>NW_006790307.1:2801821-2802167 GCF_000442215.2 Lipotes vexillifer
TCCCTCTCCCCCTCTCTCTCACCCTCTCTCTCTCCCTTTCTCTCCGTCTCTCTCTCCCTCCCCCTCTCTCTCACAATCTATCTCACATTCTCACACTCTCTCTCACCCTCTCTTTACCCCCTCTCTCTCCCTCTCTCACACACTCTCCCCCCCTTTCCCTCTCTCTCATACCCTCTTGCTCTCTCCCTCTCTCCCTCCCTCTCACACACTCTCATTCTCCCTCTGTCACTCTCACTCCCTCTCTCTCTCTCACCCTGTCTCTCCCCCCTCTCTCCTTCCCTCCCTCTCACACACACACACACACTCTCTCACCCTCTGACTGTATCTCACACTCTCTCCCTCTCAC
>NW_006790307.1:2802256-2802780 GCF_000442215.2 Lipotes vexillifer
TCTTCCCCTCCCTCTCTTACTCTCCCTCTTCCTCTCTCCCTCTCTCACTCTCCATCTCTCTCTCCCTCTCTCTAACACACTCTCTCGCTCCCTCTCCTTCTCTCCTTCTCCCTCTCACTCACACTCTCTCTCACCTTCCCTCTCCCTCTCTCTCTCCCTCTACCCCTCTCCCTCTCACTCACTCGCTCCCTCCCTCTCTCGCTCCCTCCCTCTCACACACTCTCTCTCCCTCCCTCTCTCTCACCTTCCCTCTCTCTCCCCCTCCCTCTCCTTGTCTCTCTCACCCTCTCTCTCTCTCCCTCACCTTCCCTCTTTCTCTCCCCCTCTGTCTCTCTCTCTTCCTCCCCCTCTCCCTCTCTTACACACACACTCTCACCCTTTCTCCCTCCCTCTCTTCGTCTCTATCACTTTCACAATGTCTCACACTCCCTCACACACTCTCCATCTCTCTCCCTCCCTCTCTCCTTCTCTCACACACTGTCTCTCTCTTACACCCTCTCCCTCTCCCTCCCTCACTCTCTCTT
>NW_006790307.1:2803594-2806068 GCF_000442215.2 Lipotes vexillifer
CCCCCTCCCCCCCCTCCCTCTCCCTCTCCCCCCCTCTCCCTTCCTCTCTCACCCCTCTCTCTCTCACTCTCTCCCCCTCTCTCTCCCCCTACTCTTCCCCCTCACTCTCCCTCACACTGTCTCCCTTTCTCTCCGTCTCCCTCTCCCTCTCTCTCTCTTTTTCCCCACCTCTCTCTCCCCCCCTCCCCCTCTCCCTCTCTCCTTCTCTGTCTCCCTCTCCCTCTCTCACACTCTCTCTCTCCCTCCCTCTCTCTCTCCCCACTTAGCCCGAGGGTCTCTCCTACTCTCCATATCAGTTCTCCAGCAGAATTTCCAGGGAGTCTCAGGACTCCCAAAAGCACAGAAGCTGCCCAGCCTTCTTCAGGCTTAAGGTGTAGAACTTCCACATTCTGTTGGTTAAAGCGCCAGACAGGGCCTGTCCTCTTAACGTGGAAGGGAGTGAATACTAGAGGATGTGCTTCACTGGGAACCATCTCTGGAGGTTGGCTGTCTCTACCACATACAATTCACTGGACCAACTCAATGTCCCCTTTAACAGGAACTATTTTCTTCTATCGAGAACATTGTTTTAACCTGATGTTCTTTTTTTCCGTTCAATTTCCCCAAAATGTCCACCAGTATAGCTTTGGAGTCATTACATACATGTTTTGTTCTGAAATGAAACTGTGTGTGCTTTACTACAGAAACAGCAATCTTCCCTATTTTCGATGATTTAGACATCTCGAGGCCTGAAATGAAAGCTTCACTAAAGAACACTAAGGGCAAAGACTCTGATAAGAAGAACTGTACACTTCAACCTGAAGACATAAAGCAGAGTCTCTCAAAGAACGTGCCACAGCATTGGTGCTACCGATTCTAAACACTGCCGTATGGATAAGGAGTTTGGAGGAAATGCTAGGTTAAACAGTGGATTTTTTTTAAAAAAGAAGAAATTTGTTAGATCTTTAATATGCAAAGTGGCATAGAGTGTTTTGTTTCCTTAACTTCCTTGAACGTGAAACTTTTTGTCTTATCCCCAAGAAGTGAAGTTCCACTAAATACTCTGGGAAAATGATCTCTAAAGCATCACGTGCTGTGAAGATCACATTATGACCCAGTGCTGGGCTTCCGTGGTGGCGCAGTGGCTGAGAGTCCGCCTGCCGATGCAGGGGACGTGGGTTCGTGCCCCGGTCCGGGAGGATCCCACGTGCTGCGGAGTGGCTGGGCCCGTGAGCCATGGCCGCTGAGCCTGCTGCTCCGCAACGGGAGAGGCCACAACAGTGAGAGGCCCGCGTACTGCACAAAAAATTAAAAAATGACCCAGTGCCTTTCTGTGCTATACTTCATTGGTGTAAAATATATCCTTAAAGCATGGGAGTTACATTAATCACAATAGCTGATGAGATTATTGAGCATTTATGTGCCACATAATGTGCTAAGTACTTTATATCTAGTTAATAGTGCACCAAGTACATCACATGCATTATCCCCTTTAATCCTCCTAATAGATGCACTTAATAGATATTGTGATTTCCATCTTATAGATGAGGAAACTGAGTCATAAAAATACACGCAATTAAGAGGCAGAATGATGACTTGAACCTCTGTTGGTATGACTCCATAGTCCGTGAGCTTAACTACAGCTCTATACTACCTTCAGTTCTGCACATCAAATCAAGTTTTCTGCTTCTAACATTAATGCTTCAGCTTACTTTGAGATTCCACAACTTCAGAGGAAACTAATATTCATCAAGCACCTACATCGTGCCAGTCCTTATGCTTTTATACATTTATTAGGTGGTTTAGTCCTTACAATAACCGTGGAAGAAAAGTACTGAACATTTTGTGAGGGGAAAAAAATAAATTCCCTTGCCTTGACATTCAGTCTTTTGCCAACATAGGATAAGCATCTCATAAGTCCCTTCAGATGATTTCTCAGGAACTCACTCAGTTATGAAGTCCACACTATCATCCCTCAAATTCATCTAAAGAATTGCTTCACTGAAGTACCCAGAACATTCAAACTGATTCAAGCTTAAATAAATCCTTCCTCCAGCCCTTGAAATATCTACTTGGAGTCCCAGTGAACATTATACAAAATGATCTGTTTGGAACCTATACTTATTAAATTCTATATCCATGCAATAGTTTCTCATTTATATGCAAATTAAAATAAATGAATGGAAATTAATAGTACAGCTTGAATCTATACCTCTTTGCACAATGCCATTTCAATATAGCAAAATGGCCAAAATACCCATGGAAACATACTTACTTATGAAGTCATTTCAAGATGGATTCCTGAGCGCAAATTTACAAGGCCTCTGAGCGTTCACTGAAATAGAGACACTAAAAAGAAACAGTAACACCACAGTACGTTAGATTGGAGTGTGAAGAATGGTGGTCATTAGTGAATGAGATATTTCAACACATTTCTGGGTGACAGGAAGCAGGTGGGAGCCCCCTAAGCCAACAACTGGCACGGGATTCCCTAC
>NW_006790307.1:2806078-2843763 GCF_000442215.2 Lipotes vexillifer
CGAGGCGCTGTAGTGAGGTGAGAGCTTTTCTACCAGTAGCAGTTGGAACAACCCCAAGCTCAGTTTTTAGGGAAGAGGGAAACATAGAGCTGATAAAATGTTTTATAAGTCTATGTGGAAACTAAGGTCTATGTATGAAAAACTGTTTTAATTACTCAATTCCCACCTCTACTCAGAGGGCAGTCAGCCCACAGATAGAACCTAGAGATGAGAAGAATGGACTGTGGAGCATTGGTTCAAAGCCTGCTTCTGTCACTCACTAGCTGTGTGACCTTGGGCAGGTTATCTAACCTCTCTGTGCCTCCATTTCCTTGTGTGTGATAATAATGGTAGCTAATTCAAAGGACTTGGGAGGAGCAAATGAATTTATATATGTGATGGTCTTAGTGCTGGCACATGACCAACCGTTACCTCATTAGCAGCAGCAGCATCATAACCTCCAGAACAAATCTCTTGAATAAACCAAGGAGATTATCTGTGGTTTATGGTATGTGAATTGGAGTCTCCAAGTAAAGCCCTGCTCAACAGGGAACCTGGGGGACTAGCACCTAGCTGCTGGCTCCTTGCCCCACTTACCCTAAAGCGATCCTGTCAGTGAATTCCTCCTCCCCAGCAGCAGAGGGCTTTTAGTTAGAACTCCCCGCCAAAGGAGAGGCAAAGTGTATCAGGAAATAGAGCCACTAATGTAAGAATGAAGTGAACCCACCCCAACTACTTGGTCATTTGTTTGAAATATAAAGAGAAAACCAAAGACCACTAAGCACAATTTACCAGCATCTTTGTTTTTCTAATAGTCAAAGTAAGTTTTTATCTTATTTTGATTGTGTTTCCAGCTTTTTTGAGATGTAATTGGCACGGAACATTGTATAAGTTTAAGGTGTAAAATGTGATCATTTGATATCTGTATATGTTATGAAATGATCACCACCATAATGTTGGTTAACACATTATCATCTCACATACTTACAAACAGCAAAAACTGATCCCAGAGGAATTGGAGATAATTCAGGGAGCAGAAGAGAAGTTAAAAAACATCAACAAACTCCAACTAGAAATCTCAGATTTGAGATGATTTCGTACCTCCCCCACCAAAAAAAAAAATATATATATATATAGCCATTAAAAGAAGAAACCAAGAACAACAACAACAAAAAGAGCTCTTCGGTATTGAGAACATGATTTCTGAAAATTCAGAAAAATTTAAAAGAAAGCTAGAAGTTAAAATCAAGGCGATTCCCCAGGATATAAAGCATGATGACAAGATGGAAACTAAGAGGAAACAAAAAAATGAAAGCCTTAGGAGCGCTAATTTTTAGGAATTTCACATAAAACTAATGGGTTCCAGGGAAAAAAAGTCAAAATGGATTGGCCAGGTGTACCAAGGGTTAGGTTGGAAACGCCTCCTGTGGCTGAGGAAGGGTTTAATGGTTCGGATTGACATGCTCTGTGAAGGTGGAACAGGGGAATGACTTCTACACTGCTCACAGCATTAGGGAACTTCAGGACACTAAGGCCCAAGAGAAGATCCTGAAATGAAAACCCAGTGAGAACAATTACATTATTAACAAGTAATAAGAACCAGATTAGAATGAGCAACACTAGATGCTTTAAGCCGATGCAGTGATGCTTGCCAAGGATCATCCATTCACCTTCTTACTAGTGGGAAGGGTGCTGATTGCATGGCCTTTGTGAGCCACACCAGCCTAGACACGAAAATAAGATCAAGAGGGTAATGACAAAATAATTTTTCTTGTTTGGCCTTCCTTAGCAAAACTCCAGCTAGCCCTCAGTCCTCCTAAATAGTTTAGGATTTCCCCAGCATGACCTGCATATCCCTCATCTTGACTCCAAAAGGTAGCAACACACCCCAAGTTGCAAGCAACTCTCTTGCAAATGTCCATTTGGCAAGGTTGTTACTGTCAATGCCAATGCAGCCAGAGGGTCTGCCTTTGATAACTGTCCCGAGCGAGGCCGGCTGTCACGGCGCTTCACTGCACAGGCCATATCAACAGTCTGCCTGGACTTGAATCCCAGACCCATGCCATTGCTAAAGTGTAACCTTGGCCTCTCTAGGCCTCACATTTAACATCTGTAAATTGGGGAAAATAATATTTATTCCACAGTGGTTTTGAGATGAAATGAGATAATTATATTTAAGAATGTACCACAGTGCCTAGTACATAGTTAGTGTTTGATAAAGTTTCTGTATATTAGCAAAAACAAAACAAAATCTCACACGTCATGCCATTGAGACCCACCAGCGTACACACCCAAAATGCTGCTGCCCGAGCATTGCACCATCTCCCATGGGTATCAAAGCTGCTGTTGCCTTGGGTAACATTTCACTCAGGTGAGCCGTCAACATAATTCTCTTGATTTATGAATCTATTTACCTTCTAATTTAAGCACCCATTCTGAGTGGTGATAGAAATTTAGTGAATTTAGAGCCCTGCTCCCACTTCCCAGGTGGCATGTAGATTTCCAGGGGATTACACACCACCATTGTGTTGCCTGGGGGTGGGGGGTGAGTGGCACCTAGTCCTTGGGTTCCCCTCACTGTGCTATACTTTCATCATCAACAAAGCTAGCTGCTCCTTCTCCCCTGACTCCCATTTGGAAGGCCTTTAGGACCTAGGTCTCTGACAGTACCTGTGTTTCACTCTAGAGCTTCAGAGAATTTTCTGGGGCTGGCTCTGGTCCTTCACCATCACTGGCTCCACAGTGAGTGCGGTGGAAATTGTTCTATGGATGACCTGGCCACCCAGGCAGGTCTCAAGACTCTTGTTCATTTCTCAAGCTCTGATAATGGGCACAGGTGCACTGTCCTCAGCTCCAGATTCCCTGGTCTTGTCTGGATTTTTCTGTTCACTTCCTTCTCCTTTGAGGACTCTGGCTGAGAGTTAAGACAAAGAAAGACGCAGTCCCGTTTTAGTGACCAGCATCTGCCACCACAGCTTCTCTCCAGTCCTTTGCCTTCTCCTACCCCGGGATGACCCTCGTCTCATGGTGGAGGAGGAGGAGAGAAAAGCCATGATTCTACAGTGTGTGCTCTCTGCCTGGAGGCCTCCGAAGGCCTATTGCTTTTGGCTCCTGAGCTATGACAGCCCTGAGTTGGGGCGCAAAAGACAAAGCAGAGAAGGACAAGGAAATGCAAAGTTACACAGAGATATTTAGGAACGTGTAGTTGTCTGCCCCAATTTTGATAACTCATAGACTAGTCCCAGGTATCATGTATTGAGTGAAAACTTACTAGATGCCAGGCGTTCCTCTAAGCGCTTTGTGTATATTAATTCATTTAATCATCCTAGCAACCTAGGAGGCAGGTAGGATTTTATTCCCCCTTTTCCAGATGAAAAATGGAGGCTTGGACAAGTTAAAGAAACTTGCCCAAGGTCACTGAGGGTGTCCAGGGGAAAGGTGGAATTCTAGCCTAGGCAGTGTGGTTCCAGAGCCGGGACCTCCACCCACCTATCCCAGATTGTGAACCAAGCAGCCCCTGTGTTTTGCCCTCAGTCTCTGATTGCAGCACAGGGCATGAGACTATGGCTCAGGCAGAGGACGGTTGGAGCAACAGGCATGTCAGGGTCACCCCCTTGCCCTCCCTGTCCATGAAGCCAGTGTGCTTCCTGCACCTCCCCCTTGCTTTGGATGGAGTTACTGTACTTACTATGTGAATCCGTCTTAGATGGCAACTCGCTATGCCTCTGTGGGCCCACCCCAGCCCTCTAGACCTCATCAGGATAGGCTGTGATACCTACTTAGAAAAGCAAAACATGGTCTAATGGAAAATACAAGCCCAGCTTCAACCACCACCCCACCATTATAGCTATGAGACATTGACCAAGTTTTTAATTATCTCTGAGCCTTAACGATTTCATCCCTAAAATGGGGATAATACTTCCATCATAGGGTCATTAAATGTGTGAAGGACTTAGCACAGTGCCTGGAGCATGGAAAGCAAAGCACAAAGTAGGTATTTGACTCCTTCTTTCATGTAACTTTGTGATGAGCATATAGGTGCCTTCTAACCTGTGGTGGCATAAACCTATTCCAGTTGCTCTGTGTGAAGCCCTCTGCTTGAGGTCCTTTTTCCTAGAGGGTCAGTCCCATTTCTGGTTATGTGCATGTCAGAAGCAATATGCTGAAAGATTCACTCTCAGCAAAGGTTTTTTCCTTAGAGAACCACTGCTCCATGTCTATTGGGTTATAACCAGGGTTGTCAATCATTTTTTCCCAAAAGGAACTGGACACATCTTAAATTAATGTGATTAATAATAATGTTAATAACTACTATCTAAAATGAATCTATGTAAATATTTGTGTACCCAACTTAGGAGCACCTCAATACATTAGGCAAATGCCAACAGCCATAAAAGGAGAAATCAACAGTAGCACAATAATAGTGGGGGACTTTTAACACCCCACTTACACCAACAGACAGATTATCCAGACAGAAAATAAATAAGGAAACGCAAACTTTAAATGACACAATAGACCAGATAGACTTAATTGATATTTATAGGACATTCACCTGAAAACGGAAGAATACACTTTTTTCTTAAGTGCACACAGAACATTCTCCAGAATAGATCACATTTTGGGTCACAAATCAAACCTTGGAAAATTTAAGAAAATTGAAAGCATATCAAGCATCTTTTCTGACCACAACAACTATAAGATTAGAAGTCAATTACAGGAAAAAACAGTAAAAAACACAAATACATGGAGGCTAAACAGTGTGCTGCTAAATAACCAAGAGATCACTGAAGAAATCAAAGAGGAAATTAAAAAATACCTAGAAACAAATGACAACGAAAACATGATGATCCAAAACCTATGGGATGCAGCAAAAGCAGTTCTAAGAGGGAAGTCATAGCAATTCAAGCTCACCTCAAGAAAGAAAAATCTCAAACAATCTAACCTTATACCTAAAGCAACTAGAAAAAGAAGAACAACGAAAACCCCAAATTAGTAGAAACCCCAAATTAGTAGAAGGAAAGAAATCATGAAGATCAGAGCAGAAATAAATAAAATAGAAACAAGGAAACGATAGCAAAGATCAATAAAACTAAAAGCTGGTTCTTTGAGAAGATAAAGAAAATTGATAAACCGTTAGCCAGACTCACCAAGAAAAAAAGGTAGAGGACGCAAATCAATAATATTAGAAATGAAAAAGAGATTACAACTGACACTGCAGAAATATAAAAGATCATAAGAGACTACTATAAGCAACTATATGCCAATAAAATGAACAACCTGAAAGAAATGGACAAATTCTTGGAAAAGTACAACCTTCCAAGATTGAACCAGGAAGAATTAGAAAATATGAACAGACCAATCACACGTTATGAAATTGAAACTGTTAATTAAAAATCTTCCAACAAACCAAAGTCCAGGAGCAGATGGCTTCACTGGAGAATTCTATCAAATGTTTAGAGAAGAGCTAACACCCATCCTTCTCAAACTCTTCCAAAATATAGCAGAGGGACGAACACTCCCAAACTCATTCTACAAGGCCACCATCACCCTGATACCAAAACCAGACAAAGATGTCACAAAAAATAAAATTACAGAATATCACTGATGAACATAGACGCAAAAATTCTCAACAAAATACTAGCAAACAGAATCCAACAACACATTAAAAGGATCATACACCATGATCAAGTGGGATTTTTCCCAGGGATGCAAGAATTCTTCAATATACATGAAACAATCAATGTGATACACCATATTAACAAATTGAAGAATAAAAACAATATGATCATCTCAATAGATGCAGAAAAAGCTTTTGACAAAATTCAACACCGATTTATGATAAAACCTCTCCAGAAAGCGGACACAGAGGGAACCTACCTCAACATAATAAAGGCCATATACAACAAACCCACAGCCAACATCATTCTCAGTGGTGAAAAACTGAAAGCATTTCCTCTAAGATCAGGAACAAGACAAGGATGTCCACTCTCACCACTGTTATTCAACATAGTTTTGGAAGTCCTAGCCATGGCAATCAGAGAAGAAAAAGAAATAAAAGGAATACAAATTGGAAAAGAAGTAAAAATGTCACTGTTTGCAGATGACATGATACTATACATAGAGAATCCTAAAGATGCCACCAGGAAACTACTAGAGCTAATCAATGAAGTTGGTAAGGTTGCAGGCTACAAAATTAATGCACAGAAATCTCGTGCATTCCTATACACTAACAACAAAAGATCAGAAAGATAAATTAAGGAAACAACCCCATTTACCATCACAACAAAAAGAATAAAATGCCTAGGAATAAACCTAGAATAAACCTACCTAAGGAGGCAAAAGACCTGTACTCAGAAAACGATAAAACACTGATGAAAGAAATCAAAGATGGAGAGATATACCATGCTCCTGGATTGGAAGAATCAATATTGTGAAAATGACTATACTACCCAAGGCAATCTACAGATTCAATGCAATCCCTATCAAACTACCACTGGCATATTTCACAGAACTAGAAAAAAAAATTTCACAATCTGTATGGAAACACAAAAGGCCCTGAATAGCCAAAGCAATCTTGAGAAAGAAAAATGGAGCTGGAGGAATCAGGCTCCCAGACTTCAGACTATACTACAATGCTACAGTAATCAAGACAGTATGGTACTGGCACAAAAACAGACAGATAGATCAATGGAACAGGATAGAAAGCCCACAGATAAACCCATGCACATATGGTCACCTTATCTTTGGTAAAGGAGGCAAGAGTGTACAATGGAGAAAAGACAGCCTCTTCAATATGTGGTGCTGGGAAAACTGGACCGCTACATGTAAAAGAATGAACTTAGAATACACCCTAATACCATACACAAAAATAAACTCAAAATGGATTAAAGACCTAAATGTAAGGCCAGACACTATAAAACTCTTAGAGGAAAACATAGGCGGAACACTCTATGACATAAATCACAGCAAGATCCTTTTTGACTCACCTCCTAGAGTAAGGGTAATAAAAAGAAAAATAAACAAATGGGACCTAATGAAACTTAAAAAGTTTTTGCACAGCAAGGGAAACCATAAACAAGATGAAAAGACAGTCCTCAGAATGGGAGAAAATAGTTGCAAACGAAGCAACTGACAGTGGATTAATCTCCAAAATATACAAGCAGCTCACGCAGCTCAATATCACAAAAACAAACAACCAAGTCCAAAAATGGGCAGAAGACCTAAATAGACATTTCTCCAAAGAAGACATACAGATGGCCAACAAATGCATGAAAAGATGCTCAAATCCCTAATCGTTAGAGAAATGCACATCACAACTACAGTGAGGTATATCACCTCACACTGGTCAGAATGGCCATCATCAAAAAATCTACAAACAATAAATGCTGGAGAGGGTGTGGAGAAAAGGGAACCTTCCTGCGCTGTTGGTGGGAATATAAATTGATACAGCCACTATGGAGAACAGTATGGAGGTTCCTTAGAAAACTAAAAATAGAACTACCATACAACCCAGCAATCCCACTGCTGGGCATATACCCTGAAAAACCATAATTCAAAAAGAGACATTTACCACAATGTTCATTGCAGCACTATTTACAATAGCCAGGACATGGAAGCAATCTAAATGTTGATCAACAGATGATTGGATAAAGAAGATGTGGCACATATATATGGTGGAATATTACTCAGCCATAAAAAAGAACAAAACTGAGTTATTTGTAGTGAGGTGGATGGACCTAGAGTCTGTCATACAGAGTGAAGTAAGAAAGAGAAAAACAAATACCGTATGCTAACGCATATATATGGAATTTAAAAAAGCAGTACTGATGAAACTAGTGGCATGGCAGGAATAAAGACGCAGACGTAGAGAATAGACTTGAGGGCATGGGGAGGGGGAAGGGGAAGCTGGAATGAAGTGAGCGAGTAGCATTGACGTATATACACTACCAAATGTAAAATGGATGGCTAGTGGGAAGCAGCTGCATAGCACAGGGAGATCAGCTTGGTGCTTTGTGACAGCCTGGAGGGGTGGGATAGGGAGGCTCAAGAGGGAGGGGATTTGGGGATATATGTATACATATAGCTGATTCACTCTGTTATACAGCAGAAACTAACACAACATTGTAAAGCATTTATACTCTAATAAAGATGTGGAAAAAATAAAATTAAAAAAGTAAAATGAATCTATATACAAAACAGATTCACAGACATAGAAAATAAAGTTATGGTTACCAAAGAGGAGAGGGAGGAAGGGACAAACTTAGGAGTATGGGATTAACAAACTACTATAGATAAAAGAGATAGGCAACAAGGATTTACTGTGTAGCACAGGGAATTACACCCAATATCTTGTGATAACCTATAACGGGATATAATCTGAAAAAATATATAAAACTGAGTCACTTTGCTATACACAGCACAATGTTGTAAATCAACTATACTTCAATAAAAAATAACAGCTACGATTTGTATAATACTCACTATGAACCAAGTACTGTGCTAAGGTTGATGTGATTTTTACAGTGTTGTGAGAAAGGAGGTCTTGTACCCATTTTACAGAACAGATCACTGAGATTTAGAGGTTAAATAACTTGTGTATAGTCATAAAGCTAGCACATGGCAGACCTGGACTCTGAACAGTGGGGTATCCATCAGAATCCAAACCCATGCTCTCCACCACTGCTTTAAAATAACAGTAATAACAATAGAGCATAATGAGAAACTTAGTTTCTATACTCTTCTTGTTTTCCAAAAAATTGCATATTAATCCAAGTCACATGTTCCATTAAGGCTTGTTATATAAGGGCAATGACAATAAAGTAGAGCTGGTCTTAGTAGAACTGTTTACAAGACCAAGGAAAAGAAAGTCTAAGAGAATTTTCAATTATCTGAACATGTACTGTACAGAATCTTTGGGAAGAGGATACTTAAAGCAAATTACTGAAATTTTGTTTCCTGGTTTTATTTAAATTTTCAATGAATGTATTCACTGGGCCTCTCTAGCATACTGATAAGAGATAGTCCCCAGTTGACATCTAAATTAAAAAGTCAAATTTTCTAATAAATTCGATGCTGATTTATTTCACAATTGGTGTTCACAATGATACCCAGTAATGTGAATTCATTTGGGCCATTCACTTAGGGCTTCAGTAAGCAAACTTCCTGAGGGGGAGTAGTGGGAGTTTGGAAATTAAAAAATAACAGATTAGATTCAACAGATAAGTAACACATCACTGTTTAGAAACTATTATGGCTTTAACAGAAAACAGAGTTCAATACCCTACTTTTATAGACCTGATTAACAAGAAATTTTCTCCAAGCAGATGGAGCATGAAAATTGTTGCCCCTTGGAATCAGTTGTCTAAAACTGAGTTTAATATTTTCATTTGGTTTTCCACTGTTATTATTATTATTGCCATTTTAACTTATGCATTATAGCCATAGCATATGCCTCTGGGTACAAGAGGCAGGAAAAACTCAATTTTAGTGTTTGTCTTATTTGCTCTTCACTTGAAGCAATTTGGTTTGCCACATGGAGTGAATAAAGCTGTCATGTTATTTTTTTCAAAAAAGAACACAATAATTATAATAGACTATGCATTCGTTACTGAGTAGATTAGTTTTTTTCTTCCATTGAATGGCATGAAAAGGGGGATAATTTCAAACTGAATTGTGCCTGGTGAATCATGATGCACATTTCCAACCTAGGCATATAATAGGTCCTGGCTTTTCTACCAGTGTTTTCCAAACACGTTATCTTTTTTTTTGGCACAGGCCCCGGACGCGCAGGCTCAGCGGCCATGGCTCACGGGCGCAGCCGCTCCGCGGCACGTGGGATCCTCCCGGACCAGGGCACGAACCCGTGTCCCCTGCATCGGCAGGCGGACTCTCAACCGCTGCGCCACCAGGGAAGCCCCAAACACGTTATCTTTTTGAAGAATATTACGAGCACCCCCAGAGATACTGTGGGTTTGGTTCCAGACCACCGCAATAAAGCAAATATAGCAACAAAGCGGGTCACACAATTTTTAGTGTCCCAGTGCATATAAAAGTTATGTTTTCACTATATTGTAGTCTATTAAGTGAGCAATAGTATTATGTCTAAAAAAAACCCCAATTCACATAACTTAATTTGAAAATACTAAAAAAGTGCTAACCATCATCTGAGCCTTTGGCAAGGTGTAATCTTTTTGCTGGTGGAGGGTCTTGCCTCAGTGGTGATGGCTGCTGACTGATCAGGTGGTGGCTGCTGAAGGGTGGGGTGGCTGTGGACATTTCTTAACAATATAGCAATGGCGTTTGCCGCATGGATCAACTCTTCCCTTCATGAACGATTTCTCTGTAGCATCTGTGCTGTTCTATAGCATTTTACCAACAGAACTTTCAAAATTGGAGTCAAAGCAGCAGCAGGGTTTGAGAAGATTATCAACTAAATTTATGTAATATTTCAACAATCTTTATAGCATCTTTACCAGGAATAGATTCCATCTCCAGAAACTACTTTCTTTGCTCATCTGTAACAAGCAGCTCCTCATCCCTTCAAGTTTTAGCATGAGACTGCAGCAATTCAGTCCCATCTTCGGGCTCCACTTCTAATTCTAGTTCTCCCGCTATTCTCACCACATCTTCAGTTTCTTCCTCCACTGAAGTCTTGAGCCCCTCAGAGTCACCCATAAGGGTGGGAATCAACTTCTTCCAAACCCCTGTTAGTGTTGATATTTTGACCTCTTCCTATGAATCACAAATGTTCTTAATGTTATCTAGAATGGTGAACGCTTTGCAGAAGGTTTTCAATTGACTTTGCCCAGATTCATCAGAGGAATCACTAAAGCCTTAGGAAATGTATTTCTTAAATAATAAGACCTGAAAGTCAAAATTACTCCTTGATCCATGGGCTACAGAATGGATGTTATGTTAGGAGGCACGAAAACAACATGAATCTTGCACATCTCCATCAGAGCTCTTGGGTGACCAGGTGCATTGTCAATGAACAGTGATTTTTTGAAAGAAATCTTTTTTCTGAGCAGTAGATCTCAACAGTGGACTTAAAATATTCAGTAACCATGTTGTCAGCAGATGTGCTGAAATCCAGGCTTTGTTGTTCCATTTATAGAGCACAGGCAGAGTAGACTGAGCATAACTCTTAAGGGCCCTAAAATTTTCTCAGTGGTAAATGAGCATTGGCTTCAGCTTAAAGTCACCAGTGCATTAGCCCCGAGAGTCAGCCTGTCTTTTGAAGCTTTGAAGCCAAGCATTGACTTCTCCTCTCTAGCTAGTCCTAGATTGCATCTTCTTCCAGCATAATACTGTTTAGTCTACATTGAAAATCTGTAACCACCTTAATTATCTTAACTAGATCGTCTGGATAACTTGCTGCAGTTTCTGCATCAGCATTTGCTGCTTCAGTTTTCACTGTGATGTCATGGAGACAGCTTCTTTCCTCAGACCTCATGAACCAGTCTCTGCCAGCTTTCAACTTTTCTTCTGTAGCTTCCTCATGTCTCTCAGCCTTCATAGGAGAGAGTTAGGGCTTTGCTCTGAGTTTTGTTTCAAGGAAATGTTGTTGCTCGTCTGATCTTCTATCCAGACCACTAAAACTTTCCCCAGATCATCAATAAAGCTCTTTCACTTTTGTATCGTTTGGGTTCACTGGAGTAGCACTTTAAATTTCCTTCAAGAACTTTTCCTTTTCATTCACAACTTGGCTAACTGTTAGGCCAAAAGCTAGGCCTCTTGAACCAATCTTGGCTTTCAACACGCCTGCCTTACTAAGCTTAATCATATCTAGCTTTTGATTTAAAGTGAGAGACATGCGACTCTTCATTTGAACACTTAGAGGCCATTGTTGGGTTATTAAGTGGCCTAATTTCAATATTATTGTGCCTCAGGGAATAGGGAGGCCCGAGGAGAGGAAGAGAGATGGGGGAATGGCAGGTCAGTAGAGCAGTCAGAACACATACATATATTCATTAAGTTTGCTGTCGTATATGGTCATGGTTCATGGCACCCCAAAACAATTACAATAGTAACATCAAAGATCACCAATCACAGATCACCATAACAAATATCATAATAATAATTTAAAAGCTTGAAATATTGTGAGAATTACCAAAACGTGACACTGAGACACGAAGTAAGCAAATACCGTTGGAAAAATGGTGCCAACAGACTTGCTTGACGCAGGGTTGCCACAAACCTTCAGTTTAAGAAAATGCAGTATCTGCAAAACACAAAGCAAGGTCTGGCTGTACTCAGGATGAAACAAAAAGATGTTGTCTGGCTTATATATACTAATTTTCTGCAGGAAAATGTAAATTAAAATATAACCTTTGACTCCCAGAAAGTACTCTATGTTAAATATTCGGCTTTCTTCATTTCTTGGGGACTTGAATTCTCTCTTCCTTTTTTCTCTTTTTACATTGTCTCCTTTACATTCTCAGCTACCATCTAGCCATTGCCAAATCCTTCTTTATATGTTAGAGACCTTAGCTATGTTCATACCAGGATTCAGACGTGCCTGGCCCTGCCAGGAGGTCCACTGTGGTCGGCCCCTCAGAGCCCTGTTTGCATGAAGTATTGAGGTCTCCCTAGAAAATAGCTCATTATAAGAGTGGAGAGAGTGGAGGGGAAGATGTTTGTTTCAAGATAATGGGACAGGGTTGGAGGAAAGGGTCATTCGGGCAAAACATGATCATTCAGATCATTCTATTCCCCATTCAGTGGAGTGGAGACTATAAGTAAAACCCTTTTAAGAGCTGTTTTACCAAAAATATCTTTAGACAGTGAGAGCACAAAGAAGCATTTTCGGTGACGTAGGTAACACACGGTCATATAATAATTCATGTGTATTGTACACTTCCTAATCACAAAACACTTACCATATATAATCTTAAACACACTTTCATAATCATCACAGTGACCCTATGATATGGTCACTTTTTTCCATTTTATAGATAAACTATAGAGGAGACAGAAATATATCTTGCCTATGGACATGCAGCTAAACAGTGGCAGATCCAAGATTCTAACTCAAATCTCTGATTTTAAAATGTACACTCTCAGCTACATTGCAGTACTGTCTTCCACCAAGACAAACTGGGGCACATTGGAACGCGGAACAGAAACTGTAGGCTGTAGAAGTCATTCGTGTGCGCCTATGTCTGCGGTGTAAGATGGGAGAGTAACAGACCACTCAGTATGGGAACCGACACCTTCTGGCCCTAGTCACAAGCCTCTCGTGGGCCTCTGGGCGACCTCTTAGCTGCTGAGTAAGACAGGAGGAAAGTGGTTCCTGGCAGATGGTAGCCTAGATGACAGCTTTGAGAATACAAGTGAAGTAACTCCTAGGTTTCCCGAATAATTAGAGGGAAATTCAAAAGCATTTGAAGTTCTGGTAGAATAAACTGGGGACAGAATAAAATGAATTCTGTTTTGTTACCACTTTATGACTCTATTTTTAACCTCTGACTGGTTAGGCCTAGAGAAATAGGTTATGCTAAGAACCCCCCAAGTCAGGATTTATCTGACATTGAAACAAGGAAAATGGCCCCTCGTTTTTACATTTTGATGCTTCTTAATGTCAGTTTGTGACATCTGGGGGCGAGAGAGAACAACTCTGGTTTGCTCTGTTTTCTTCCCTTTGAGCTTACTGCGGAACAGGACAATTTCTGCCTCTTTTCCCCCTAACCTCAATTATTATTCAAAAGCAATTGCCAGCTACAGGTCCTTTACCAAATGAAAAAGTGCTCAGTCAATTAGCACACTTGGAACGCTGACTCTGAACAAGAGGCACAGAGCAAGGTCCTGGGGCCTTCAAAGATGCCTAAGGCTGTGGTTCACTCCTCTTAAGCAATTTCATTCTTGTGGGAGACGGAGAGGTATGTAACTCATCACACACAGGACAGAATAAAACAGCTAAGTGGAGGCCAAGTAACAAAATGTCAGGGGGCTTGAGGTACTGAGTGCCGTTCGTGCACAGGGACTTTGCCCCTGTTCTCCATCAATACTGGCTATGTTTGGGGTAAGCACTATTTCACATGATTCTTCCTGGCTTTCCCACTCCGCTCCTTCAGTTATTTCATCCATCATGGTCTCTTTCTATAGACACTTCCTTTCTCCCCTTCCAAATCTTTTCTCAGACATCCACTGAAATTACTGAGCTCCTCAGAACCACCTTAAAATCAAGCTACTAATGACACATTCTTGCCAACCCTTTACTCTTTAGGTCCATCTGTCTTCTTGTCTGCTCAGAAGAGTCCAAAAGTATTTCTCGATCTTTCACAGTCTTTACACCACATGGGGGAAATGCACTGAAGCTAGTTAACAAGACCACAGACTAAGGGCAATGCACTAAGATCGACTTTTATGTGCCCAGTTACCACCTAAGATGTCAACTATGCACCAAGGGGTTCATAATGAGTGTGTGAGAGCGAGCATCTTTGAAATGGTTTGGCCTTTTCTCTTTCCTTTATAACCCGGTGTCTATCCTACTCTACTGAAGAAGCAACTACAAAATGCAGAAGAGAACAGCAGGAAGGAAGAACCTTCAGGATAGCCGGGGTTTGTCTGTTCACTGCTTTATCTCTACTACCTAACACATAGGACTAAATGAGTATTTGCTGAGAGAGAGAGAGGGAGACTGAGTTAAACACTGGACTTGGCTTGTACTAGATGAACTCCAAGGTCCCTTCTTACTGAGATTTATGACCGAGTAAGAGGGAGAACTTAAATTTGAAAAACGACATTAAACTCATCAGGTTGCATTGTTTCCTAGACCGTCCTCTCTGTATACGCAGATTGCTAAGCAGTGTGATGGCCAACATTGAGATCAAGTCAGGGAGAATAGAATCAAGGCAACGGAAAGAATTTCAAAGGGCCATTTATTTTATCCCCAGTTGGCAACTAAGTCATTCCATAAAAGGATGTAGGATGATATAATGGAAAGAGCACAGGCTTTGGAGCCAAACAGAGCTGGGTCTGAATTCCTATTCTGCTGCTCACAAGCTGCATGTCTTCAGGCAGTTTAACAGCTTTGAGCCTCTGTTTCCTCTTCTATAAAATACAAAGCATAAGAAAATATCTTAGAGGGTTTTGTGGCTTGCAAAGAATGACACATAGAAGGACCTCAAATTATGTTAGTTCCATTTCTCCCCAAAAATCTATGCACATAATTAAATATTTAAAAGGTATGCCTCACTTTCCCTTAGGATAGCAGCATCTTACAAATTCCTAGTCTCTTAATTCTACAAATTTTGTAATTCTGGCCTTTACCTTTTTTGTTTTACTTACTTCTGGTTGGAATTTCAGTTGAAAAGTATCACTACTGCCAAATCTCCATTTGTACAATAAGCTTTCATAAACTCAAAAGATCAGTGTCAAGTCCCTTGTGTGTCTGTTGTAAAACCCAGCCCTCACTCCTCATTTGTCAGAGGTTTTTGAAGAAAAGAATTCTTTTAAACACTTAGGGTATCACAAGGTCTTAACCTGCTCTGAGACAGGAATTGTTTTCACTCCACCAGGCAGAACCTCAAACATTAATAGGAATTCTAAGTGCGGAAGAAATATATCAGTGCTGGAATAAAAGAAAACATGTATTATCTCCTTCTACTAAATGAAGGTTCAACTCTGTCCAAAGACTCAAGTTTAAAATAGTTATTTATGCAGCCAGTCAACCTGCAAGGTGACGGGAGACAAAAGAATCTTTGCTTCTAATGGGAAGTGTTTAAAAATGGAGTAAAGTCTTCTAGACCAGGGACTGAGTCTTAATCCTTGGTGATTCTCCGGGACCAGGGTCATGCCTGGCACCCAATACTAACCAGAAATCTCCATTATGCCAAATTAAAACTTTGTCACCTCCATAAAAACTATAAGACTATACAGTAGTACTTTTAAATAGAAAACCAGAGAATATAGAAGTTAAAACCTAATAATATTAATGTTGTAATTATTATTTTTAACATGGTCTTGCTATTTCCTTAAGAAGAATGTTCCCCTTTTAAGCCAAGAATATCACTTTATTTTTTTTAAAGCTATTGAAAAGAATATTTCGAAGGCTGTTAGTTCTGGGTCATAAGCCACTAACTCTTTTCTGGCTCCGATTAAAAATACTCAGTAAGGGCTTCCCTGGTGGCGCAGTGGTTGAGAGTCCGCCTGCTGATGCAGGGGACACGGGTTCGTGCCCCGGTCCAGGAAGATCCCCCAGAAAAAAATAAAAAAATAAAAATAAAAATACTCAGTACGATCTACCAAAAAATGGATTTGTCTCTGTGGAATAGATTCATTACTCTGTGCTTCTGCTTGCAGTAGACGGAGCCATTCTACCGTGTTTGCTCCAGAGCTGCCATTTCCATTGGCTGACATTCATTCACGTATACATAGCAATAAACAGTTTTCATAAATGCATGAGGGAAACTTATTTAAAGCATAAAATACTCCAAATATGTCAAAGTCCTCTGTCGTGCAACTCAGTAAGAATGCTGGTAACTACCTTATGGGGTTGCAATACAGTGTGTAAGTGCGATAATGAACAGAAGTCACTCAACATATGTCTGGGATGTAGAAAGTAGCTGGTACCAAGTTAATGTTATTAGTAATCATAGGAGCAGAGTAGTAAAGACAAGATGTCCATCTATCAAGCAGGCCTGAGTTCAAATCCCAGCTCAACCACTTTACAGCTATGTAATTGGGGGCAAGTTTTTTAATCTCTTTAAGCCTTAGTTTTTCCATTTACTTAGGGCACGTACCTAAAAGCGTTTTTGAGAGAGTTAAAAGCATTTAGCACAATGTGGTGTGTCCCTTGGTATGTATTCAGTAAATGCCTTTTATTGCTGTAAGCAGTGCTAATAATAATAATTAATTTTGTCTGTATTTTTCTCCAGGGGAAAATGGTTAATAAACTATATATCAAGAAAAATAGTAAAACGCCCTGTAACATTCTATCTCTGAATACTTCAGGCTGCATGGCAGTAGAAATAATTCTTTTATTAATTTTTATTTACTTAATTGAAGTACAGTTGACTTACAGTATATTGGTTTCATGTATACAACATAGTGATTCAATATTTTTCCATCACTATATCGTACTCCATCTAAAATTATTGTAAAATATTGGCTATATTACCTGTGCTGTATATTACATCCTTGTATCTTATTTTATACATAATAGTTTGTACCTCTTAATTCTTTTCACCAACCTTGCCCCTCCCTCCACCCCTCTCCCCACTGATAACCACTAGTTTGTTCTCTGTATCTGCGAGTCTGTTACTGTTGTTACATTTGTTTCCACGTATAAGTGGAAACATGGTGTTTGTCTTTGCCTGGCTTATTTCACTAAGCATAGTACTCTCCAGGTCCATCCACGATGTTGCAAATGGCAAAATTTCACTTTTTTTTATAGCTGAGTAATATTCCTGTGTGTGTGTATACATATATATACACATACATACATATGTGTTTATATATCTATCTTATTTATCTATTCATCTTCTTTATCCATTCTTCTGTTGATGGACAGTTAGGTTGCTTCCATAGCTTGGCTATTGTACATGAAGCCGCTATGAATACTGGGGGGCATATATCTTTTCAAATTAGTGTATTCATTTTCTTCATATACATACCCAGGAATGCAGTTGCTGGATCATATAGTAGTTCTAGTTTTAGCTTTTTAAGGAACCAGTAATGCTCTATTTCTTGATCTGGGTGATGACATAGTTAAGGCATTATCCTTGACACTCAGGGACATGTTTAAAATCACATGAAATTCAATAGTAAACAATACAACAAAATTCTATCATATTCTACTTTGTTGAAGTTCATCTTTGGCATATAAAACATCATAACGATGTACTGATTCAATCTAATGTGGGGGAAATACACATAATTGTTGAGCGAACTGGTATATCCTGTAGCCCCATACAACCTGCACTAAAACATCTCCTTTTCTTCCCTCAACTATAACTCATTTGTATGACCAATGATGAGTTTGGCTCCACAGCCCTCAAAAGTCTTGAGGTTTTTCCATCATATATTTCATCTTTGGAGCTCTAAGACGTTTTACAAACTAATTCACATTACCCCTCAGATTGAGAACTGATTAATATAGGACATTAGTGACATTTTAAGGTCCCAGGCCCCACTTTATTCTAAGGTGTTGAAAGGCTACTGTTTAATGACAACTGTTCCATTCTCAGAGATTTCCCCTTTGTGATAGAGAGGCAGCTGCAATAACCTCAGAACATGCTCCTCGTGTTTAAATACAACCCCCAAAACTATGCATCTCATTTCCAAAAGTTCTAAGAAATATTTCAATGGCATCTCAATGGCATTGGCTTGGCCACATGTCTATTTCTAAACCAATCCTGTGGACAGGAGAATATGAAGCTTTGTGTGGCCAAGCTTGGCTGGGATACCATCCTTAGGCCAGCGGTGAAGGCAGCTCCACCAGGACCACATGTAGTGAGAATGGCAAGTGACAGATTCCCAGTTAACTGGGGATGGACTGGATTATGATTGGCCCAAAACTAACAAATGTCTACTACTCTAGGGAAGGTCGATGAGCCACTGGGAGATAGAATAACAAGACTAGGACTCTTTAGTTAGGAAAGATGGAAGCTAAGAAACCACCTAATGGAAATCTTTAAAACCATAAACACTTTATATGGATGAATATCAAACCCTTAATTATTATAATAAAAATGCCAGTTTTGAAATTTTGAAGGTTATTTCAGGAGTGAGAAGGGAGAAACACCCAAAACTCCCATGACTCCCTTTGAAATATGAGCCACACGACCCTCTAATGCAATCGGTGTGTGTCAACTGAGCCTGCGTTGTCCACCAGCCTCAATCTCATTCAACTGAACTAGCATGGGACTGCTTTACATGCCGTTTTAAATCCTTGGAAAAGTTTAGGGATTAAGTAAAGCGGAAAGACACAACTGGACTATAAAGAAAAAATGTTTTCCATTATTTCATTTCCACATCCAACAGAGAGAAGAAAATGCAGCTGTAATCCACAGACATGAATTAAGAGAGTGAGAAAAACATGATGCAAAATTTGAGGACATGGTGCTTGAGACCAAAAACAAACCAAACAAATGTTGGTGTATTAGAGCTAAATATTTATATTCACATTTTGTTTTTAATTTTTCAAGTTAAAACACATATAAAATAATTATATATTAAATATTATGTGTTGTTATTATACATAGCCTCCTAGTTGACAGCTGACTATCTGATAAGCCCTTTTGCTTCCTTTCCATCTTACTCTGTTGAAGTAAGTCTGATAAAGTTTGATTTATTCACTGTAGGTTATTTTCTCAAAAAAAGCTAGAAATCCTTAAAAATGTAAATGTGTCCTTTGGGCAGGCTTCATTTTCTTTTCTTTTTTCCTGGGGTATTATTGTGCTTTCCCAGTGACTTAGCCACCAAGGAATGATAAAAAGAATGATCTATTTCAAACACTTGTGGCTCATTATGGGGACTGAGGGACAAAGTTGAAATAAAAGGTCACAATGAGGTTTGATTGTTCTCTGTGTTCTGTCACAGACAGGAATAAAGGCACACCTTGGAGAAGAAACTGTATAGGAAACTGTAAAAGAAACTTTCCTTTGTAAGTTATGCAAAAAGCACAGATAATGTGCATTTACAGAAAATAAATGCCTTCAGAGTATCAAACATGGTTCCAAACTGTGCCAAGAAAATTTGAAACAAAAGCTTTTTAAAAATATGTGGATGCTACATTTCTCCAAGTTTAGGATCTATGAACCCAGGATACACTTTTTTTTCATGGATTTGGGGTCAGTGTGGGGCAGACACTCACTGTCTTGTTTACCTGTGCCCACTGACCTGATCAGAGGTGTGCCAAGAGTAAAACCATATACAGATTTGCTCACTTTACCAAACAGCTATCTATGGGAATCATTCTCTGTGTCAGAAATACAACATTGACCAAGGGAAAGCCTTTGCCTAGTGGTAAGTCTAGTAGGAAGACAGAAATTCAATAAAAAATATTGAACTGTGATTGTGGTAAGAGTCACAGGGCTTCCCTGGTGGCACAGTGGTTAAGAATCCACCTGCCAATGCAGGGGACACGGGTTCGATCCCTGGTCCGGGAAGATCCCACATGCCTCGGAGCAACTAAGCCCGTGCGCCACAACTACTGAGCCTGCGCTCTAGAGCCCGCGAGCCACAACTACTGAAGCCCGTGCGCCTAGAGCCCATGCTCCACAAGAGGAGCCACTGCAATGAGAGGTCCGCGCACCACAACGAAGAGTAGCCCCCGCTCGCCACAACTAGAGAAAGCCCACGCACAGCAACAAAGACCCAATGCAGCCAAAAATAAATAAAAAAATAAATTTACCAAAAAAAAAAAAAAAAGAGACACGAAGTATAAGCAAGGGTGTGACCGAAGTGTCCAACTAGGATATTACAGTGGTTTGGGGTAGAAGGAGGGACACCCAGGTGGCGTCTTGAAAGAGTTAGAGGGGGCATGAAAATGGCAAGAAGAGAAAGCAGTAATATCTCAAGCAGAGGGAACTACATCTTTGAAGGTTCTCAGATGGAAAGGAACACGATGTGTTCCATGAGCTAAAAGAAGACCCACAGGAAGAGGGCAGGGTGAGGGTGAGGATTGAAACTGGAAAGGTAAGTAGAGGCAGAACACATGGCGTCTTAACAGAGTGAGGATCTGAAGCTTTAGAAACTAACAACAATGGAAATCCATGGGAGAGGTGGTGGGGGTTTTTTTTTTTCCCCAAGTGCATGTCATTGTCAAATTTTTTATTTTGAATGATCCCCTTTTTCACAATTTGGGGAATCAACTGGAAAGGTATACGTACAGGTATAGGGAGACCATTTGTGTTTATCTTTGTGGTCCAGAAGGAGATGATGGTGACTTGGCCCACCGGTGGTGGCAAAGTTGATAGAAACAGAAGGGTTTGAAAGATATTTAGGAGGTGGAGTCTATAATTTGGTGGGCTGAAAGGAGGTAGATGCCTGGCATTGGGACCTCGAAAGGCAGAGGATGTTTTAGGAGAGATTGAGTTCAGTTCTGAAAATGTTGTCTGTGTCATATCCAGGTGGAAAAAGGAGTTGACAGCTGGACCTGGGATACAGTGGAAAAGTCTAAACTAGTTATATTTGCAAATTTATTTATTAAACACTTTCAAATGCTTACTAATTACCAGTCACTAAGCACTTTACAAATATTGTTTAATCTTCCTAACAGCCCTCTGAGGGAAGTACAACTGTTAAATCCATTTTACCTATGAGAGAACCGAGCCCCAGAATTATTAGAGGCGCCTAATAGGTCATGAGCCAGAATTCATACCTGGGGCCATCTGGTTCCAGAGTCCACACTCTTTTTTTTTTTTTTTTTTGCGGTACGCGGGCCTCTCACTGTTGTGGCCTCTCCCGTTGCGGAGCACAGGCTCCGGACGCGCAGGCTCAGCGGCCATGGCTCACGGGCCCAGCCGCTCCGCGGCACGTGGGATCTTCCCGGACCGGGGCACGAACCCGCGTCCCCCGCATCGGCAGGCGGACTCCCAACCACTGCGCCACCAGGGAAGCCCCCAGAGTCCACACTCTTAATCACTAGGCTGCCGGATGGAGCCCAGGAAGGGAGTAGGTGTGGTGAGCTGTAGACTAATAAGAGGAGAGCACAGAGCCCTGAGGAACTCCAACTGTTAAAGGTCGGGAGAGGATAGTGAACTGGCAGAGGAGACCGATCACTTGCACAGATCCGTGAGGCCCATTTATCCCGGCAGGTTTGTCTGGCAAGGCTCACACTCTGAAGTCAGCAGATCCCACAGGGGAGTCAGACAGTCCTCGTCTCCATTAGCCCAGACACGCTCCCCACCAGCTCCCAAGTCTGAGGTTTATCCTGCTTGAGAAACCAGGACAGAGCTACCACGCCACTTTCTAAACTCTGCACAATTGGTGTTCCTCCAAGGCTGACTCTTTTGCCAATAACTTGACTTGTATTATTTTTAGTAAAGTACCATGTAGCAAGCTGTTTCTTAAAATATTTCCAGTCTGGAGTGCTGTCAAGACAAAAATCCAAAAGGAAGAAAACTGGGAGTGGAGGGTGACAGCTGAAAGAGAAAAAGAATAATGAAAGAGGTTGGAGGAGCCACCCCCCAAAACTGTTGAGGAAAGAACATAATCTTCTAAGTGAGAAGGCTGGAAAGCCAGCAACACATTCCAGTCAGTCTTAATCTCAAGGGACTGCCACCCACTCATGCCCATATCATTCCTAAGTAAGCAATTACCTGGTTCCCTTTCAGTGATGATGTTAGTTGGTTCCTACTCCCAATAGAATTTCACAGTACCTCGGCATCCAAAAGCTGTGTAGCATCATATTTAAGAGCACAAGCTTTGGAACCAGCATGGTGTGTGTGAATTCTGGCTCTGTGCTAAATGTATGACTTCAGGAAGTTACTTATCTATGGCCTCAGTTTCCTCATCTGTAAAATGGGGATGATAACAACACCTACTTCACAGGATTCTCGTGAAATATTTGATCTAGTATCTGATGCACAGTGTAAATACTCAAGATGCATGAATTCATCTTCTTATTTTTATTATTATTAGAAGGGCTGGTGCTTTCCAAATGCTTTTAGCAACATAAAACCATGGTATTTTCAATAGTACCAAGATACTATATTAATAGTCACTCATGGTCACAAGCCATTAAAGCAGTGTTTTTAAGCTTAATTTGAGCAGTACAAGTTGAAAGACTCTCAACTATTGTTTGCATCAGGGAGCATTCAATCAGAGAAACAGAAAGACTGTGTGTTCACACATGCATGTGTGTGGAGAGAGAGACAGACAAACATATTTGTCATAGAGATTTGACTTTATGCAACTGTGTGATCTGGTTCGTCAGTCTCTGTAAGTCAGGTGCTTCCTGTCTGAGAATGGAGCTTGAAGCCACAGGTCAGGCCGGCGGGAAGGGAAGATGGATGTAGAGTCAGGAAGAGCAAGGACAGCCTGGAACCCACAAATGTGAGCGGGAGCCCCCGAGGACAGACTGAGACTTACCTCAGTTCTCGTTACCTCTGGCCGTGATTATGATTACATGGCTGCCCTGCAGCAGTGGGGACCCTCAGTCAAGGGACTGAACACACACAAATGGTCCAGGAGTCAGATACGCTAAGGAAGGCTCAGGAAGAAGGTAGGCAGTTGTAGGCCCATGTGCTGCCTCATGTCAATGAGGTGAGGAAACAAATAGATAACAGTGTGTGTAAACTACAAAATGTTGGTCGCCTCACTTTGCCCTCTAAATATCCCATTAAAATCTCTTCCTGTATGCTAACACATATATATGGAATCTAAAAAAAAAAAAAAAAGGTTATGAAGAGCCTAAGGGCAGGACAGGAATAAAGACGCAGATGTAGAGAATGGACTTGAGGACCCGAGGAGGGGGAAGGGTAAGCTGGAACGAAGTGAGAGAGTGGCATGGACATATATACACTACCAAATGTAAAATAGCTAGCTAGTGGGAAGCAGCTGCATAGCACAGGGAGATCAGCTCAGTGCTTTGTGACCACCTAGAGGAGTGGGATAGGGAGGGTGGGAGGGAGGGAGACGCAAGAGGGAGGGGATATGGGGATATATGTATACATATAACTGATTCACTTTGTTATACAGCAGAAACTAACACACCATTGTAAAGCAATTATACTCCAATAAAGATGTTAAAAATTTTTTTCAAATTAAATAAATAAAATCTCTTCCCACCCCAAATGGAAAGGGAATTCTGGGAAATGTCATTCAGCTGAGCCAATTGTCGATACATTACAAAACCACTGAAGGGCCCTTGCCATAGATATTTGCTAAATTGCCATGTGCCCAGTGCTGTGCCAACGGTTTTACCTTCCTTATCTCATCCATTTTCACCACAACCCCACAAGTCTGTCTGTCTGTCTATCACAAGTGAGGAAACTGAGGACAAGAATTCCTCTTGGGTAACTTGGCCAAGGTCAGATGAGAGTTATATAAATAAGTGATGAAATGCACAGCTAAGTTTTGGAGTTAGTGTCTGCATTAACCTGATTTTCTATAGTATGAGACTTCCTCTCCAAAACAGCTTAGCTAACAACTGCAACAGATAATCATCATGACATTCCTATCCCTGCTCTTGTTAAAAAAAAAAAATAGGGCAAGATTGGCCCAAGGCGCTGATGCACCTAACGATATTATTACACTCTTGGAATCTTATGAAAGTAAAGTAATTTTCAGGTACTGTTTATATATAAATATTATTCTCTTAAAAATGAAGTAGATATCAACACCAAATGGAATTATTCCTTAGGCTCAATCTATTTCATTTCAAAAGCTATGAATTAATTTTAGTTAATTCTAAATGTAAGTCATAGCTAGTGTACCATTATCTTATATGTGGGCATGTAATTTGCATCAATTTGCACTGAATTTAATAAGAATTTAAATGGAAATCCTCACTTCCTCTTACTTAAGAGTAATCAATATCTTTGAAGCTGAGATCCCTGCAGGCAACCATGGGATGCCACCCACAGAGGCAAAAATCCCAATTTACTAGTTAAAAGCTAGCTGTAAAGAAAATGTGAGGTAATTGCTGAGTAAGATACAGATCCTGCTGCAGATAATAGCTATAAAATCTGGATATAAGGTAAAATATTGGTAACTGAATAAAATTGGTCACTAGAGACTGAAGTAATACAACCCTATTCTTATGGGGAGTTCATGCTCGTAAGAAAGGAGTTGTATAAAGTGAGTTTCCATTATTGTCCTTTTAGCCTGGGACCAGTAGTGTTTTGGTGACAGTAGGGGCATTGGCGAAAAACTGCAGTCTTTTTGTCCTGGGAATTCAAAAGACCAAATCTGTGGAAACCAGTCACTTAAGAGAGATGGGGAGCTCTGTAAGAAAAATGGTCAGAGAGGGGTTCTCCAATTTCTATCTAGCTCTTACTCTTAATCACTCTTGAACCATTCATGTGCAGAACAGATGCAAAACAGTTTTGCTAAGACAAAAAATAGGAGCTGAGTTTGGACCTGCTACACAGAAATTGAGTTTCTAGCTCAAGTATAAACCAAGAAAACTGTTTGCTAAAACAAAGTAACAGTCATCAGAGAAAAGTATTAGAATCCACTCTCCACAACTTAACATTCATGTTGTCCTGGATACAATCACCATCACTTGACAGGTGAAGAAGAAAAATGGAACATATACTCTTTTTTTTTCTCCAAAGAGCAAGACTTTTTCTTATTTTTTCAAACATAGGGTGTTAGTGGTACAATAGTAATATTTTTTTTACCCATACTTTTTTTTTTTTTTTTTACTTTTGAGAGTGTTTTGGTTTTATTTTGATTTGATTTTAAGCCATATACACATAGTTTGTAAACTTTAAAACTGTAATATGTTGCAAATTGGTTGTATCATAGGGACTTTTGCATTTACTGGTATTTAGTGATCATATGATCTATATTCCAGAAAGAATGTTTTTTTCTGGGGGGGTTTTGTGATGCCTTTTTATTCATTTTTTAACATCTTTATTGGAGTATAATTGCTTTACAATGGTGTGTTAGTTTCTGCTTTATGACAAAGTGAATCAGTTATACATTACATATGTTCCCATATCTCTTCCCTCTTGCATCTCCCTCCCTCCCACCCTCCCTATCCCACCCCTCTAGGTGGTCACAACACCCATACTCTTAAGTGATCATATTCTTAAGAGAAAAATTAAATTAATCCAAATTAATCAAAATGTTAGACTTAGCTGCTTTGAAATCCTTATCTGTTATCATGATTCTATGTGATTAAGTTCTTAAAAAACGCTCAAAATGGCAGGATAGGAATTTTCAGCAAAGATATTAAATCAATAAAGAGAACCAAATGGAAATTCTAAACCTGAGAAATAAAACATCCGAAATAAAAAGTTATCAGATGGACTTCAGAGCTGAGTGGCAATGACAGAGAAAAAGGTAAATGAACCTGAAAGTAGATCAACAGAAATTATCCAAAGTTAATATCAGAGAGAAAAAAAGATTTTTAAATGAACGAAACTTCAAAGACCCAGTAGATTATATCAAATGGTTGAATATACATGTAATTAGAACCCCATAAAGAAAGAAGTTAGAGAACTACGCACAAAAAAAATTGAAAAATAAAGGCCAAATTTCCCCAAATTTGATGAAACATATAAATTTACAACTCAATATGTTCAAGAAACGTCAAGCATGACAAACGTAAGAAGGCTTTGCTTTGGAACATCCTAATCAAACTGCTGAAGCCTGAATATAAAGAGCAAAACTTGAAAACAGCAAGAAAAAAATGACATTACATACAAGGGAATAATCATTTGATTAACTAGTTGCATCTTGTCAGAAACTATGGAGACCAGAAAAGAGTCCAAAAGCATCTTTAAAGTACTGAAAGTACTGAACCACTGTCAACGTAGAGTTCTATATCTGGTTAGGGCAGAGGCTGGGGGGAACCTTCAAGAATGAAGATGAAGTTGAAATAAAGATATCACATAAAGGAAAACTGAAAGAATACATCACCAATAGGCCTGCAGTACAAAAAAGCAAAATATACTGAAGGAAAATAATTCTGAATGGAAGTCTAAATCTAAAAAAGGCATCACAAATGAAAATATCTGCATAAATACAAAGACTGTATTTTTTGCTTTTTCTTCTCTTAATTCCTTTACAAAGCATATGCGTGTTTAAGAATTTAAAGGGAGTGCACAGGACCACCCTCATTCTGATACCAACTGGAACTTCAGGGTCCCCAAGACCACCCTCAGATTCCATAATTCATTAGAAGGACTTAGAGAGCGCACTGAAAGCTACTATGCTCATTGCTATGGTTTATTTCAGTGAAAGGATACAGATTAAAATCCATCAAGAAAAGAAACACATGGCGGAGTCCAGGAGAGTTCCATGAGCTTCCAGCTCTCCTTTTCCAGTGGAGTCATGGAAAGTGCTAACTCATCCCAGAAGTGCTGTGTGACAGCACGCATGGAATACTGCCAACTGGGGAAGCTCACCCGAGCCCTGATGCTCCCTTGCATAGACGTGGTAGGTCACCTGCATGGTGGACCTTAGTTTCCAACTCTCCCAGAGGTTGAGCTAATACCACGTGACCCAAAGTTCCCACCATCAATCACATTGTTAGTATCTGGTGTGGCTCAAAGCCCCCAGACGCTGCGTATCAGGCAGGACATTCCAAGAACTTGGGAATCACCTCACAGCAGCCAAGGGCAAAGGCCAGACCTCTCTTTGAGCAAGACTAATTCTTTACTGCACAGTGTTTAAAGTCAAAATTATAATATTGTCTTGTGGTGTTGATAATGAATGTAGATGCAGCATAGGGGACAAAGAGGAGATATGTATCTGTGGTTTGAAAGGGTTCTGTATTTTACATAGTTGTAACTCAGTCTGCAAAAAGTTTAAGATCTACTGTATATTGTAATCCACAGAACAGTCAAAAAATGCAAACAAGTATAGTTGAAAAGCTGGTATGAACATTAAAATGAATTTCTAAAAAGATAAATACAGGCAAAGAGGAATATAAAACCCTATTTTCAAGAGCATCAGAAAATTAAAATATTTAGGAATAAATTCAACAAAAGATTGTAAGACCTATACACTAACTTCCTTCAAAATGTTCTATAATTTTTAAAAAAGATCTAAAATGAAAGGCTATTGCATTGTCAAGGATGAGAAGATTTAATATTATCAAGATTTTAATTCTCACCCAAATTATCTACAGATTCAATACAATTCCATTGAAAATCCTATCAGACTTATTTCGAAGACACTGACAAACTGATTTTAAATTTTATATGGAAAAGCAATGGACCTAGAATACCTAAAACAATTTTGAGGACTTAAAATGGTTGGAGGAATGACACCATCTGATTTCAAGTCACTGTAAAAGCTGCTGTCATCTATACAGTGTGATGTTGACGTAAGTGTAAACACATAACATCAGTGGAACAGAAGAGAGCTCAGAAATAGATCTGTACTTCTAAGGTCAATTGATTTTTTATTTTTCCTTAGCCAAGATGTCAAGGTAATTTAATGGAAAAAATGATAGTCATTTCAACTAATAATGCTGAACGCAATGGATGTCTGTATGCACAAAACAACCCCTACCTCAAAACAAACACAAAAATTAACTCCATGAATTGGACATAATGTAAGTGCTAAAGTTATAAAACTTCTAAAAAAAAACACACATTTTTTTTTGGTGAAATTGGATTAGGCAAAGATTTCTTAGGCAGCAACAGAAAAGCATGAAAATAGAAGAAAATTAGATGAAATGGACTTAAATTTTTTTTTAATGTAAACTTGAAAAATACATTTAAAGTAAGTAAAAGGAAGTCACAGACCAGGAGAAAAGATTTGCAAATCCTAGTGCTTGTATCCAGTATACAAAGAACTCTTCCAACTCAATAAGAAGGCAAAGAGTAAAATTTTAAATGGGCAAAATATTTGAATGGGTGCTCTATAAGAGAAGATATACATTTGGCCAAAAAGATGTATTGAAAAGGTGTTCAATATCACGAGTCATCAGGGTAATTACAAATTAAAACCACATTGAGAAACTACTAGACAACCTAGCACAATGGGTTAAATTTAGAAGAATACCAAGTTTTGACAATGATGTGAACCAGCCAGAACTGTCATACATTGCTGGTGCGAATGCAAAATGGTACAGCCAATTTGGAAAAATTTAGCCATTTCTCACAAAGTTAAGCATATATATAACTGAACAGTCCTATTCCTAAGTATTTACCTAAGACGAATGAAAATGTATGACCACACAATAACTTGTGCATGAATGTTTATAGTAGCAGTGCTCATAATAACAGTCCAAATTTTCATCAACTGATCAATGAGTAAACAAATGGTGTATACACACTATGAAATACTACCCAGCTGTGAAAAGAATGAAATATTGACACACAGCAAAACGAGTGAACCTCTAGAGCCTTATGCTATACGAAAGAAGGCAAATAAAACAGACTACATACTGTATGATTCCCTTTGTATAACTTCTAAAAAAGGCAAAACTATAGGGACAGAAAGCAGATCACTGGTTGCCTGGATGGCAAAGCTCAGGGAAGGGAATCAACTGCAAAGAGAAATGCAGATACTTTCTGGGGGGATAGAAATGTTCTATGTTTTGACTGTGAAGGTGGTTATATGACTGTATGCACTTGCCAAGCTCATCAAACTGTATACTCTAAATGGGTGAATTTTCTTAAAAGTAAAGTATGCCTCAAAGCAGGGGAACAAAAATTAAAAAATAAAAATAGAAAATATAGGATCAATTCCAGGACCTACTCATGAAATATGTCTGTAGGGTCTGCTGGTGATGCTTGTGAAGTAAGATATCACGCAAAAGAAAACAGGACTTAGGTCATTGGAACTAGGGGTTTGGGATCCTTATCCAATTCTGTCTCTGGAAATGTCTTCTACCAAGAGACAACTTCTCTGGATCTCAGTCTCGACATCAAAACAACGAGGAGCATATTTAGATGGTCTCTAACGTCCCCTACAGACAAATGACTAGCTCGTGTGCTTCTACTCTAGTTCTTGCTCATGTCAAACATCACTAATTAATCACGGCCAAACTCTCATGCAGCCCAGAATTCCAGAGTCCTTGTCAACACAGCACTCCAGGCAACTAGTACCAACTGCAAAATTGTGACTTGTGAGAAATTTTGTGTGCTATAGCTACTCTAGAAAATAAGTGAATCTCTATAACCAGTATGAATAAGGGTCTTAGGAACATACCTCAATCGTTGCTTACTGTAGTGCTAAATAGTTCTATTAAGCTAACTCAAGATGGAGAATGACTAGTGATTTCTATATGACAAGCTAGTGTAGAGCAAACCATGGTGCAAGGAAGATGGAAGGAATACTCTAAGTTTGTACTGAAGTCAAGCTTTGGAAATGTGATCTAAATGTGGAATTCAAATAAACCCTACCAACATCTCATGGGCTTGCTGTCATGCCCATCCTCCTGCATGAAGCCATTCTTTTCTGATTACTGTACACAGAATAATTTATCATCCCTGAAATCCTTGCTATTTCTGATCATTCATGCAGTGTGACCCTGATACTGTCTTTTAAAAAAATTACTTTCATATAGGTATCACACCAAGCTGGGTCTGGCTCAGCAGAAAATTGTGCCATGATCGATTAGTGATGTCTGCATGGGTAAGGGGACCGTGTCATGTGCCACCTCACCACTGCTTTTCTGAGCACACTTAAGTGGTTTACAAATATCTCGTTGAACTCTCACAGCAAAACTCTAAAGTAGGTAATATTTTCTCCATTTTGCAGATGAGAAAACTGAATTTCTGAGAGGTTGCCTAAGTTTCCCAAAGCCTCTCCCCATCCCCCCAACCCGGAGCCCCACCATTGTAAATGATGGAGTTGAGCTTCAAAACCTGAGCTTTCTCTACCATTCCATGCTGTCTCTCTTTATAACACCTCCCACACACTCAGTTCCTGGCAAGAGGCTAGCACAAAACAGGTTCTTAGTAAACGTTTTTATAGCCTTAATAAATGGGAGCTATGCTAACGTGGCACACAGCAGCCTAAAATAGGGGGTTATTTTTTAGACAGGTGTGAGGCTGAAGGCAAGTCTGAATCACAATGACAGAATTTTTTAAATGGCAGCCACATTGGAAAATAAACAAAGTATTTACATATCTGTAGATCACAGAGGGCCGGGGCCAGATAAAGAGGTCTTCAAGTGATTAAGAGTCATTTTTAGTACACTCAAGACAACAGTGTTAAAATCTGTATGGGGGCCTCCCTGGTGGCGCAGTGGTTGAGAGTCCGCCTGCCGATGCAGGGGACGCGGGTTCGTGCCCCGGTCTGGGAGGATCCCACATGCCGCGGAGCGGCTGGGCCCGTGAGCCATGGCCGCTGAGCTTGCGCGTCCGGCAACGGGAGAGGCCACGACAGTGGGAGGCCCACGTATCGCAAAAAAAAAAAAAAAAAAAAAAAAAAAATCTGTATGATAATTAATCTATCATTTTTTTTCATGGCAAAAACTGTCATCAAATGAGATTTTAACCATATTACTTGGTGCTTAAAATTCTTCTTTGGGTTTTCATGCGTTATCAATGTCCACAGCTCAGTCCTAAACGGTCTTCATGATCAGATCAATATCTTTACCTTTAGCCCTATCCTTACATTCACTCATCTGACTAGCTTCACCTCAGTCACACCAAGTTACTTAGTCCCTTCACGTATCGTGTGGTTTTACATCTTCTCTCTTCACATACGGTATCCTTTCTCCCTGAACTGCCCTTTTACTCTTTTTACTCTTCGACACTGATTTAAAGCTTCACCTCTTCTCACAACTGTCCTCTGACCACCCTGAGGCTAGTCAAAGGTCCCTCATTCTTGCTCAGAGTAGAACCCTGGGTTCATCAGAGGACCTTTTCTTTGTTTCTCCTTTCTTTTTTCTGTTTTTTTTTAAATTGGAGTATAGTTGCTTTACACTCCTGTGTCAGTTTCTGCTGTATAGCGAAGTGAATCAGCCATACGTGTACATATATCTCCTCTTTTCTTGGATTTCCTTCCCATTTAGGTCACCACAGAGCACCGAGTGGAGTTCCCTGTGCTATACAATCTGTTCTCCTTAGTTATGTTTTATACATAGTACTGTATATATGTCAATCCCAATCTCCCACCTTTTTCATTTTAATTGTTGATTGCATTTTCACTCTTGTACCTGATCATAAGCTCTTTGAAAATACAGATCACATCTGATTTCATAACTACATCACCCAGCATAGCGTCTGACACCTAATCGGAGCTCAATAATTATATTTTGAATCAATATCAGTTCTGTTCCTAGATGACACATGGATATAAAGGACAAGAGGAAAAGAACAACTATTTATCAATGGGGGGTGGGCACGGGAAGGCCTGTGTGTCTAGAAAATGCAGTAGTTTATCTCCAAGTTTCTATTAGTCAATCTGGTGAAGACTGCAGTATTCACCAAATTACATTTCCCAGTCTCACTTACCATTTGGTTGGTTACGTGAAGAGTTATGGTGAATGGAATATACGCAGGAAGAATGTAAGCCACTTTTCAGCATTGCTGAGAAAAATCTCCCGTGTGTAATCCTCCATTCTCGTGGTCTTCCTCCTATCTCCTGTTGGGTGATGCTAGCGTGACTTTGAAACCTCAGTGCAGTGGAGCCACAACATGGAAAGAGACTGGGTCACTGAGTCACTGCTTGGGTGAAAGCTGGTGCAGAGCGGCCCAATTAGAAATATCCACCCTGAATGTCATATTGCTGAAATTTGGGGGTTATTTATTACAAGAGCTTATGTCATTTATCATGACTAATAAAGTCAAATAATTCTATTTGCACCCATATTTCTCTTCCACAAGATTCTGCAGATATCTGAAAGAGAAGCTTTTAAGGCCTTAAGGGAGAATCATTCAATTAAGTAGCACTTGTTAAATCTTCAAACTGTAACGAGCTCACAAAAGAGAAACTGGAAGTTGCAAAGGAAAACATTTCAGAATAGACCAGGTGGGATGCAGACCCAGAGAGGCCCTGAGATGTGTGGTGTGTGTGCTGTCAGAGGTTTGCCTGTAGAGGGGTATGGAGCTGGCCGCCTTATGTCCCCTTCTGGCCTATGTAGCTGTGCAGTCAGCAGAAATACAGCTTGCTTGGCTCTTTTAGTGACCAGCTATGGAGAGAACCAAGTTAAGATTGTAATTTCAATGCATCCTGAGACTTTTGTGTGGGGGAAAGCCAGGAAAAAGTGTGGGTGGCAGGGGAGGGGGGCTCTCCTTGGAATATTGCCCAAAGGGGGCCTTTTTTCCCCATCAACAGGCCCCTTGCCTGATCCTTCCTACTCCCAACTCCTGTTTTCCTCCCTGCAAGTGATAGTGTTCCTGCCACTAAAGCCACACTCTGTCGAAGTAGCAGCCAAAGCCAACTCGAGAGCCGTGGTTCCTGGCAAACAAGAAAGTGGAGGAAACCCGTGAGTGAGGGCACTTATGTAAGCAAACAGCCTGGGGCCGTTACCTTTAGGTATCATTACCCAAGGGATGACTTTCCTGTGATACTACTGGGGACATCTGGTTCAACTCTATTTCACTTGCAATAAGATCTTAAAATAGAATGTGACAAGACAGGATAATGCAAAGCTGAATGGATATTGTAGGAGCTTAGGAATTATCGGGTGTGATCAGACTCATGGCTTGGTACCAAGAGAGCCCCAAACAGAGTCATCACTCAATTCTCAAGAGTTCATCTCTAAAGGTTAACGTGGAGGACATCTCTTGGGCTGACTTCTAAAGTTCTTTGTGATTCTCTCCTATTGAGGAACAGCTCCGCGGCAGCCATGGAAAGGCACTACTCAAATCTCCTGCTGCGAGAATGTAACTGACGGATGGCCCCAGTACATCACAACATTCATGCCCAGGGCCACCCTTCCCACAGTCTGCTCTCAGCCAGTTTCTGAGTATGAAAGGGATACTAAGGCAAGCTAGTTTTTGCAAGGTTGCAAGGATTTTCTGATTCTTGACTTTGGCTCAAGGACTCGCATTGGCTTGGCCAAAACTTTCTTAATGCTGCAGTCTTAGATTCTGCCAGTCCAACCTTGCTTTCTTCCTTCCCTTCCTCGTGGGGATTAGACCAGCATGAACAGTGTCCTCCGTCCCTCCTCTTTATCCTTCACAGGTGTTTCCCCCAGTAAATCTCTTGCATGTCTAATGCTATCTTGACGTCTGCTTCTTAGAAGGCCCAAACTAAAGCAAGATCACATCTACAGGTGGTGTTCCAAGAATGAGTCTGTGTTCTAGGATCTTGCCATAATTGCCATAAGACCAAAATGGGACCATGGGATACTCAGTTCCAGGAATTTGGGGTGCAGAGGACAGAGACATGAAAACTGGGGTCATGGAGCTCAGGCATATTCAAGAGCTCCTTGGAGAAAAAGTCTATGAGTTCGGACGTCAAGATCCTGAAGCTGCCTTCATACCTTTCTCTCCTGTATTTTTGTTTTTAACTATTCCTTTATATTTTTATGATTCTTCAGTTTCCTTCCACTGAATTCCCTCTTCTTCCTTTTTCTCAAGCTAGTCACAGTTGATTTCTGTCACTTGCAACTAGATGAGTCCGAAGGACACACTGAAGCACAGATCAGATTTTTCCTGTCTATTATGGTGCTGCGAACTTTATCAAGATCCTTTCCTAACGCATTTATGTATCAGTCCTCTGATGCCATCTCAGTGGTATTAAGTTTTACCCTCTGTGTGAAATAGTCTTTATTTTTAAGTTGTGAAAAATCTTTATTTTTCCAAGGTATTGAACATAAATCTAAAACTCCCTAAGTGTTTAAGTTAAAAACAAACATGACTCGGAAAGGACAGTTTAATAGCTAGAAGTTATAGGAAAGGATTTGTCAAGCATCATTTGCTAAACCTCACACATAAACAGAAGGTGCTCAGCAACTATAAAAGGGGGTATCTTGTCCTACCTTGGGCAGCTAGTTAGGAAGGTCAGAAAGTAAGATTACTTAAAGCAAGATATTATTTTCTGTCTGGGTCTTAGAGGGATTTTTTTTACCTTTCGAATGTTGAATCACTAATAAAATAGAAAAGATCTTAGATAATGGGGGGGAAAAAAGAACCATTGCAAGAAGACACAAAATGAAGCAAAAACAGAAGATTACAGATTATGTTCTCTGATGACACTTTACATCTACCCACAGCTCTTTGTCTGGCAATGTCAGCCTGTTTCTAAATGCCCCTGAGGGACATCTATGAGGATGGAACTCATCAAAGCGCAAATGACAAAATCGCACTAACTCATATCACTTGTTCACTGTTAACCTAGAAATCACAGTCAGAGCAGAGATTGGCAGCCCAACGTGCTATAAACTGTTGGAGACATCTATGTGCTAAAGCAGGTCACACCACCTCTGAAAGTACAACTGCTGCTATGTTTTCAGTTTTATGAGAAAAGTTTGCATTTCTTCACTTGGTTTTCTGAGTGATTCCAAACAGATGGCAGAACTTTTAAGGGTTGTTTTTAAAGGCTCCAGAAATCTCTTTTGTTTTTCTTTCTTTTTAGTCAAATACCAGTCCATTAACCACACTTAATGGGGGAAAAGCGGAAAAAGTTATAAGCATAATATACATTCAGAGACATGGAACCTTTGTCAAATAAGATGCTGTGTGGTCTAGATTTTCCATCTAAAGAATTAGGTGATACACTGAGAATCTATTTGGCCTCAAGGGTTCCCAAATATGTTTCCAAACACCAGACAAGCTTATCATTCAGCTGAGTGGCAAAGTCTAGATATATAGTATTATACATCATTACGTACAGCGCCCCAAAGTTCTCCTGGGTAATTTCAAAAGCTTTTTATTTAGTTTGGAAACAGAAGAAGACAGATGATTAGTCATCTGCTTAATCTCCAATGACAGAAATAAAGAGCACAATTTTATTTCTGGCCTGACTTACTTCTGTCTTCATCTTCTTAGAAGCAGAGGAAAAATGGCAATCGTGCTGTGGAACATTCCTTCCTGTGTACGCTAAGCAGAGATCAAAGCATACCTTTCCCTCAGAGGCCCAGTGACATATTTTCCTCCACAGAGGATCTGGAGCAAGGTGAGGTCGCTGCCTCATCTATGTGTGGCTAGGATGTCAGCCCCGACTCTACTAGGCCTCCTAAAATTACTTCATATCGACGGATAAGGTCTAAATCACAAAGGTTCCATCCCCCGCCTCTTAATCACGGAGAGTCCCAACTTTTACCTGATCCTCTTTCTAGTGATTTGGGGCAATCTCTAGGGAATGCTACTGTGTTCTACAAATTCGGCTTGTTTTGTACTTGGCCATGCACTAACTCTGTGCTGATTTCTTCTCTCCTTATTAGGTACGCAGCTCATGTAACAGCTCAGCTCTGCCCGGCAGTGGGCTCCACAGTCTTTGCTTCCAGCATTCTATTAGCCATTGCCCGAACAAAAACAAAACTCTTCCCAGGGACAAGCAATAATTTGTAATCCACTTAAAGGGCAGTCTAGATCCAGTTGGAGATGAGATACAGCTACACACAGTAACAAATGAACCAACGTTTAGAGGGCTTCCTAGGAGCCATGCTTTCTGTGATTTTTCTTTCATTCTTGCTACAACTCTTGAGTCACATACTACTCTTATTAATGTAAATTTACAGATGAAAAACTGAGGCACAGAGAAAGTTTTTTAAAAAAAAATTGTTAAAGTCACAGCATTTAGTAAGGGGTAGAGCTAGGATTTGAGTCTAGGCAGGCTGGTTGCAAATGCTGGGGCTCTTCACCATGATGCTGTATTTCCTCTCTGCCTCCTACTTAAGTAAACGTAATCTGCAAAGATGCACCTTTTGTTTGCCGTTAAAATAACATATTGCATTATCTTCTCACATCTTTTGGCCTCTTGGAGCTCAAACTTCTCCCCTCCGGAGTCTTGACTCCCCATGTGCATATCTAACAGAAACCTGCAAGGATGGTCTGCCCTAAAGATAAAGTCTCCAGCTCTTTGTGAAACGTGAACCATTCTACCCAGAATTCTGAATGTTTTGTTCTTACTGTCTTGCTTGTTTAGTTTAGTTATGTCTGTTTTCGGAGTCTGTCCTCTTCAGCTAAAGAAGGTGACTGGCTCTTCCCTGTACAAAACGAAGCTAGGGGTCCATGAGGCACCTGCCCCACCCCCATTCCAGTGGACTTGGTTTCAGGTTTTTAAATCCCTCTTGACCACCGTCCTTCCTTGGTGAATGCTCAAAGTCAGTGCCTGCAGCCACTGATAATATGCATACTTCCTTTAACTTGGGTGGCCCCTCTCCGCTGGCTTGTCCCTACCTCTTTGAACTCTTCTTGGTTTTAGCTTCTGTCCCAGGAGCCCATTCTTGGTATGCCTTTCTTCCCACTCAGACCATGCCCATCCTTTCAGCTGGAACAATATGCGGCTGTTTCCCAAGCCTAAGTCTTGAGTTGCCACCTCTTCCCTGAATTCCTCTTGCATATAAATACTAAACTGCCTTTAGGATGTCTCTACTTGGATGCCCAAAGGTCACCTCAAATACAGCCACCTCAGGGCATTGCACTAGCGCTTTCTCTACCTTGGAGTGATCTTCCACTGGAAGGAAGGAAGGAAGGAAGGAAGGGAGGAAGGGAGGCAGGGAGGCAGGGAGGGAGGGAGGGAGGGAGGAACCATCTCCTTGCTCCCATCTCAGGTCCTCCCTGCCCCAACCACTCTGCTTCCAATGCAAAGATCTAAAATGCACATCCAGTCATGTGGGTCATAATTTTAAACAAATCCTTCAAATCCCTCCTCTATGAATACTTCACATGGTCCTGGTTTTACATGCTACCCTCACCAGCCTCACCAGCCTCGTTTCTGACCACGGTCCCATGTGCATTTTGTGCTTTACCCAGTACTTCCCAAATAGATGGGCCATGAACAAATGGTCCTGTGGCCAAAGAAATCTGGATAACTCATCACACTGTAAAAGGTAGACTGAAGCCTATAAAACTTGTTAATAGTTTATTTGAGCGAAAATCAATTCGAATTGGGCAATACTGAATCAGTAGTTAGAGGTACTCCACCAACAGGAGCCAGGGGCAAGGTTTTTCTAGAGAAGACATGGAAGCAAAGCAAGGAAATAATTTGACTGGCTCCAGGTTCAGCAG
>NW_006790307.1:2843886-2865796 GCF_000442215.2 Lipotes vexillifer
GTTCAGCAGTTACACTATTTGGGAAAGTCTAGTTGGCTGTCTGTGATTGGTGGTTCTTCTTACCCTTGTGGCATTTGCAGGAATGATTCTGGCTTAGGTTTGGTTTGCTTAGGTACACCACCAAGGCGATACAGCCACCTCAGTGTGCTGGCTTCCTTGTTTGATTTCTTTGATGATATTCTACCTCTATTTCAAAGAATCACAAAGCGTGTTGGCATATTAAGAAAATCACATCATTAATAAACCCAATCAAGCAAGCATTTAAAAAGGAAAGCTGTTTAAGTTTGTTTAGTCCAGGTTTCTCAAACTTTTTTTGTCCAGGAACCCCTTTTTCTGAGGAACAGCTATGAATGAGATCTCACGGAACACAGTGTGGGAACTACTGCTCTGTAAGACCCCTTACAGTTACCTGAACACCCTGGCTCACTCATTCTTCCAGGCTTTACTTTTGTAGTTCTTGTGTCTGGAAGGCCCATCCCACTTTTGATGCCTAAAAAATTCCTATAATTTCTATAAGTCCATCCTATAAAGCTGAACGCAAGGTCACTTCCTCTCTGAAAACTTTCCTCAGGGAGAATTAATCACTGCCTTTGGACTCCCCATTGTATCTGGTACCCCGCTTTATCACAGTGCTCACCTTGCTTATTGTTCCTGCTATTTTCTGAATCCCCCGCTAGGCTGTGGATTACTAGGGAGCTGGGGTCATTCTATACCCTCCATCACCTATTTATTACAGTATATGGAACATTGTAAGTGTTTGAAAATGTGGGAAGTAATAGTCTATTAGGGGACATACGATTGAAGCTTTGCTCCATGGTATCAAATATGAGGATGGGGAAAACTATGAGGGATGTGTTAAATATTTACAGTGATTCAATTATGTGAAAAGTGTTTCACCTCCTTTTGTGGGAAGGTATAAAGGAAATAAAAGGCACAGCCCAACAGGAGGTAGTCTGGCTAGGACCTTCCCCCCACCTCTGACTAAAATGCGTTCAACACTCTGAAAGTGACTTAATGAGTAGTCAAGATTCCTAGAGTCAATTATTTCCGTTGTCGCCACTGCCCGCCTCTAGAGACGGGAAATAAACAGCCCATCGCCAGCCCACATAAAACACAGATGCTTCCCAAACCACAAGTTTGCCCTGGAAACTGGTCACAGTCATGCCAGCTGCCTGTGTTGTTACTTTCCACAGATGCTATCCACAGATGGGGTGACTTTATTTTTGTAGGAAAAAAACAGCCTAAGGAAGCAAGCAAAAAATAAACACATGACCCTTTCCAACTGAATAATGAAAAATGTGAACATTATTTCAGATTTCACATAAAACGGGCGGGAAGTCAAGGAGTTGGGGTCATTCAACCTCGTACCAGCCAGCATCCATTGTAGAGTATGGGACATAGCAAGTGCTCAAAAATGTGTGATGAATGGATTTCCATAAAATGTATCAGATTAAAAGATTTCAAGAGGTGCATAAAACAAGGCTATAAACCTGTTACCTTGCAAGGCTGTCTTAAAATGAGAACTAGCCTTGGCTTCTGGTCAACAAAGAAAAGACCGAGTGGGTTAAGGCTTCGGAATTTGTTGCTCTACTATTGGACCAGCAGATCAGGGAACTGGGGGGAGGGCCACAGGGCGGAGGGTGGAGATCGCTAAACAAAGTCTCTTGCCATTCAACTGGTTAACAAGACACCTTACTGTGCAGCCAGCCTGAAAGCTATGTATTACCATGCAAAATGATTATCCCTGCCCCCTGCTTCTTTTAGCAATGCCCATTCTCTAGGGCTCTGTCTAAGGTAAACATGAAAAGGCCAATCATTTATAGGTCCTCCAAAGCAACTTAGTAAGTCTGTTGTCTAAAGAACTAGGTGGAGGACAGTGATCTCTCACCAAATAGTCTTTAAAAATTTTTTTAAATCAATTTCAAATGACTTAGAGTAACTCTTACGTTCCTAGTGTTGCCCAGGAGACAGTTCTGTCCTATAGTTGTACCCAGATCAATATTCTGCTCTTCTCTTTCCTGTTCTGTGTTCTGGAAGGCTCGCCCCGTCAGTGCATCACCTGGGCTCCCCTGCCCTCTGGCTTCCAGTTTTGTGTAGCCTGTGAGAGGCATAAGCAGGAAATCAAAAGGTGGGAAAGGAAAGAAGTCAGGGCATCTCTTCTTGGCCCTTCCAGCTGTACGTGATGCTGGCAGTGGCCACAGGCTGCTTGACTACGCATCCTTCTCATAGCTCCAGATCCTTCCCTCTTTTGGCCTCGAGGTGGAATTCCACAGTCATTGTCACTGGCTGCCCCACCATTGCTTGTTGATTCCCTTAAAGCTTCTCCCACCAGTGCAATAATTTCTTCAAGAAATTTTCAGCTAAACACTTTGAGTGTGCCTTCTGACTGATCCACCATGTTAAGGAGTTTCATTTTTATCCTAAGTATCTCGGAAAATCATTGAAATATTTTAAGCACTGTGGGAGGAATGTGGGAGAAAAGTCATAATTAAATTCGAATTTCAAAAATGTAACTCTGGCTATGGTTTGGGAAATAGATTGGAAAAAGGCGAGAGTACATATGGGTAGATCAGTTAGGAGATGACTGTAGTGGTCCAGAGGAGAAGTGATGGTGGCTTTGACTATGGTGTTGGTAAAGGTGAAGATGGAGGATTCAAGAGATGTTTGAATGTAAAATCAACAGAACCTAGTGATGGATTCAGCATGGAGAGAGGGAGGTAGGTGAGAGATTGAGATTGCAAAAGTCACTCCTTGGTTTCTGGGTTTTGATCATGCTATGTGATAAGATATGTAACATTTGAAGATTTCTGGGATAATGCTTATGATTTTGATGTAGGGCATATTCATTTTGAGTTGTCTTTAAGATATCTAAGCAGACAAATGCAGAAATCATGATTCAGAATAAAGGTCTAGACTTGAGATTTGCACTTGAGAGTTGCCTCTCTGTTGGTGTTAATTAACCCTGCGAATTATGACCCCTGGGAATGAGAAGTGCTTTCAGTGTCCCAGATAGCGCTCTTCTGAAAACTCATGAGGGACCCTGAAAATGAAGACAATTGAACAAATATGTGAAGTGAACCTGCCAGTTGTTCTTTGATTGCCCAAATCAGATGCAAACATCTTAATACAAGCATTAAAATTTTTAAATAAAAAAGCTAACTTTCATTAAGTACATATTATATCATTTTTCATTACCCAAGTCTGATGCAAAGTGTTTTAATGCCTTATGAGAGGATGCATGCTAAGTGAACAAAGAGATATACTTATGTTCTCAAAAAGTACATGTTTCTTTACCCTGAAGAGCTAGGACTTCATATTGCACACATTTAAGTGAAGCTGTCATGGTGACTAACTGCAGAGGATTGCTATCATTATCTGTACCGTTCCTTGTCCCAGCAGTATGGCCTAGGTTCCTATTCGTCTCACCCATATCCAATTTGGAAAACAATTTTTTCTCCATCCAGAGTCCTTCCTTCACCAATTGCCAGAGAAATTTTACTAGGTTCTTATTTCTGTAGCTTCTAAGCATATTTACTGGATCTGATCATGCTATAGGATCCCATTTTTCTGCTTCTTGTAATTAAAATGGCTAAATCTGAACATGGAGAACAAAAATACCCATTTTTGTAAATGCAACCCGACAAGGCCGTCTTTTGACAGAGCAAAAGACATTGCTTTAGTTATAAACGTACATACGTGTACATACAGATACAAACGTGTACTGAAACATCTCATAAAACAACTTACCTTGCCATTTGCAATCTACTCTGAAATTTTCTATTCTCTCCTACTTAGGTTTTTAGAATGCTGATTGAGGTCCACCAGCTTGTTTTCATAATCCACTCTTGGGTTACCACCTCTGGGTTGGAAACATTCTCTAAATCCTTGCTCCTCTGCCAGTGTCACAGTTGTGTAACACCATCAGTGCATCCTTGGACTCTCACAATGACCTGGTGGTTGTCACTGACTTTTGCTAGTTTTTGACCCAGAGTCACTAGGTGAAAAAAGGAGGAGGAAGGACTGGTGACACGAGCCAAACGCAGCTTTGTGTGCGTGTGTATGTACATATGTGTATATATATACACACCTGTCTCTCTTACAGTTCCAGGGAACTCACCATTTTGTCTGCTCTAAGAAGTTGATGAGGGCTTCCCTGGTGGCGCAGTGGTTGGGAGTCCGCCTGCGATGCAGGGGACGCGGGTTTGTGCCCCGGTCCGGGAGGATCCCACATGCCGCGGAGCGGCTGGGCCGGTGGGCCGTGGCCACTGAGCCTGCGCGTCCGGAGCCTGTGCTCCGCAGCGGGAGAGGCCACAGCGGTGAGAGGCCCGCGCACCTTTAGGAGAAATTCTTGCCTGGATTTAATTATAAGAGAAGTTATGTTTCTGCTGAGCAATTGGTACGTGTTTAACTTAAGGACACAGTATACTCTGAGAATGACCAGCTTACCATTCTCTTTTTGGCTGCCAGAAAACTTCAAGCTAAACACAAGTGTACATTCTCTTCATTTCTATTTATTTTTATTTATTTTTTTATTTTTTTTGGGCCACACGGCGTGGCACGCGGGATCTTAGTTCCCCAACCAGGGATTGAACCCATGCCCACTGCGTTAGGAGCGCGGAGTCTCAACCACTGGACCACCAGGTAAGTCCCTCATTTCTAGATCCAAGTTCCATTCTTATTCTTATCTTGCCTTCATCCCTATCTATATGCTATTTTGTATTTTATATATCTTTGAAAGCCCTGTCTGATTTTTATTCCTCTCAGGAATACAAGTATACACAGGAACAAGGAATATAAAGGAAAATGGGAAGCACTGCAATGAGGTGGTTAAGAACAAGAGGTCTGGAATCAGGTAGCTTGAGTTTTGTGGGCACATTACTTGACCTCTCTACATGTTGGTTTCCTCATCAATTAGACAAAGGAAATGAGAACGTATTCCTCAGAGGTTTACTGTGAGGATTAGGACATAATGCGAAGTACTTTGCAGAGTTTGTCACATATAGTAAGTGCTCAATTAATATTAGCTATTGTTGTAGAAACAAGTATATTTGAGTTTGTATGTGACTGTTTCTGGACGCACAAACACACATGTGCACACATCCCACTGGTATGCTGGCACGTGGCATGAAGAAACATTAACAGCTCTTTATTGATCTGAAGCTGGTAGGATGTGTGAAGAAAAGTCTTTTTCATGACATCCTAGTGCCCTCAGAATGTCCACATGAAATTTTCGCTAAGTAGTTGTTATTCATCAACTCTGGCTGCCATAACAGAATACTACAGACTGGGAGGCTTAAGCAACAGAAATGTGTTTTCTCACAATTCTGAAGCCTAGAAGTCCAAGATCAAGGTGCCAGCAAGTTCCCTTTCTCATGAGACCTCTCTTGCTGACTGGTGGACAGCCACCTTCTTACCATGTCCTCAAAGGCCTCTTCTCAATGTGAATGCAGAGAGAAAAAGATCTCTGGAGTCCCTCTCTCTCCTTATAAGGACACCGGTTCTATGGAATCAGAACCTTCTGACCTCATGTAACATTCATTACCAGTTAGAGCTTCAACATATGAATTGTGGGAGTGGACACAGTGCAGCCCTAACAGTAGACATTGGCAGAAAGAAGTACAGGAACTGTCAAGGAGAGAGGAAAAGAAAACAACAACAAAACCTAGAGAATGAGATTTTTTCAGCATGGAAAGGGGAGAAGAGGGAGAGGAAGAGGGGTTGTGTGAGGGACGCCCTCCTGCACCAGAACAAACAGTTCAGAGGAGGGCAGGGCTGCTTGTTGACACTATCCCAGAGGCTCTGCTGCAAAAGCCCTGGCGCTCCTCTGCTTGAGAAGCACAGCTGCAAATGATGTGAGCTAAGCTGGGGTGTTTCACGAGACGAGGCATCTTCCCATGCCTTACAGAACTGTGGCTGGTTGGACCAGACCTGCTATGGAAACTGTGTCTTAGTGTCTTAGCTTGCCTCAGGACCATCAGGTGTTCAGTATCTTCAAACAGACCCTCACTACCTTGTCATTTTCTCTTGACCAGTCATCATTAACAAGGGTATTTTTTCAGATTTCATTTGCAAAAATCTCTAGGTAATGCCCTTTAGATGGAATTACAACAGGGAGCAGGTAACGACCCTGAGTTAACAATCTACCAACTCTTACAAAGCTAGGGAAGTGAGTGTGTGTGTATACAAGTAACAGGCAAGTTTTATCTTAGGCGAATCCTCAAACCAGTCACCTTGCCTAAAATGAGCTGATAGGAAAGCTGATACGAAAACTCCTGAGTTCAAAATAGCCTTTGATTCAAACTCCAGCTAAAACTAAAGTGAACTGGGATCTAGATGGGACAATGATGAAATCTGAGCAAATCTTCCATAAATATCACACAATTTAGCTCATTGTTTCTACCTTTACCAACAATTAAAAATATATCAAAAATGAAGATGGAGAAGGCAGAGGAGGAATAGGGAGAGGGCGAGGGGTGAAAAAGGGAGTTGAAGGAGGAAAGGAAGAGGAAGGATGCAGAGTTCTAGGTGCAACTGTCGCCCTTGAACTTCCAGTCTTTGAACTTAAGTGTGAATATGTTACACTTTTTGGGCCTCAGTTTCTTTCTCTGCATACTCACGGGCTATTTCATAGCAGTGGTTTTGAAAGCTTTGTTGTTTATTTCTGTAGTTGTTCTCTTGTTCCCTTTTTTTTTTTTTTTCTGCAATGAAATTCCTTTTACTAAACAAAAGGTTATAGATTCTTATATGGAATTCAGACAAAGGCAGAGCCCCTGGGAATGTCAGAAGGGGGTGCAGAGCTCACTGCATTAGGCAGCTACTGCTCTGAGGGACCCCAGAGAGCATCTGCGGAAATCTGGATGCTGGTGTCTAAGCCCTCTCCAGCCCGACTCTCGCTATTGTCCTTAACCAATCCTCTATCAGGAAGTCTCACTCTGACGCCATCCACAACCCACGCGGTAAGCCTGCTTTACGGTAACTGTGCTTCCTACGTGAAGTTCTGTGAGAGCCACAGGATTGAAATTTTTTTCACTCTATACTGAATTTTACTCTCTAAGAAACAGCAAGATTACAGTACAACTACAGATGTTTTCAAAAATTTTAACGAATTAATATCTCTATCCTGGACATAAGATGCCCACACCGTGGGAGACCCTGTATCATCAGATATACTGGCAAGACTCCAATCACAGCCGGTGCTCCACACCGGCTCTCTCTGCCACAGCACAGCCTGACTCACCGCCACATAGAGGACCCACACTGAAAAGTCTGGCTTGACATTATTGCTGGAGCACTCCTGGGAACCCTTCCACCACCACCACCACCACCATCGTGCATACGCAGAGCCGCTGCAAAGCCTAATCTGAATTCACAGTGCTGCAAAGAAGAGCCCGCCTAAGAGTTCTGTAACCCAAACCTCTGTCCGGGAGCCAACCATTTAACCTGCTGGCATCAGACAGCTCAGAAAATGAATTAAATTTAGAACATCCAAGTAAGCACTGAAGTTCTTTCGTTACTGTTTGGGTCCAGGGAGCTATTCTGGACATCACTCCATTAAACAAAGCAATGTAACTGACAAGCAGCAATGGCCAAAGTGAATTTCCTTTTGGAAATGAGGGAGGCTCTTGGCTTCTCCGTGAATTAGCCCCGCAGCTGTCACTCACTGGCAAGCGACAGAGCCAGGCTGTATATATCAAACAACACACATTTTGGGGATAACTTCAGGACTCCCCACATTTGACTACTTTGGGTCACAGACCTTCAGAAATAGTCTACTTGGGCCATTTTTTTAAAAAACTACATCAGATTAAAACCTTGTTCTCCAGCAATTTGTTCCCAGAATGAGGTATTTCCAAGTAAAGAGCAATTATGTGGAATCTACCATCAGGCCACAGAAAACAGAGTAAACATTTGACATATTTAAACAATCATGCCTGTATTTCTCCTCTGTTAGCTGTAAAGCAACTCACTGACTCCAAGTATTTGTCCCTTTCAGTCCCAACCAACACGAGGCAGCTGCAAAAACAGCATTTGCAAATTATAAGATTTCAGAAAAGCTCACAGAAAGAATATGGTTCCCCAAGATAAGACTGCAGAGGCCAACTAGCATATCAAGGGTCTTTGCTTTAGGCTGGAATTACATTATCTTAATGTAGTAAATATTCTTTTTAAATCTCATGCTGATTCAGTGTTTTGATTAGCAGTTTATCTAAGTCTGGGTAATTTTTTTTAAAAAAAGACAAATTTTTTCATACCAAATGTAGTTTGGTAGATTGTATCTTTTCAAACATGGGACCCAGGAGGAGACAATAATAAAAAGGGCCCTTGAGGGTGAAAGCATGGGAAACTACTGAGAAATCATTCTAAGGAAGTAATTGTGGAAATGTAGCCACATATACAAATTATCCCAGTCCTGCCTGTGATAAGAGAAGTTTAAAGCAACATGAAAGACCAGTAACAGAAGATTGGTTAATAAATTATAGTTCACCTATATAGTGCAAATACTAAGCCATCGTTAAAAAATGCTGCAGATGTGAATTTATTAAAGGGAAAAAATATTCATAATATATTGCTAAGTGAAAAAGAACAGATTGTAAAGCAGTTTAATGATGAGGGCAAACCCTAAAGAGGGGCTGTCTCTAGATGGTAGGATTATGTGTATTTTATAATTTTCATTTGCTTATCTATAATTTCTAATTTTTCTCTGTGCTCTTGTAATAAGGAAAAAAATGAAGTGGAATATTAAAAAAAAATCAAAATGCCCGGGCCAGCAGAGAAGGGAAGTTATGATGCTGAACAACAAATAGCTTCAGGGTCATCAAAAATGCAAATGAAACAGAATAAAATGTTGTTGAAATAAATAGATAGAGAATTAGAGAAAATCCAAAGTATTGAATCTGGGTGACCCGTGTCTGCGCGCCTGTGGTCTAGGGTTTTTTTGCTCACTCTTCTCTCATACGCGTAAAGCTTTCTCTTACTTCTCCAGCCCTTCCTTGTGAACTAATATTCAGAATCATATTAAAATTTTATTATACCTTTTTTTAAAGTAGCTCACTTAGTTTTGTAATAATGTTAGCCTTTTTTTCTAGTTCTTCCCTTATTCTCCAATTACTTTGAGAACACTCTGTACACAGGAAATATCCTTATAGTTTTTTTTTTTTTTTTTTTTTTTTTTTTTTTTTTGGGCCTTCTCCCCTTGCGTCTCACCATAATATGGAACATAACCAGTCCAGAGCCTTGCAAGTAGTATACATTCAATAAACCCTGTCACAGCTGTCTACATGACCTTTTCTTTTTTTTTAACCAGCCTGTAAATTTCTTGTGGGCTGGGTCATGTCCTTCTTATCTGTGTACCTCCTTTAGTGCCTTATGATAACTTATGCACACAATAAGAGCTCAGTAAATACTGGTGAACAAAATGTGTGACCAAGTTATGAGGACTGACTCTGGCTTCTTTTATGTTTACTAGACAATTCTAAGCCATTTCTGTTTCGCTTTAGCTCAGAAGTTCTCAATGGTGAGCCAATTCTGCCCCCTGGGGACATTTGACTATGTCTGGAGACCTTTTTAATGTCATGACTAGAGGGAGGGGAGTTGTTACTGGCATTTAGTGGATAGAGGCCAGGGATGGTGCCACACATCCTACAATGCAGGGGACAGACTCCTACAACCAAGAATTATCTAGCCCAAGATGCCAGTAGTGCCTTGTTTGAGAAATCCTACTTTCACTGTATATGCACTTCTTAAAGTCATGACACTTTTTTTTTTTTTCTCCTTTACCTCCCCTCCACACACATATAGTTTTTAGAGAAAGTCTCCAAGATTAAAACTGAAATCTGCAAGCCTATCTGGGCCCAGTTTTGTCATCTGTTTACTGATGGGTAGGACGTGCCCCACCTATCTTTCAGGGTTATTGTGAGGGCAAAATAAAAGAATCAATCTTCAAATGCCTTTAGAGGCAGATGGAGTATATTAATAATCTCTGCCAAGATACACACTGAGGGGGAAATGGGAGATTTAGTAGAACATGAATCTCACTCCCTCACCAATAAACACATTTATGTTCTATTCTGAGTCATCCAATAAGCATTTATTAAGCATTCTCCATAGAGAATTTTAAAAATGCTACCAGGTTTTTGATAGAAAGAAATCATGCAATTTTAAAATATGAAAGTAAAATTATAATCATTTCTGGGCTCTAGGCAACTAGAAATATTTTTGTTAAGCTGGAAAATGCTTTCCTTATTTCTCTATATGGGCATAAAGTAGGACTGCAGAAAATGTGGCTAACTTAAACCCAGGACTATTACCATGCCTGCTTAATCAGACAGTGATCATTTTTGCTGAAGATTTCGCCGAAGTCTTAATTTATATGAACTCTGCATCCTTTGGTTTGGCTGCCAACATCTAAAGGTTGACACTCCTAATCCATAGATCACATTTGTTGGGAGCTCAATTCCAAGGAGACGCCCAGAGAACACGGCACAGTCTTTCGAACGGAAGGTGTGAGTCCTCAGAACTTAAAAATTTAGATCGTAAACAGAACATAACAACGTCGAAAGGCATGCACAATTGTTTAAAATAAACCAAGTATGCTGACTCTATGGTCAGGCTCCAAAGCGTTGATTTGATCTGTCACAGTGGTCTAAAATCATGCATGAGTATGTCTTGAGGAGCCCCATGCCCGCTGCTCCTGGAACTACAGAACTGTGATTTTATATGCATGCTTAAGAGACATGTTGCGTTTTCCAATTTTTTCCTAAATTTATGACCTTGGTTTTGCAAATAGGGTCCCTCTGAGAAGATGAACCAGTTGGGGAGCTCTGCAGGAGGAATAGCTGTTTTTAAATGTCTACAAGAAAGCAAAATGTCAAACACACTTATGACAATTTTGAGTCAAAAATGTAGCTGTGTGAATTGATAACTTTGTCATCTGTTCAATGAATATTCATAGAGTGACTTTTATGTAACTATAGCAAGAGTAAGGTATTGTGTTCGAGGCAAAGAAGAAGAGCTTGCAATCTACCTGAAAATATACATGCATGAAAATAAGTCATCCAAGATATGTCATCAGACACTGAATGAGACATGCCAAGTGAGCAGCAAAGCCAACGATTTCTATAGGTGAGAAGAAAGGTAATATGAGATAGAGAGTGACAGAAAGGATTCATGGGGGATAAAAGACTTCGACTTGGCCTTGAGTGACAGGTAGATTGTCAGGTGAAAAGGAAGGAAAGGGAAAACATTTTTGAGAGGAGCAGTAATGAGAGAAATGACATAGAGGTGGAAATTCATTGATCCATTCAAAAGAACCATCACTAAAGCCATTTTTATTATATGTCCGAGATGCTGTGCTAACTTCCATGAGTATAAAACTGAATGCACTGTATAGGCTTATAGAGTACACAGTCTAGTTTAAGCACATAATTACAAACACCCGAATTATAATGCAGTGATCTCCGAAGCGAGGTGCAAACTCCAGGGAATGTGCAAGATGATCTGTTGGGGTACCGGAGAAAATAACAGATTTTCTAATTATATTTATTTTAATGGAATTGTTTCAATTTGCATAAAATTGAATTTATGCAAAGTTCGATAGTATATAAATGTATATAAGTATATATACATGTATATAAATGTACTGCTACAGTAGTTTACATCATTTATAAATAACTAAACATGTATTAGAGATGAGTGCTCAAAATTATTTGCTGGGAATAGGGCAAGATCAAAAACTAGTGGAAGCCTGCTGTAATGTTGTACCTGTCCCACTGGAAGAGTAAACATATCCTCCGGGAAACCAAATCCCTGACGCTGGGCAATGTCCAAATGTTACCGGATGAGGGGTAGGGACGAAGGGAAGGAGAAGAGGGTAAGGAGGGCAGATTGGCGGCTACATTTGGGCACATCTTGAGGAACCCAATCTCACGAGAGAGGAGGATGTTGTCGATGAGCCGCGGGGGCTACTATAGGCTGTGCAGAGGCCAGTTCCCATCTGCAGAAAAATAATGTCTCATTCCAAAACGCTACAGAAATTCTAGCTAGAGAAGAACTAGGCGACAAAAAGACCAAGGTGGTTTGCTTTGCGCGACTTTGCCGATTCGCAACTAGGTCTAAAGGTCTCACCCTTTCCAGTAAGTTAAACACTCATGGCTCATGCCCTTTGGGAGCTTACACCCACAGGCTATTTTCTATTCAAGAAAGTAGGCTTCCTTTAAGAAACCACAGAAGGCTGAATTCCTCTAGCCTGTAACTTCCCAACTAGCCACGCTCTGAACAGATGTCACTGCCAAGGTGAAATCATCCCTGCTGTCCACCAGGGTCCCTTGCACTTCCCAGAGCAAAGACCATAGGCACATTAATCCTCATTCCTTATGCTCGACGTAGGGATTCAAGTGGAATTTCAAGTCCCCCATATCCCTGATTTAGCCTTAATGTGTATGTGGATGAAAATCAGCAAACCTTTATTTTGTTACCACGGACTATGAGAAATGCTCGAATGGTCCCTGGAGACAGAGAGCATAGTTGGAGTATAGTAATTACGTTGTACTAATATACTATTGGGTGTTAGGACACAAAGAAATCAGTGTCACTTGTGGCTGCTGGTCTGCACGGCTGCTAATATACTAAATGCATTATATTCATTGTACTTTAATTCCAACCAGAGCCCATAAACCTCATAAGCACAATCAGAATACAGACTAACACCAAGGAGGTGGTTTAACCTACTATACTTTGAAATTATTGTGGCCGCTGGTGAGGAAAAGATATTCCTCTTCTGAGAGCTTCAGTTTACTAATTATCTGTGCCCTCGGGAAGCAAAACATTAACAGAGAGGAAACTCCGAATTATTCTAGAATAAATCCTTGAATTTTCGTGGCCTATCATAAAAAGGAAGTATTTCCTAAGAAAAATGAAATGTTAATAAATCCTCGATCATCATCGTAACACAGGTTAACATTTTTTTCTTTTTTTTTTTTTTACAGAGAAGAACAAGAGTTCTACCAAGATTCTTCTCCATCACACCTCACAGTGACGAGCACTCTGAAGTTCATCTGAGGTTCTGGTGAAAAAAGAAGTGGTTCTGGTGGACTGACTCCATTTCTCAATGTTGAACTGGAATGATCTAATAAGACCACACTGGGGAAAGCAGAAAATGGCACAAACTAACTAGAAAAAAAAACTACAGCATGGAGAATTATTTAACTCAAAATTAAACAAAATGATCCATCGGCTTTCAAGTTTAGCATTCTCTGGACAAGAAAGGTATATACCTAATTTTTTTAAAATAAGAAAAAATATCTAAACCAAAATGCTTTTGCTATATGATCTCCCAGTGAGAAGATTTGGAAAGAGCCATCTATGCTTTCTCTCCATTCAAATATTACTCTTGCTTCATTTATCACCTGTCTGAAATTTCTTGAATGCCTTTCTCAAAGTGATAACATAGTAATCCATTTGAGTATCTCAAAGACAGCTGGACCACCCTAATAATCTAGGGCACTCAAAAGTTATATTTAATCACATGTAACCTCCTGTGGAAAAGTTCTAAGTTTTGCATTAGAGCACATAATAAGTAACAGGCTAAAATCTGGCACTTCCCTTAGTGGGGCTTTGATACCGTTATTTCCTTTTTCCTTCTAGCCTCAAAGCACTTTCTTAGACCTCGGTTTGCTGTAGTTATCTAGGCTCGTTGTATAATTACTACCTATTTGAGAAGGTTACAATATTCTGTTCAATATATAACAGTATCATAATTTACATTTACCAAGATGGATGGATAGATGGACTGATGGATGAGTGTAGGGAGAGATGAAGAAATCCTATGAGAGGCAGGAGAGTTTGTACACTTACCAACAAATACAACATACCTATGATAGCATTCGTTAATAACATGTATCCAACAACAAATACTCAGCCTTCGCTTTCTCTTACTCAGTTAAAATTTAATCCTCACTTGAAATGAAACATATCTGAAACAGAGTGGTTTAAATTTTCCAGAAATATATCTTCCGAACACTATAGTATAGAGGACTGTATTATAACTGGTCCATATTTTTTAAAGTCTATCTTTAGTGAATGAAATGAAATGGCCTTCAGCCATGGGATGAGAAAAAAAAAATCCACCACAGGCTATTAATAGTAAATGTGTACTGTCCGTGGAATCTGAGCTGGAAATATCTTCAGAGATAATCTGGTCTAAAGTCCCAGCCAGTGCAAAAATTCCCAGTAAAACATCCTGGACAGATGGTTATCCTGTCTGTCTAAACCTACCAGCAACCAGGAAATAGCTCAGAAGGCAGTTCGTTCACTGTGGAAGTCTCAGTTTTCTCAAAATTCTTTCTTTCTCATGGGATGTGCATTCTTGTAACTTCTTAGTCGCCTTCCAGGCTACTAGATCTGTGAAACTATTCTTTTTTTGTTTGTTTGTTTTTGCGGTACATGGGCCTCTCACTGCTGTGGCCTCTCCCGTTGCAGAGCACAGGCTCCGGACGCGCAGGCCCAGTGGCCATGGCTCACAGGCCCAGCCGCTCTGCAGCATGTGGGATCTTTCCGGACCAGGGCACGAACCCGTGTCCCCTGCATCGGCAGGCGGACTCTCAACCACTGCGCCACCAGGGAAGCCCGTGAAACTATTCTTTAAGGGACCCAGGCTCGGATCCAGTGACTGCCACTTTCTCTCAAGTGTCCTCCACTCATTAGATAAGAGGATAAGAACAAGATGGGAGAGTCAAAATCCTGGATATCAAAGTTATCACCCCCAAAACATTAGAGTCTTATAAGGTATGTTGCTTCCAACACTGTGACATTTAACAGGAATAAAATGCAAGGCTGTAACACAATTCAATAAACCGATTGCTTCATAAATGATGGAAGAGACTTAGCAGAAACGTGTTTAAAAAAAAAAAACTACTGCTGCTTCTCTTTCTATTGAGACTTCATATACTGAAGCTGTACCTAATTAAAAATAATTAATGAGAAACTACACATGAGTCAGCACTGTAACTGGTAAAAAATAGTCTGAACAATCTTAGCTTGATATTAATAGAAACATAATTTTCTTGAAGGAGAGAAGTGAGATGATCACTTTTTAAAATCATGGTCAAAACACATCCTTGAACTCTGCCTTAGAGGTTTTTGGACAAACTGAACGTGTCCAGAAGAGAGCGATCAGGATGGCAAAGGATCTGGAAGCCAAATCAGATGTGAAAGGGAACTGCAGTGGTTTAACCTGGCGAAGGCAGACTCAAGATTGTGTTGTAGAAGGGTTGGCCTCAGGAACAGAGAACCAGGGACACAGATGAAAACTATAGGGAGTCAGATTCCAGCTCACTGTGGAAAAAGGATTTTCTAATGCAGAAGCTGCTCAGAGACTAGTGGGCTGTTTCCTCAAGCATGAGGAGTCTCCCAGTGTCAGCGGTGCTCAAGCACCATCAGATGTACTCATGGTGGAAATATGGTCAAAGGAAAGCAAGGATTGTGAACAGAATCAAATGTTTATTGAATGCCTATTACTTGCCAGCTTCTGGGCATCCAGCCTCCACTAAACAAGACAAATACAAGTGCTGTACTCAGAGTTTATAATCTAATTGGAAGGGGGTTGGATTAAATAGTCGAAATTTCCTTTTAGTTCTGAGATTCTAGGATACATACTATTAGCCTAATATGCTCTATTATAAATAGTATTACACAGAACTGGGAAAATGTGACTTCACAAATACTTTGGAGGAGAAAGCTTTGTATAACATTTGTTCCCTGATTCAACATTTACTGAGTGTCAATTATCTTGAATACTGAAGTGCCCCATAAAAAATAACCTATCCTAAAGGAGGTCACAGTCTATAATTTTAACCACCCTTTAAAGACTGTTTCCTATAGTACTTTGGCCAGTTCAGAGTCACAACACCAACATGTAAGATGACCACTGATCTATCTTCCATAGCAAGACAGTTTTGAAAGTGAAAAGGGTGCTATTAATAATTGCATCAAGACAACAGGTGTAAAAAAAGGACTGCCCAGACAAAACTAGGACATCTGGTCACCCTATTAATAAGTCTCTAGAGCAAATGGAAGCCCAGGCCTTCTGAGAATAATAAATCCTCTTTGAAGGTGAAGTGGACTGGGCATCAATTGGTTTGTCAACCCAGCTCCTCCCCCAGCTCCTGGAAAGTCCTCCTCCCCCACTTTGTCCATTCCAGAAATGTGTCAGTCACCCTTGATTCATCCACAGGTGGGCACCAGACCCAATCAGAGTCTGTCCCTGGGGACATTTTGAGACCTGGTCCTCTCCAGTAGGGAGACCCACGAGATATCAAACTTGAGTGCTGCTGGTGAGGGAGTGCTCTATGTCTGGAGAATGTAGTCAACTCAGAAGGGTGATCGAGAAGGATGCCGGTAGTTTGACTCCCCAGTTTCAGTTCTCCTGATGCTCTCTCTACTGCACACCGGTGTTTCCTATGATTTGGTTGTTCATCCTTTCACTTATGAGAGAGATACCAATATTCTTTTAATATGTTTTCCCTTTTTACTGCACAGACTAATTCAGATGCAAAGAAGTACCTTAAGTAAAAAAGATGGCTCCCCAAAAGCTTTCCATTTGCCTTTCTCCTATAGGTTTGGGCCTGTTCTAGTTTCCAGGGGAAAAAAAGACGTGTAAGCCATTCTGAGGCTTGTCATCAATTCACCTTTGCTCTTCACTCACCCCCAACCTTGAGCATATGTTTGAAAAATAAGCTCACACCTGGCCTCTGAGACCCTCTTTATCTTTGCCACCAACTTGTTTCGCTGGGCGTCTCTGTTGGTTCCTGTTCCTGAGTCTCTGTTCTGGTAATTTGCACTCATCACAGGTCTGTCTGAAGTCAGGGTCCCTGCCATGACTTTAACCATTTCCTTCCCTAGGGACTAACTCCTTCAGCTGTGGATGTGGCCCTGACACCTGCAAAGGATGCTGATTAGACTTTATTGTACTTGGCCTCTCTGTAGCATTGAGGCTTCTGGCCCTGTTTTCTTTCCTGAATTTGTCCTTTCTTTTGACTTCAGTCATTATATCAGCCTCTTCGCATTCCTGTCCCATTGTTCTAAACACTTCTCAATGTTTTCTAAAACCATCTTTTTCTTTGTCCATTGAAAAAATGTAGGAGATGTTGGAGGCTCCATCTATTCCCTCTTCTATTCTTCCTAGACAATTTGACTGAATCTCATGGTATCAACCACCACCAATAGGCTGACGGGTCTCTATTTTTCTACGCCAGGTCTTTCTTGAGCTCCTGGTTCATAAATCTGTCTATTGGATGTCTTCTACTGAGAGACCCATTAAGTGCTTCCAACTCAAAGCATCCAAAACTGAACTCATCTTTTCTGCAAAACTATTCCATCTCTGAGATTCTCATTGTCTTTAAATAGCATTACTATCCACCCAGCACCTAAAACAGAAGACTGGGAGACCATCCTAGCTCCTTCCCCTCCCTGGCACCACATTTTAGAAGTCACTATGTCCTATTAATTCGACCTCCTAGTAATTCTTGAAGCAGTCCCTAGCTATCAACTCTCACTGTCAGTGCCTTAGTTAAGGTCTTCCTCCTTTCTTTAACTATTGCAATGGTAGCTTAAATGGCCTTTCTTTATCCAGTCCCACTTCCTTCAAATAACCTTCCTTTATGCTGCCATCGTAGCCTTTCTAAAATACTCTCAAACTCAAAATTTTCCAATGATAATTCTCTATCTACAAAACAATGTACAACTCCCAGTAAGACTTGTGAAGTCGCTCTTGACCTGGCCTTGCCACACTTCCTGGACTCTTGTTCCAACATTTCACCAGCCATAAATGGAAGGCCAGCCACACTGAACAGTCTGTCAGCTTCGTAATGGGCCACTCCCTGTTATCTGTTCGTGCAGGTCATAAAAACCATTTGACTCTGCCTGGTTCTTTTGGAATGTCGACTCACATTTTGTTCCCTCTTGAAACTCACATTGTGAGAAGCTCAAGTCACATGGAAAGGCTACATGTAGGTGCTTCAGGGTCAGCTGAGCCCAGCCCAGGTGCCAAACATATTAATGAAGACGCCTCCAGATGATTCCGGCCCCAGCTGTCTTGAGTCATTCCAGCCCTCCCAGCTGGGGCCCCAGGCATCATGAGGCAGAGACAAACCATCCCTGCTGTGTCCTCTCTGAATTCCTGACTCACAGAATCAATGAGCATAGTAACACCGTATTGTTTTCCATCATTAACTTTGGGGTAGTTTGTTATTCACCAACAGATGACTGAGACACCCTCTTATAATACTGTGTTATCTGGATTATTCAATTCTAGGATACTTCTGTCTTCAAGAGTTTGTCCCACAGTTACAGTACATTCCGCAATGCTGTGATTGTTGCCTTCATGAAGAGTATGTTTTATTCTTTTCCTGCCCAGTGCCTAGTACACAGAATATTTGCAATGAATCTTGTTGATGGGATCCCTGAGCCTTCTTTCTATCTAGTTACTTAGTACTGTGTCTTAGGCACTTAGGAAGTGGGACCTTCCCCTGCTCTGTCTTTTATTCTCAAGTGCTGATAGGATCCCCTTTGTCTCTCAAAATAAGTCCTTCGGCAACCACAATTCTAGCAGTTCACCCAGACCCTTGCCTACTGAAAAACTCAGTCTGTTTCAGCTCAGCAGCCCCCCACCCCACCCACTTTGAGCTCAAAGTAACTATGGAAGGCTTGGCAGGGGTCCTAAGAAATGTCATGGATCCATGTCTGCTGGTACCTATAAGGAAAAGTCGGGGAGAGAGACATTCATGTTCTGAATACCCAGTGTGTGTCAGGATCTCTGCAAGAAGGTCTCCATGTATTATCTGACCTAATCCTCTCATCAACCCTGTGAAATAGACATTTCAATTTCCATTTTACAAGGAAAGAATGCTGAGGTTCAGTGAGGTTGTGATCTACGCAGGGCCACTTAGCTGGCAGAATGAAGGATCAACCCAAGCCTGCTTGCTCCAAAGCCAATGTACTGTAGTTCCTACAAGACATGCATTCAGGGAAACTTGTGAGAGGGTTGATGGATAAAATGTCACAAGTTGAATTTTGTTTCGATGACTTTAACCACAAAGAGGCATTATTCTCTGATCAACTACTAAATATCTAAAAACAACATAGTAACTAGAATCAATCAATAATACTTGAGGGTGCCTTTGTTTATTCAAGGGCAGGTCTGACTGAGGAGGATCAGGGAAGAGAGAGGAAGGAAGCAAGAACACACAGAAAGCCTGAGGGAGAGGAAGTTGTCGTCTCAAGGTGAGGTCAGAGGGAAACTGCAGAAGGGAAGGCCTGCAATCTAAGACAAAAGGCCTTTCCCTGGAGACTTGGGTGGGGTCCTGTCCTGGGGAAGATCAGAGGATTTAGGACATCCTTTTGTATAATACAGACAGGAAACTGAAAACTTCTTTTACCTCTAAGCAGAGGAGCTTGAAAACTTTGTTAAACCGAAGGCTACAAAGAAACATCCTCAATGAAACTTGGTCCATAGGATTATCCTTTTCAATTTTCATTAATGTTAATTTCTTATCATGCTTTTTACTTACACATAAATTGATTTTTTTTAAATTTTCATGGTTGTCAAAAGATTCATGCACAGAAAAGTTTGGATAAGGATCAATTTCTATTTCTTTTTCATTAAATCAATATATTTTAATGAAGGACAATTGATTAATATTTTAGGAAAAAAATAAGACTCCTTTCCCCAGGCATTATCGATCTATGTCTGAGCCAAAGAATTACCAAAGGCTAGTCTCTGTTTTTCTTGTTGAGTAAGTCCTGGGATCTTGGGTCACACTGCCACTTTGATGCCAACAGAAAATCAAATCAGTGCATTTTGGCAATCTATAGTGTACCTAGCATCCCATACCTGAATTACATATAAGCAACTTTTATGTATGTGCACGAGGAACTAGGAAACAAGATCGTATGTTTGAAGTCTGGTTTCCTAAGCAAGAAGCTTAGAGGTTGCTTGAAAGATCTGGTTGTACAAAATTAGTGGGTTTCCCTCTAAACGAGGACTCGCTTCTCGCTCTATCCCTCTGAGTTGAAGTTACATTTATGCCAGTGCCCCTGCTGGGGCTTGTTCTATAGTTGAGTGAAGATGTGTTATCTATTTTAAGACACACACACACACAAAACTCAAATTTCCGCAGAAGTGCATTAAATACTATATAAAGTATAGCAGAGAACAAAGACTCCAATGCTAAGTCATCCAGGTGGAGCCATACCAGCTTCTAGGACTCAGTTCTGTTCTTTGCTACATCCCACAGTGAAACAGTTATGGAAATCCTATGATGATTGCTCCAAGAAGAGAGAACTCCATCTCATGTACTTTGTTCTGTATCATTCTCTTCACCCACCAAAGACATATGAAGCTTCTTTTATATCGTAGGGGCTTTACCAGACTCTGGAGATGGGGAGGTAAGTAAGATAGACTGGCGCCCTATTCTTAGGAAGCTTACATTCTAGTGAGGGACCCAAGACAATAAGAGAAGCAAGTAAATGAACTGACAACCCAGTTACAGATTATGATCACTGCCATGAAGAACATAGGCAGAATAACTGGATAGAGAGTGATTGTGGAGGGGAGGGTGTCTATTTTAGATACAAGGGATTGGGGAAGTCATCTCTGGGAAGATGACAATTGGACTGACCCTGATGAAGAAAAAGCCAGCCACAAAAAAGAAGAGCCAGAGTGGAGCATTGTGATCTGAGACTGGCATGTGCAAAGGCCCTAAGGCAGGATACACCATGGCGTGCTTTAGAAACTGTTAAGAAAAAAGAGTGAAGAATTCAAAATACATGAAGCAAAAAATTGACAACTTAAAGGAGAAACAGGCAAATCCACAAATCACAGTTGGAGATTTTAACACATAACAAATTACCATAAAACTTAGCAACCTAAAACAGCAAGTATACATACTATATGAATTCTCTGTATATTCTGTAAGGCAGGTATTCTGAAACATCAGCCCATCAGGCTGGGTGGTTCTAGCTCAGGGGCTCTCATAAGGCTGCCATCCAGACATCACCTAGGATTGAAGTCTTCTGAGGCTTGACTGGGACAGAAGCACCCACTTTTACTCTCATGGCCTCAATTCCTCACCAACTGTAAGCAAGAGGCCTCAGTTCCTCAACACATGGACCTTTCCATAGGGCTTCTTGAGTGTTTGTAGGGTATTCAGCTGGTCTCCCAGAGTGAAGACTCTAAGAGAGAGAGAAGCTACATGCCTTTTTCATCTGGTCTCAGAAGCCACACACCATCACTTCTACCATATTCTATTCATTAGAAGCAAGTCACTAAGTCCAGCTCACACTCAGTGAGAGAAAGAAGGACTATCAGAAATGTGTGGTTATTTTTCAAAACCACTGCAGGCATACTAATTTAAATACGTGCTGTGAGGTACCCAAGTGGTTAAGACCAAGTAAGTGGTCTTCCTCGTGGGAAATGCTAGTCTCAAGTGAGAGGAAAGCGGCCTGGGCTGGAGATACAAATTTGAAAGTCATCAGCATAAATGGGAGAGATGCAAATTTGAAAGTAGGCAACATGAGTGGTATTACAGATTGGGGGACTGGATAACATCATCTAGGGACAAAGTGCAGCGGAGGAAAGAAGGCCTAGCCCTGAGGTCTGGGGCCCACTCTAACATTCAGCAGTCGGGTGAAGGAGGAAAAGCCAGTGAAGGAGAGAGCCGAGTAGCCAGTGAGGTAAGAGGAAGACAGAAATGTGTGGTATCATGGAGGCAGAGGAACAGTGTTTCCATAGTAATGATTAGTACAAGAGTAATGAGAGCAGTTATTGAGTACTGTCTATTGTCATAGGCATTGTTCTAAGTACTACCTATGTATATGAACATTTAGTCTTTTTTTTTTTTTTTTTTTTTTTTTTTTT
>NW_006790307.1:2865889-2893975 GCF_000442215.2 Lipotes vexillifer
TTTTTTGCAGTACGCGGGCCTCTCACTGTTGTGGCCTCTCCCGTTGCGGAGCACAGGCTCCAGACGAGCAGGCTCAGTGGCCATGGCTCACGGGCCCAGCCGCTCCGTGGCATGTGGGATCTTCCCAGACCTGAGCACGAACCTGAGTCCCCTGCATCGGCAGGCGGACTCTCAACCACTGCGCCATCAGGGAAGCCCTAGTCTTTTTTTTAAAAAGGATTCTTTTTGTTTTAATTTGTTTATTTTATTTATTTTTGGCTGTGTTGGGTCTTCGTTGCTGCCCATGGGTTTTTCTCTAGCTGCAGCAAGCAGGGGCTACTCTTTGTTGCAGTGCATGGGCTTCTCACTGCAGTGGCTTGTCTTGTGGAGCATGGGCTCTAGGCGCACGGGCCTCAGCAGTTGTGGCATTCGGGCTCAGCAGTTGTGGCTCACGGGCTCTAGAGGGCAGGCTCAGTAGTTGTGGTGCATGGACTTAGTTGCTCCGTGGCACATGGGATCTTCCCAGACCAGGGCTCGAACCCGTGTCTGGTGCATTGGCAGGCGTATTCTTAACCACTGCACCACCAGGGAAGTCCCAACATTTAGTCTTAATGACAGAAGGTAGACACTTTATGATTCCCTAATTGTAGTTAGAAAATTTCTAATCGAGACATGAAATATTTTTCCAAAGTTTTGCAGGTAATTCAGTGGGAAGCTGGGAGAAGGAAGCGGTTGCTGGGTGAAACCAAACCCTGATTAAACCCAACTCTCTGCCTATTTAGCGCCTGTGCCCAGATTTTAGATCTTTTCTGTCCTTATCTCACTCAACCTGTTAACAGTTGAGCAAATATCTATTTGGTGCCAGGCACTCTTCTAGGTACTGAAGATACAGTGGCGAGTGAAATATTTTAAAGAGCCCTGCCCTTTGGAGTCTCCCTTTCAGTGGGAGAGACAGATCATAAGATAAATAAATAAAATATACAGCATGTAAAATAGCAGTAAGTGCAAAGGTGAAAGATAAAGCTGGGAAAGGAGCACGGAAGTGGTGGTGGGGGGCCATGCGGGCAGTTTTAGATGGGCTGTTCAGGGAAGGCCTCGACAGCAAGGACATTTCTGTAAGGCCCTTAGGTGAGGGATGAGCCATGCAGATATCTAGGGAGAAGTTTTCCAGGCAGAGGGAAAATTAATTAAAAAGGCCCTGAGGCAAGAGTGTGCCTGGTGTGTGAAGGAAGAGCAAGGAGGCCAGAGTGGTCAAAGCAGAGGAAACAAGAAGGGTATCAGGAGAGAGCAGAGAAGGAATGGGGTCAGACAGGTAGGGTCTTGTAGACAGAGCCTGAGCTTTGACTTTTACTCTGAGTGAGATGAAAAGGCGTCGGAAGGTTTTGAGTAGATGATTTACATGACCTGATTTAAGTTTGAAACGGGTCACTCTGGCTGCTTTGTTAACAATAAACTATATGGAAGCAAGAACAGAAGCAGAGGCAAAAAACAAAAACAAAGAGTAGAGACCAGTTAGGAAGCTACTGCAATAATCTAGGCAGTAAGTGATAATGGCTAAATCAGATTATTAACAGTGGAGATGGTAAGAAGTGGTTGGACTCTGGAAATATTTTGAAGGTAGAACCGACAGGTTTTGCTGATGCACTGGATGAGGGATGTGTGAGAGAAAAGGAAGACAAGTATGACTTCAAGGTTTTTGGTCCGAGAAACTTTAAGAATGACTTTGAGATGAGGAAGACTGCAGAAGAAGGTTTCTGGGGGGAGAAAACGAATTCAGTTTTGGGCTTATTAACCTTGAAGTGCTTATTAAATATCCCCATGGAGAAGCTGAATAAGCATTTGGACACATAATTCATCTGGAGCTCAGGGAAGAGAACCAGAGTAAGATATGAAATAGGAAGTAATCAGAGCACATCCCTGGAATTTAAAAAACCATGCAACTGGATGAAACCAACCGAGAGAGCAAGTGTAGCAAGAAAAGGGACTCAGTTTACAGACTGATCTCTGGCCCTCTCCAATGTCTAAGGCTATGAAGAACCAGAAAGGAGTCTGACAGGAGTATACAGAGAGGTAGGTGGAACACTGGGCAAGTGTGATGTCCTGGTTACCAGGTGAAATAAGTGTTCCAAGGAGAAGGGCAATCAAATGCAGCTGATACGTCAAACAAGAGCATGGACCTTTGGACTTAACAACGTAGAGGCCACTGGTTGATCTCATTAAGAGGCGTTTTCTTGGAGTGGAACAAGAGATTGGTGGGTAAAAGCCTGACTGCAGTGGATTCGGGAGAGAATGGGAGGAGTGAAACCAGAGACATCGAGTGTAGCCTGCTTTTGGAAGGAATTGGCTATAAAAGTGAAGCCATGCGTAATCATCAGTCCAATCCATTTCACCTGTAATCTGCCATTGCTAATCAAGGTTGTTTTAATTGTTGCTACAGAAGACTTGCATGTCCTCCAAGCAGCACGGAGCCTGAACAGTATTTTTGCCCAAGTTCTTTTTCTAAGAAGCTGCGGTCAGCTGTGTCTAGTTCAGCTGAACCAAGAATCAGCTCTGTCTAGTTGGAGCTGAACTGGTTAAGACTGGATAAGACCACAGACTATCCAACCGGGCACACTAGAGTATCCCCTCAGTTACCTTTTTTTTTCTGCGGTACGCGGGCCTCTCACTGTTGTGGCCTCTCCCGTTGCGGAGCACAGGCTCCGGACGCGCAGGCTCAGCGGCCATGGCTCACGGGCCCAGCCGCTCCGCGGCAAGTGGGATCTTCCCGGAGCGGGGCACGAACCCGAGCTCCCTGCATCGGCAGGCGGACTCTCAACCACTGCGCCACCAGGGAAGCCCCCCTCAGTTACCTTTTGATGTCAGACGGCCGAAAATCCACCTTTAGATGCTGCTAAGCGCCTCCACGTTCGAACATGCAGAGTCCTGGAGCTTAGTTGCGCCTGAGCAGAACCACGATTCCCGCACCTTTTTCCAATCACGCTCCCCACGCCCCCCACGCCTTGGACCGCCCTGTGGCTTCGTTCCTCTTCCCATAAGTACCCCAAGCCCCGCCCCTCTGGCGAGGCTGTTTTGAGACTTTCTCACTTTTCCTCGCTTGGCTGCCTCCTGAATAAGCACTTTGCCACAGACCTCGGCGTCTCAGCATCTGCCTTGCTCTGCGTCGGGCAAAACGAACCTCCAGCTTTACTGAGAAATTAGAGAATTTTTAGACATTTATCTCCTAAGCCCTGCTCCAGCATACAAGGGCCCGTGCTCCTGTCCTCACCTCCTTCCAGCCCTCCGTGGAAGAGGTGTCTCTCCTCTCCTGTCGCATCGCAGCCTGCTTCCTTCAGACTGGGGCCTTCACTTGCTATCTTCTCTCTCTGTTAATCCTACTTTCTGCTGGTTTTCTCTGCTCAGCCTATAAATGCGTTTTCCTCTTGCCTGTCTTAAACTTCTGCCTCTCATGAAGAAATGAAGGCTTAAGCTTGCTGTGTAGACTTCCTCAACTCCCATGCACGTCTATGACTCTCCACTGTGAATTCGACCTTCCTGAGACCCTCGGGCAAAGGCTGTCACTGCCACTGGAATTTCGGAGTGGAAAGGGTTGGCGGGTGGGGGGTCTTCCCTGTTCTTGTGCAGCTTGTGAAGCTGCAGCCCACTGAGATCCGCGTGGGTACGGCTCTCTCTCTCTGAATCTGTGTACTAAGTGGGAATAGGCAGTTCTGGGTTCAAATACCACCTTGGGCTTCTCTGGCTACATATCTTTGGGAAAGTTACTTATTTTAGCTGCAAGTTGCCACAGCTATGTGTCATTAGAGTTAAGTAGCCACCATGGATTGAGGATTTACAATTAGTTGGGCAGGGCTAGGTCTTTGTATGCAGTATCTCCTTAGGTCTTATAGCAACTCTGTGAGCTATTTTGATTATTATTCCCATGTTATAAATGAGAAGTGGAGGCAGAGCTTAAGCAACTTGCCCCTTTAGTCGCTCAGCCAGTAAGTGGTAGAGCTAGCATTCTTAAGCTCTATCTTCTTTCTGTCTCTAAGCCCCTGTTTACTCAACTGTATATGAGATAAAATACAAGCTTCTTTACCAGAAAGACATTTTTCTCACGAATGTCCCATACCATAAGCATTACTTTCCCCAACTCTTCCGAGATCCCCTATCTTAATGTGCCAAATCCCCCTCTCCAGAAACCTGAGTCCACCTAGATTCCTTCCTCTCCCTGATTCCCTGCACCTCTTCTAACATCCACCTCCCCTACAGTCTACCTCCTCCACGTTCCCTGTGTCAGCTGGTCATCCCAGCTCTGGTGACCCTCTGTACAGCTCAGATCCACATCACCCTTCCCTACTGCTGCACTCCTCATCTCCGGAGAGCCGGATCTGAGACGTCTCCCCTCTCCTTATTTGGCTGCGTTTTGAATAAAACCCCTTTTTGCTGCAGACCTCCACGTCTCACCCTTTTCGGCTTGCTGTGCTTCAGGCAAAATAACCTAGTTCACCTGGTTCGGTAACAAGTGGAAGAAAAACAAATGGGAGTAAGAACTGGAGGAGAAATGGGGCCAAGAGAGGATTTTGTTCTTGCCACGTTGTTGCTCTTTTTTTCACAAAAGAAGCAACACGTACTTGTAGGGTGCTGGGGATAATCTAGAGTAGAGAGAAATGTTTGATGCACAAGGACAGGGCAGAATTACTAGGACAGTCAACGAGTAGGTGAGAGAAGGTGGGATCTAGCACACAAATGGAGAGGTTGATCTTTGCGAGGACCATGACACCTTAGTTAACACACCAGAAAGTCGGATTCAGCCGTGTGCACTGTGGAAGTACGCTTCAAACTGTTTTCTGTAAAACTGGAGTGTAGGAAACAAGGTTATCTACTAGACTGAGAATGGGAAGGTATTGGAGCTCCAAGAAGACAACATAAAATACTCAGGAACTAGGAGTGTAGATAAACCAGAGAAATGTAGTGTAGCCTCTGGGCAGTGTGAAGAACCCGTTAGTAGTGATCACAAATTTAAATTCATGTCAGTTAGCATGGGTGTGTGGTTTGCTCCAAATCATCTTAGCTGTACTGGTGCAGGATAGACACCAAGAGCAGTTTCAGTGGAGTAATGTGGGAAGAAGCCAAATTGGGAAGACTTGAAGAGGAAATAGGAGGTGAGGAAGCAGAGATTCCAGACTTAGACAACTTCTCCCAGAAGGAATAAAATATACAAAATGTATGCAGGTAGGGGATGTGGAATTGGGAAACGTAAGATTTAAAAGTGGGAGAAACTAAAGTATGTTTGTATACTGTGGACTGAGCAAGTAGAGAAGAAATTGATGATGGAGAAAAGGGCGGGGGGAATCAAGGAAGGGGGTAAAGTCCTTAAGCAGGTTAGGGGATAGAGAACACGGGTCACAAGTGCAGAAGCTGACCGCTGATGGGTACAGGTTTGAGCAGGTTTGTGGAGAAGACCGGCAGGAAGGTCAGGTTTCCACTCTGAGGGCTTGTATTTTCTCAATGATAAGACGAGGTCATTAGTTGAAGAAGGCAGGTGTGGGAAGTTGGAGAGAAGGTGTGAAACAACCATCTGGAAGAAGACATAAGTGCACTTCTATGGAGGCACAGTAAGATTCCTGGCCGTTGACAAGCACCCATTTGAGGTTTTTATCCAAAACTTAGAGTCAGTCTGGTTCTGTGATTTTTTTTGGTTTTTGTTTGTTTGTTTGTTTGTTTTTCTTCAAGTAGCCACTGAAGTGGAGAGTTGGGTTCACCAGGGAAACCTACAAGATGACAGAGCTTTCTCCATGAAAAATATCCTATCTCCAGAATCCAGGGAGGGTGGCAGAGAGGGGAACCAGAGGGTGACACTGTATGTTATTCTGTCTGCTGATCCCTTTAAATGAGTTTCTATTTTAAGAGCCTGGGGATCAATAGTGCTTAATTTAATCAGCTTCTTGCAGGTTAAAAGGAAATTAAAAATCTTTATGAGTACTGGAATAAGTTTTCATCAGAAGCTCAGGCTAATGTGCCGAGAGTCGTAGGGCAAGGGAAGGTGGCTTCTCTGTTTATTCCAGAAGACAATTATGACCCTGCAGGGCATTCTTTGGCTTGGATCCTGTTTATCTGGATCTTACCAGGCCATGCTGGTTGCTTAATTCAGGATTTCTCCTTAACTCCAAGCTATGATTTTTAGCGTAGCCTACAGAATCATCCCTGTCATCAGTCCTGACCTTAGCACACAGGTTTTTAGGAGCTCTAGTTCAAAACTCAATGGACCTTAACCTCCTCACTCTGGGATGTATGGACTTTTATTATATGGCTTCAGCCTACCTTCTTAGTTCATATCCTACTGCTCCACCTATACCAGGCTGCTTGTAGATCCCTGATGATCCAAGCAATTCCCCCTCTTCACCTAGAACATCCTTCATTGCCTGTCAACCTGGGCAGTTGCTGTTGTTCCCTTAAGAATCCTTAAATATCACCCCTTCAAGCTTTCTCTGGTTCTTTTTTGTTTTTTAACATCTTTTTTGGAGTATAATTGCTTTACAATGGTGTGTTAGTTTCTGCTTTATAACAAAGTGAATCAGCTATATGCATACATATATTCCCATATCCCCTCCCTCTTGTGTCTCCCTCACTCCCACCCTCCCTATCCCACCCCTCTAGGTGGTCACAGAGCACTGAGCTGATCTCCCTGTGCCATGCAGCTGCTTCCCACTAGCTATCTGTTTTACGTTTTGTAGTGTATATATGTCCATGCCACTCTCTCACTTTGTCCCAGCTTACCCTTCCCCCTCCCCGTGTCCTCAAGTCCATTCTCCAGTAGGTCTGCGTCTTTATTCCCATCCTGCCCCTAGGTTCTTCATGACCCCCCCCTTTTTTTTTAGATTCCATACATATGTGCTAGCATACGGTATTTGTTTTTCTCTTTCTGACTTACTTCACTCTGTATGACAGACTCTAAGTCCATCCACCTCACAACAAAGAACTGTTTCGTTTCTTTTTATGGCTAATATTCCATTGTATATATGTGCCACATCTTCTTTATCCATTCATCTGTTGATGGACACTTAGGTTGCTTCCATGTCCTGGCTATTGTAAATAGAGCTGCAATGAACATTTTGGTACATGTTTGCAAATGAAGCAACTGACAAAGGATTAATCTCCAAAATATACAAGCAGCTCATGCAGCTCAATATCACAAAAACAAACAACCCAATCCAAAAATGGGCAGAAGACCTAAACAGACATTTCTCCAAAGAAGATATACAGACTGCCAACAAACACATGAAAGGATGTTCAACATCACTAATCATTAGAGAAACGCGAATCAAAATTACAGTCAGATATCATCTCACACCGGTCAGAATGGCCATCATCAAAAAATCTACAAACGACAACTGCTGGAGAGGGTGTGGAGAAAAGGGAACCCTTTTGCACTGTTGGTGGGAATGTAAATTGATACAGCCACTATGGAGAACAGTATGGAGGTTCTCTGGTTCCTTTTGTCATTAACTCCGCCTTTAGTACTTATCTGGCTCTGTAAGCACTTAGCACATTGTGCTGTGATTTATATGTTTGTCAGTATTCCTTGAGGGACTTTGTCAAATAGGCCCGGCACTTAGCCCAATCTCTCACATATGATACATACTCGAAGCATCAGATCCAACTTGTGGAGCGAAAAATAATGATTCAAGAAACAGCTTCCACCTTTCTTTTTTTTTTTAACTAAGCCCTAAACTTGTTTCAAGATCTCTAGCATTTGGGGGGTCAGCATGGTGAAGTAGGTAAGTCTTGGGGTTCTAATCAGAGACTGGCATTTGAATCTCTGCTCCACTATTTATTAACCAAGCACCTGTTTGTGCCTCAGTTTCCCCATATATTTAATGATGAATATAAGAGTATCAACTTCATAGAGTTACTATAAAAATTATACAAGACAGGGAATTCCCTGGCGGTCCAGTGGTTAGGACTCTGCACTTTCATTGCTGAGAGCCCTGGTCAGGGAACTAAGATCCCACAAGCTGCACGGCAGGGCAAAAAAAAAAAAAAAAACAAATTACACAAGACAGTGCATACAATGTGCTTAGCTCAGTGTTTTCCGTGCTTTGCACATAATAGGTAATAAACATTAGTTATCATAATCATTATTATGAACTGTAATTATCTGGAAGCTAGATTCTTGCTGATTTGTCTCTGCCTGAGCCCTTGTCTTGAAACCTTAAGTGTCTTATTTCCTCTTTGAATTCATCTCTGCCTTGCATCCCTCGCCTGCTCTCCCCCATCTCTTCCAAACTACCATCCCACCCCAGATACCCGGTCTTCTAGAGGCAGGACCCTGGCACCTGATTATCTGACCTCTAAACGCTGCCTCCCTGAGGTTCTTATTACCACGTGCCCCCCACTGCCGACCCCGCCTGGCTTTGCAGGCACCGTCATCTCTAGTGGGGTCTCATCCTGAATCCAGCTTCTGCCTGGGCTTCATACCTGGCTGTCAGAACACAGGTCTCCGCCTTCCTTCCCTCCTGCACTGACTCTGCCTCCATCCCCAGTATCTGCCCCACCCCAGCTTTTCTGGGGGCCTCTGGGTCTGTATGCAAGGGTCATGGTTAACTTTTTCCCTCCCTATCTGGCCACAGTGCACATTTTACATTTGCTGTGTGTACTTTTGCTGAACAATAATGACCAGCCCTGGGACTACACACAAAAGAGTGTACTCCTGACCCAGTTAAATTCTTTTCCTATAAGGATCCCCATTATCCTTGTGCAGTAACCAAAAGGTCTTCAATTTATCAAATTGTTGGCCGTTCTAACCAAGTCATGCATATTAGATTACACTACAGTTTGTTAGTTTCAACCAGAGTTATCTAAAAGACCCAATCATTTCATCCTAGCTGGAGCTCTGAAGCAGAAGCATTCCAGCATAGACGATGGTGGTTACACATGTTGTGGCTTTCGCTTTTTATTCAAGTGAATTTCCCAACTAGAAACTTCAGGCCTATGCAGTATTTTGACTAGAACTCTCCACCCAACTACCAACAGTCTAAGAAAATTAGTGGGTTTTGTAGCAGACGTAAATACGTGGAAATAAGGAGAATCCCATATTCTAAGTATTTCCCAAGCCTCACAGTTAGAAACGATGTTGGCCAAATCTGTTTGTCTAAAGTCTCTAAAGTCAATTGAAATGGAAAATTTAACAGAGATAAGGAGCGAGAGAGAGACAGAGACAGAGAGTAAAGCTGCCCCTGGAACTCATCGTTCCCGGATAAACTACCCTTAAATCAGAGCTACTGTTACGGTAAGTCAGTTCAACGAGGCACTTACTTCTATATCATCAAATGAGTTAACAACTTTATCTACGAGACTATCTTTTGTTAATTTTTACTCTCATAGAATGTTACTATATTATGTAAATGTGTATGGACTTACAAGAAATAAATTCATATGTAATGATTATGTTCTACTTATACAATTATATTTTACAAAGGAAGACATATTTTTAGACCCAGGGGCTTCTGTAATGTGAAATAAAATCCTTTTAGTATCAAAGATACATTTCCTGCAAAACCAAATGGAGGCAGTTTCTCTTACTTATGATTTCTCTATACTTAGGAAATAAGGCAATAAAATTATTCCATGCATCATATCAGTGGTTAGTTAACCTGATATGGGAGAAGAGGTGAGGGCTGGAGGGAGGGAAATCGCTGTTTATGACATTTTGAGTGATGGTTCATTCAACAATCAGGATTCCTTTCCTCCATGTTAAAAGAAGCCGCAGAGGTGAAAGGGACTGACTCGTTCCCCAACCTAGAAAAGATGCCATGCAGACACTCTGGAGGAGATGGACGGAGAAAGAGCCCAGCTCTCTCCTAGGGCTTCAGCTTCAAGCCTCCTTGGGGACTGGAGTAGAGAGATTCACACACAACTGCCTTCCAGCAGCCCCTCCCACATGGAGCTGCTATTCTGCAGGGCCTGTTACTAAATATAGCACCTGCATTTCAGACTGACAGAAGAGCTCCTGCTGTGTACACTGGGGAGCTCAATCTTCACACTCTCCTAATATGGTAAGCCCTGCAGCCCATCAGCCAGGGAAGCAGGGAGGGAGCCCAGCGGGTGCTAACATGCGCCTTAAGATTAACTCTTTCATGGAAGGCAGAATGGAAGCTAGCTTGACCACTGGTCACTGCAGAGTCTCCATTTACTAAGAATCTGGAAACCAGGATCCAGTCCCCCTTGCAAATAGTGGTATTTGCAGAAAAACACTAGATCAAGGAAGCTGGGCAAAATAAATTGCCTCAACCCAAGGGTCACTGAAATAATACAGGAAAAGAAAAATCAAGAAAAAATATTCTCAGGGGGGTGGGAAAGGCAGTAGAAAAGAGGACAGTAGAGGGACTGACAAGTACAGTACATGCCACCTCTGCCCCATAGACTGTCAGTCTGTCACAGCAGCTGTGCCCACGGCAAAATGGCGAGCAGGTGTCCGTGTTGGCTTTTGATTACAGACCCAACAGCGATTGGAGACTGCAGAGCATGGGTCCCCTGGCCACTGGCTGTTCTTCCCAGCCTGCTGGAGACCCCGCCATCCCAAGGACTGGGCCATTCAGCATTTTAGGGTGTCTCCCCAGAGCCAAAGGCCTATGACCCTTGCAGGAATAATAAGAGGAAGCCCATGGTTAGAAAATCAATGTCCCTAATAACTCACTAAAGTGTCAGGGTGAAATACTAAAAGCCTCCTCCTCTCTTTCCACGGGGGAGAAAAGGAAAACCACTGTGGCAGCTGCCCACTCAGAGTGCTGGGAGGACTGGTGAGTTCTTTTTTGAGTGGGGGTGATGGATAAGAGAACGAATGAAGTTTCAAGACGTCCGAATCTCGCTGCTCTATCCTTCCGCTTCTCAGTGCCCTGCTGGCTTCCATAGTTGGGTAGCAGGGTTGTGAGTCTACAAAGGTTAGGGAGGGTAAGGCCTTGTCTAGGCAGTATAAAGTATTTACTCCCTCAAGGGTCAAATGTGGGAACTCTTTTTTTTTAAACATCGTTATTGGAGTATAATTGCTTTACAATGGTGTTTGATACAAAGTGAATGAGCTATACGTATACATATATCCCCATATCCCCTCCCTCTTGCATCTCCCTCCCACCCTCCCTATCCCACCCCTCTGGGTGGACACAAAGCACCAAGCTGATCTCCCTTTGCTATGCGGCTGCTTCCCACTAGCTATCTAGTTTACATTTGGTAGTGTATATTTGTCCATGCCACTCTCTCACTTCATCCCAGCTTACCCTTCCGCCTCCCTGTGTCCTCGAGTCCACTCTCTATGTCTGTGTCTTTATTCCTGTCCCATCTCTACTTTCATCAGAACATTATTATTTTTTTTTTTAGATTCCATATATATGTGTCAGCATAAGGTGTTTGTTTTTCTGACTTACTTCACTCTGTGTGACTGACTCTAGATCCATCCACCTCACTACAAATAACTCAGTTTCATTTCTTTCTAAGGCTGAGTTATATTCCATTCTATATATGCACCACATCTTCTTTATCCATTCAGCTGTCGATGGACACTTAGGTTGCTTCCATGTCCTGGCTACTGTAAATAGTGCTGCAATGAACATTGTGGTATGTGTCTCTTTTTGAATTATGGTTTTCTCAGGGTATATGCCCAGTAGTGGGATTGCTGGGTCGTATGGTAGTTCTATTTGTAGTTTTTTAAGGAACCTCCATACTGTTCTCCATAGTGGCTGTATCAATTTACACTCCCACCAACAGTGCAAAAGGGTTCCCTTTTCTCCACACCCTCTCCAGCAGTTATTGTTTGTTGATTTTTTGATGATGGCCAGTCTGACTGGTGTGAGGTGATCCTCATTGTAGTTTTGATTTGCATTTCTCTAATGATTAGTGATGTTGAGCATCCTTTCATGTGTTTGTTGGCAATCTGTATACCTTCTTTGGAGAAATGTCTGTTTAGGTCTTCTACCCATTTTTGTATTGGATTGTTTGTTTTTGTGATATTGAGCTGCATGAGCTGCTTGTATATTTTGGAGGTTAATCCTTTGTCAGTTGCTTCGTTTGAAAATATTTTCTCCCATTCTGAGGGTTGTCTTTTGGTCTTGTTTATGGTTTCCCTTGCTGTGCAAAGGCTTTTAAGTTTCATTAGGTCTTGTTTATTTTTGTTTTTATTTCCATTTCTCTAGGAGGTGGGTCAAAAAGGATCTTGCTGTGATGTATGTCATAGAGTGTTCCGCCTATGTTTTCCTCTAAGAGTTTTATAGTGTCTGGCCTTACATTTAGGTCTTTAATCCATTTTGAGTTTATTTTTGTGTATGGTGTTAGGGAGTGTTCTAATTTCATTCTTTTACATAACTGTCCATTTTCCCCAGCACCACTTATTGAAGAGGCTGTCTTTTCTCCATTGTATATTCTTGCCTCCTTTATCAAAGATAAGGTGACCGTATGTGCACGGGTTTATCTCTGGGCTTTCTATCCTGTTCCATTGATCTATATTTCTGTTTTTGTGCCAGTACCATACTGTCTTGATTACTGTAGCTTTATAGTATAGTCTGAAGTCAGGGAGCCTGATTCCTCCAGCTCCGTTTTTCTTTCTCAAGATTCCTTTGGCTATTCGGGGTCTTTTGTGTTTCCATACAAATTGTGAAATTTTTTGTTCTAGTTCTGTGACAAGTGCCATTGGTAGTTTGATAGGGATGGTAGTATAGTCATTTTCACAATGTTGAGTCTTCCAATCCAAGAACATGGTATATCTCTCCATCTGTTGGTATCATCTTTGATTTCTTTCATCAGTGTCCTATAGTTTTCTGCATATAGGTCTTTTGTCTCCTCAGTTAGATTTATTCCTAGGTATTTTATTTTTGTTGCAATGGTAAATGGAAGTGTTCCCTTAATTTCTCTTTCAGATTTTTCATCATCAGTGTATAGGAATGCAAGAGATTTCTGTGCATTAATTTTGTATCCTGCTACTCTATCAAATTCATTGATTAGCTCTAGTAGTTTTCTGGTAGCATCTTTAGGATTCTCTATGTATAGTATCATGTCATCTGCAAACAGTGACAGCTTTACTTCTTCTTTTCCAATTTGGATCCCTTTTATTTTTTTTTCTTCTCTGATTGCTGTGGCTAAAACTTCCAAAACCATGTTGAATAATAGTGGTGAGAGTGGGCAACCTTGTCTTGTTCCTGATCTTAGAGGAAATGGTTTCAGATTTTCACCACTGAGAATGATGTTGGCCTGGGTTTGTCATATATGGCCTTTATTATGTGGAGGTAGGTTCCCTCTATGCCTATTTTCTGGAGAGTTTTTATCATAAATGGGTGTTGAATTTTGTCAAAAGCTTTTTCTGCATCTATTGAGGTGATCATATGGTTTTTCTCCTTCAGTTTGTTAATATGGCATGTCACATTGATTTGTGTATATTGAAGAATCCTTGCATTCCTGGGATAAACCCCAGTTGATCATGGTGTATGATCCTTTTAATGGGCTGTTGGATTCTGTTTGCTAGTATTTTGCTGAGGATTTTTGCATCTATGTTCATCAGTGATATTGGCCCATAGTTTTCTTTTTTTGTGACATCTTTGGTTTTGGTATAAGGGTAATGGTGGCCTTGTAGAATGAGTTTGGGAGTGTTCCTCCCTCTGCTATATTTTGGAAGAGTTTGAGAAGAATACGTGTTATTTCTTCTCTAACTGTTTGATAGAATTCGCCTGTGAAACCATCTGGTCCTGGGCTTTTGTTTGTTGGAAGATTTTTAATCACAGTTTCAATTTCAGTGCTTGTGATTGTTCTGTTTATATTTTCTATTTCCTGGTTCAGTCTCAGAAGGTTGTACTTTTCTAAGAATTTGTCCATTTCTTCCAGGTTGTCCATTTTATTAGCATATAGTTGCTTGTAGTAATCCCTCATGATCCTTTGTGTTTCTGCCGTGTCAGTTGTCACTTCTCCTTTTTCATTTCTGATTCTGTTGATTTGAGTCTTCTCCCTTTTTTTCTTGGTGAGTCTGGCTAATGGTTTATCTATTTTGTTTATCTTCTCCAAGAACCAGCTTTTAGTTTTATTGATCTTTGCTATCGTTTTCTTCGTTTCTTTTTCATTTATTTCTGATCTGTTCTTTATGATTTCTTTCCTTCTTCTAACTTTTGGGGTTTTTTGTTCTTCTTTCTCTAATTGCTTTAGGTGTAAGGTTAGGTTGTTTATTTGAGATTTTTCTTGTTTCTTGAGGTAGGATTGTATTGCTATAAACTTCCAAATGTGGGAACTCTTGAATGTGGGCTGGCCTCGCTCCTCACTGTTGGGCAGTGATGACATCAGTAAATGTGGGTGTATTTACCTTCTGGAACCCTACATTATCAAAACTGCTTTCCACATTTTATTGTGTCAAGGCCAGAGTCCCCAAGAAGGACATTCTAGGAGGCCTCTAATTTAGAAGTGAGACAGTGGTTGGGCTTTTTGTGACAGAAGGCATGGGCCCAGACTCTGCTAGCTCCCATCTTCTGCCTTGTGAAATGCAGTGTGTACATGGAGGGAATCCCCACTCCCAGCCCCACCCAGTGGGTGACTGTGACTGTTCCACCTATCACTGCCTCTCTGAGGGCTCCAAGGACCTTACCCTCTGTACCCAGAGTGGCTTTCAGTTGGGGGGTTAGATGCGGGCTCTGCTAAGTTTCAGGGTGTAGGTGGGTGGCCTTCTGCTGAGGGCTGAGCTCCAGGAAGCTTGTGGGGGAAAGTCCCCCTACTCACATTGGAACCCCACCTCACTGGCCCTTTCCCTGTATAATCAATAAGGAGATGGCCATCTGTAGCTTTGCTTGGCTTCCACACAGCTCTTTGGCCACTGGCTATCCTCTGGCACCTCTGCACTCTCTCCTCCCTCCCCTGGACCCCCAAGTCTGGCCCTTTCTGGTCAAGTCCCCCCTAAATCTCTGTACCCCAAGAAGGGGTGGGGTGGGCAAAATCTGCTGTCCCCTTTGTCCTTAGCACCCCTGCTCTGTTTTTCTTTTCAAGCTCTGTTCTTGCATAAATTCTTAAGTGGAATGTTTGGTTCCCCCTCAGAACCGTTGCTTTTGATTCAAATGAAATCCCATTAGTAACTGGTTCCTGATACAAGAACCAGTTTAGGATGTTTGAAGAGCAGAAATAAACAAACCTGCAATTAACTATGTTTTTCTGTTCTGGTGTTTGGATACAGTAATCTAATTCTCCTTGTATCAATGTAGACCCTCTAGTGACTATATAGAAAGTGACAGGAAATGTGGAAAAGAAAGAAAGGCATAAAAATTAATATATAAGATCTGATATTGTACCAGTTGATGTGTCTACAGACTATTACAAAAGAAATGATATCCAATTGGCAGGAAAGGAATGCGGAAAGTTTAAGAAGCATTATTTCATTTTTAATAAAACATAGATTAAAAATTCTTCATCAGAACTATTATCACTACCCATCTTTGCACCCAAATGGGGGAAAAAAGAGGAAGGTGGACACTTCCAGAGTTCTTCTCTCAGTGGTCAGTTAACTTCACTAATTCATAAACTAAAGCTACAACTTAACTCCAGCCCACCTGCCCCATTCCACCCAGGGTTGGGGGGGAGATGCCTTATAGCAAAGCCTGAGACTGCTGTGATTCTTTGCATCAGAAGCCTTAGGGCCCTAAGAAAATGTGGACCGTGAACTGAACCTGCTTATATTCGCAAATGATTTATACTGGATATTAATATTAACCAATATTATCCATTTACTTTGTTCAACAATTATATTTTTGAGTTCCTCTACGTGTTATTCTCTGTTCTTGCCGATGGAGATACTGCAGACAGAGGTACTACCCTTTGGAGCTTTTAGTGGAGGAAACACACACCCACGCACAACCCAAGAAAACAAATAACGTGATTGTCATCATTACTATGAAGAACATAAATAGGGTGATATGGTGAGTAAAAGAGTATGTACAATACAGGCACTATTTTCGAAAGCATGATCTGCGGAGAAAGACCTCTAAGAAGAGGACATTTCGAGTTAAGACAGGCCTGGAAGTGTAGAGGTACTGATGGAAGAATTTGTTTCAGATGCTTGAAGGACAGAGACGAAACCAGTGCATGGCTTGAGCCTAGGGAAACAAGGGGAAAGAGAAGAGAATGAGATTGGTCATTAGGGAGGGATCAGAAAAAGCCATGAAGAAGTTGAGATTTTTGGGTTTTTTTTTTGCTGTACGGGGGCCTCTCACTGTTGTGGCCTCTCCCGTTGCGGAGCACAGGCTCCGGCCGCGCAGGCTCAGCGCCCATGGCTCACGGGCCCAGCCGCTCCGCGGCATGTGGGATCTTCCCGGACCGGGGCACGAAACCGTGTCCCCTGCATCGGCAGGCGGACCCTCAACCACTGCGCCACCAGGGAAGCCCCCAGATCTAATTATTAATGCTACCCAGCTTTCAGATGAGCTGACATGCCCTTTGTAGGGCTTTGAGTTGTTAAAGGCTGTGGATCAATATCAGTTTAAAGGTGGTTTCTCTCTGTTCACCCGTGGAACACAACAGAGGAAAGGGTTCTTCCTCAGATGCAGCAGAGAGATGTGTCTTCAAAGTGGGCAAAGAGGTAGACAGCAACCATTTGTCACAATAAACATTAGCTGAGCCATTGCATTTTTTAAGCACAGATTTATTGGGTAGGTTTGTGTGAATGTGTGCCTTTGGCAAAGTTCTCAAGGGCTGTCTGTTTCATTGGGGAAAAAACACCTCTCAGCCAAGGCCAAGAAAACGATTTTAGCTAAGAAACGAACTGCTGCGGCTCATAATATAACCCATGAAATAATTGTAGCCAGAGCCAGAAAATGCAGTCATTAGAAAGGCTTCAGCAAGAACGAGGCTGTGACGACACCCCCTTCCCCACCCCAGATAACTGTGCTTTCATCTTTATGGCTCCCACTACAGGAAAATGACCTTAGGATGACTTTCAAGTCCTACATTTCTCTGTGAAAGAAAATATTACGAAGGAATAAGAAAATTATAGACGGGCCCCAAAATTTGAATAGAAGGGGAAATTCTTACGAGTTTACTTAGAAAGGAAATCATTAAATTCTTTCGAAATGATCTTTTCTTTTTCTCTTCAAGTGCTAAAGACGGACTCGGGGAGCGGAGAGACTACAGGCAGGACACACATGGTCAGATCAAGTCTTCACAGACCAACTGCTGAAAATAGATGAAATTTAAAGCTGGGATTGAATTAGGTCACCTTAGCACTTTGATCAGGGAGCCCATTTACCAAATGTGATGCTGCTCAGTATTTGGCCGTTACAACTGAAGGAAGAAAAGAAGGATCGATTGTTGTAGTAGCCACTGTAGACACGCACGTAGACAGAGCATCTCCTAGGCAGGTGGGCAGGAAGGCCGGTGTGTGTGCTCCAGATCCTGCATGTGCCCTCCTCTGGCTCCTTTCTCCGTCCCTGCTCTACACCCCAGGGGCAAGCTCTCCCCGCTCCCCGCTCCCAGACTGCTGGCTTCTGGTTGGCTTTGAGGCTAGAGTGTGAGAGGAGAGACAGCCAGCTTGGGTATTTCCTCTCTGCTCTGCCTCTGCTCCTCGCCTGCCTCTGACAGGCAGCCAGCATCCTGCCAGGTCACTGCCTCCAGGACTCGTGTTCTCAGTGGGCTCTGAGCAGGTTCCTCTTTCTCCAGCCCTGGAGGTGATAAAGGCTCTCTGCTCTCTAATCTCTGGCTGCCTCACCATGCACTCCCTGCTCCCTCCCCCCTTCCTCACCACTCACAGTAGCCCCGGGACTACATTCTCTTCACTTAAATCACTTGTGTGGAACTGTATTCCCTGCCAGGACACTGAGCCATACAGCCCTGAATACATGTGCACAGAAGACTCCAACTCTATTCTAAGGCAAATGGTTATGGTATACCACGGGTACCTCATTTAGCTTCGATGCCTTAGTGTGGAAAATAAGGTAACATGGGCTTCCCTGGTGGCGCAGTGGTTGAGAGTCCGCCTGCCGATGCAGGGGACACGGGAAGATCCCACATGCCGCGGAGTGGCTGCGTCCGTGAGCCGTGGCCGCTGAGCCTGCGCGGCCAGAGCCCGCGCGTCCGGAGCCTGTGCTCCGCAGCAGGAGAGGCCACAACAGTGAGAGGCCTGCGTACCACAAGAAGAAAAAAGAAAATAAGGTAATATTAGTACAGAACTTAGACTGGTGGTTCACTGTTTTCTTTAGGCACTTTCAGCAGGCTACCCATGGCTTTTATATACACATTATAGGAAGTCTGGGCCCGAGCCCCCAGATAGCCACAGTCAGATTTACATTTTGGGGGACCCAGCAAGAAGGTGCAGGACAGCAGAGGTGAGCTGCTGCAAGCTTTCCCATTGGTGTTAAGAGAGCTTAAGGACTCCAGAAATATCCCCCAAGGTATAAAGGGATAGAAATATTTTGCATTCATTTTTATTCCTGGCTGTGAATAGGTGGTCAAGATAAGAGAAAGATGAAAGAAAGATACAGGAGAGGAGAGGGAGGGGGGTGAGGGAGCAGGGAGGGGACGTGAGGGAGCAGGGAGGGGACGTGAGGGAGCAGGGAGGGGAAGGGGAGAGGAGGAAAAGAGAGAGAGCTACTAATTCTTTCTTACATTTCAGCCAGGGCTAAATAAAGTCTCTTTTTTAGAAAACTAAATAATCTTACTTGCAGAATTAATGCCAAGAGCTTTGCTTTGAAAAACGGGCCAGCCTACATAGAGATACTTAATTTACAACCTGGAGCTCAGATGCCTTTCACAAACACCCTGTCTGAAATATCCCTGTCCTTCATAACCCACTGCCCCATCATGTGTTTTATTTTTTCTCATGACACTTAGCACCACCTGACATGACATTACAGGACTTCTGTGAGTGTCTCTTGACAGCTCTGCCCCTGGCATGCCAGCTCTTGGAGAACAGGTGTGCTGTGCATTCCTTCACCAGCGCCAGGGCGAGAGTGGACATCAAGACCAAGGTGACAGTGGGAATCCAACGAGTCCGGGAACCCCCAGTGGCCAGTCCTCCTGCAAGGCAGATGGCTGAGCGGCGGTCACCAGACAGACAACTGTGACTACACTTTGTCTCAGGAAATCGGAATGGGGGACCCTTACGTATTCAAGAGCGACTCTCTCCCCAAATTTCTGTGAAAACCCGATTCAGGGTTTCATTCACATGCTGTTAGTGGCAGAGAGTGAAGTGTCCCTTTTTCTCTTCCTTGGTGCTGGATTTTCTTCCTCTGAAAATAAGGAAGAAAAGACTCCAGATGGAGAGCTCACATTGTCGGCAGATTTAGAAAAACTCCCCTGGAATTTGTACAGACTGACAAGCGAGTCATCTTCCATCTTATTGCTTTAATTTCAGGCTTCAGAGATGCCCAGCTCTGTTGTTCAAATAGTTTTATTAAAAATTTGTGAGGAGGAAAAAGAAGTCTCCGCGGGCCTGTCTGATTTCATTATCCCTGACACAGCACACAAATGGAGCAGGGCTGCCGAAGGCTGGAGATGGCCGTCTGTGGCACTGGGGGGGAAGTGAAAGCCCCTGGAAGCTCCCAGTACTGATCACAGATGTTCTCATCTGCCAGGGGATCTCACAGAATCACGAGTCTCAATATATAACTTAGTGCATATTTCTCAGTCATTAAACCACCAGTATCCTAGTCAGAAGACAGACACCCACCTACCCCCAACCTTTAACTTGTCCCTTTAGTCTAACTTCTATTGCTCCTCTCATTAGAGAAATTCCATTCTCTAAGAATTTTCTGAGTCCAGATTGAGCAATAACATGCCAGCCATTCCTCTGTGGCTTTGATGGATGATCCCAGCATTCCACAAAGAGAGGATACTGCCATTCAGATTGTGATCCAGACATTTGAGTCCCCCAAAGTCTAGGTACAGACCTGACAATATCCTGAAAGGCAGGGATTTGCCTGATGGCACCAACTAAAGTGGAGCCCCTGTGGAAAGGGCAGATGGGCTTGTGTGTTCCCTCGGAAGGAACACCAGGTCACATGAAGGTGGTCAGCCCAGTGAGACAAGCTACCTTCTCCCATACATATTTTTCTGGTTGCCAGGAGAGGTCTCCAGCCTCAAGAGTGGCCCTGTTGAAAGATGCTCAACTGAGTTTTGTGAAGGTTTGGAGCAGCCCTGTTGAAAGATGCCCAGTGGAGTTGTGTAAAGGTTTGGAATGAGTAAGGGGATTGGAGGGGGTGTACTAGCAACACAGGTGGACACGTAGAAAATAAAGAGCCCCCAGCAGGCCATCTGGATTCCAGCTCCAGCTCACTCCTTGACTCCATCACAGCCTTTCTCAACCCAAGATAAATGTTAGGATCAACAGAGCTTTTAAAAAATACTGGTGCCTGGACACGACCCTCAAAACAATTCAAATAGGATCAAATCAGAATTTTTCTCCCCACCTGAAAGTTCTAGTAGAAAGTTTAAGGGTATAAAAAGTTTGGGAAAACTTTAAGTGCAGAGTTGCAAAGTTAATGCCAAGGATGAGTTTCTTTGGTTTCTCCGGCCACACTCTCATGCAGAGCGATGGGGGGTGGGGTGGGGGGCATCGCCAAAACCAAAGGGTTTTCACGGCCAAAGAGGAAGGTAGATGGAAGCTGACCCAGGAGAAGGGAGGGCTGCTTCCACTGCTCAGGGCCCGGTGCTCTCAGGCCAGGACCTGATTCCAAAGCTGCTTTGGGAACTTTGCAAATTCCTGGGCCAATGCCCAGGGCTAGAGAAACCACCATGTCTACGTAAGGCCCCAAGCACCTACCTTCGATTCTTTAAGATCACACCTACCACTGAAGATCAAAAGATTCCGCACTCCCTCTACCAAGTCCCTTCCAACTTAGCCAAGAATTCTGTCCCTGCTTAACCTCCTTCCCCTGCTCACAGGAGAAATGAGGGTAGTTCTCTTTTCTTCTCTGTTAGGGGCCTGTGTTAAGCCTGGTGATGGTCCCGATTTTGACTCGCAGCATCACTGCCCTATTCAGGGGGTTTGCACAGTGCACGATCTGTATGACTGTAGATGATGACCCTGAGGAGGCCATGATTAGATAAGCATGCCACAGACATAAATGTGCAAATGACTGAACACACACACACACACACACACACACACACACACAGAGTCAGTAAGCCACCAGCATGGCAAAGAAAGAAAACTAGCAACAACGAGACCAGAAGACTCATTTTAACCTAGACAGTGATCAAACGGTTCCATGGAAACTGTGATTTTAGTTGCTTTTTCCTCAGCCCTAGAAATTATGCTTTCCTCTGAAGAGCTGATGTAGCACTCTAAATGATACATTCACTACTAGAATTCAGTGTTCTGTTTCTCTCTAGGATAGTAATAGAGACTGGATACATGTCCCAGTGTCTAATTCTCAAGTTATATAATTAGTAACTACATCATGAAATTTTTTTTTTTTAAATCCTGCTACAAGATAGCAGCTCAGGGCTTCCCTGGTGGCACAGTGGTTGAGAGTCCGCCTGCCGATGCAGGGGACGCGGGTTCGTGCCCCGGTCCGGGAAGATCCCACGTGCCGCGGAGCGGCTGGGCCCGTGAGCCATGGCCGCTGAGCCTGCGCGTCCGGAGCCTGTGCTCCGCAACGGGAGAGGCCACAGCAGTGAGAGGCCCGCGTATCACACACACACACACACACACACACACACACAAAGACAGCAGCTCATAGGAGGCAAGGCTGAAGTCGTTCCGCAGGTTCAGCGGTTTTAAAGAACTCAGGCTTCTTTCAGCCACAAGTCATTATTATCTGTTTCTTCTTTATCATTGCCATTACTATTATTACCATTTGACCACCGTTAAGAGAATGTTCTCTAGAAATTTGAGAGTTAGAGAGTGAGAGGGAAAAGGAGTATGACATTGAAATCATCTCAACTACAGCTCTTTGTATCTCCTGAGAAGCCTTTCAGAGAGGGGTTTTCTCTAATTTTCATGATCATGATTTCTATCTCATGAGGTGATTAGGTCTTCTCTAATTTTTATGAGACACCAGTGCATGTCATGATTCACTCTTTGGCAGATAACCCTGCAGAGGGCAGGGAAGACTAAAGGAGAGAAGAAATCAAATCATATTAACTAGTAGGCACTAAGTCTGTAATGGGATAAATCAACTCCCTTTTCTTTCCCTTTTGGTTCTTCAGTTATATAATTATTATTATCCACAGGCTCAGTCTTATCTTTTCCCAGAATATATAATCATACAGTTTACTTCCTAGGGCTGGACCTTGAGTCTCTGATCTTCTGAAATGTTGGTTTCAGCTCACTGGCCACCTTGGGAGACCCACAGAGGTCATAGTTAGGGACTGACTTGGGCACCAACTGGAGTCAGCATCTTTTTAAAATTGCACTTTTCCTCAACAAAGAGAAGTCGCTCCTTTGGTGAAAGGCATCTCAGCAGAGCTCATGGTTGATCTATTGTTTTCTTGGAGGGGGGGCATTTTATCTGGAAAGTACCAAAGAGCTCTCCATCAGTCTGGTAGTGCTCTGTCCGCCCTGGCCTTCCATTCTCTCCTCACTACAAACACACACACACTTGCTTTCAAGCCTGTCCACAGCTAGGGATGTCCTTTTCTCCAGCATACACAAAAGATGAGAAAAGCATCACCACTGACTGACACTGACTGTCTCTTAAACTTTGAAAAGCAGTGTTGGCAACTGCAACCACAACAAACAATCCATATGGAGGGCCCACAGTTCTGCCTCGAACATGGGAATATTCAGGCCAATTCAAATATTTCCAAAACACCTCTCAGAGCCAGACTCTCAGATCCGCACACTTAAGGGGCAAGCACTTCAGCCCTCATCTCGGGGAGCTGTTTTTAAACAGCCCTCTGCATTAGAAAGTCAACACTTCACAGATTTCTAGTTACCTCTAGATCTGGTCTCTGAGATTTGAGGTTGTGCAAATTCAAAGGTTAACACTCTAGACCATAGCTATGTCAATGAGTATAGTCCAGTACTAATAGTAATTAGCATTAAAGAGAACCAAACAATATTCTAGTTGCTTTTGTATCCATTGTGTCTGATGTAATGTGAGGAATGGAGAAATGTGAAATTACATAATTTTCAAGAGACCAAAATCGTCTGTCAATGCTGAGGAAAAAGATGACCAGGACTCTCCCTTGGTGGCATAGAGTGACCTACACTTTCTAGGAGAAATTTCCATATTTATGACAACATTCCTTCCAGATTTTCCAAAACAGTTCTAATTTCTATCAATTTGCCCTCTTGTTGCCATAAATATCCTTGTATTTGTCATACTGTGTACCATGTGTTTTTGGTTTATAGTCAGCATAATTAAAGCTCACTTTTAAAGCTGCAACTTTTGGAGCATATCCAGGCCGTTTAAACATAGATCACTCTCTTTTTTCTTCCATCTCTCTTTTCCTGGGAATTAGTGATCCCTTGGCCCTGCTAGCAAAAAAAGAGAGGGATGTCTCTACGCTGCGGGAGCGCAGTCCACACCGTGGGCCCCTGGGTATTTGGAAGATATTTATGCAGTCCAGTCAAGTAAGTTCCTTGCCAGATTTAAAAAAAAAAAAAAAGGAATTTTTACAGAATGGACCAGACCTTCAAGATTTTGTATCTGGTGATCTAGCAGACAAGAGCACCTGGAATGAGTATAAAGGAGGCGTAAAATGCCAGAAAGGAGAATGGTTAAGACTACCTCCATGGCTAAAGACAGAGATTCCCATGGGGAAAAATTACAGTAAACTGAAAAATACAATGCAGAATTTAAATCTCCATACAGGGTGTGAGGAAGCTCGGTGTCCCAATATTGGAGAGTGTTGGGGAGGCAGAAAATATGCCACTGCCACTGCCACTGCCCCAATCATGTTGATGGGCGACACATGTACAAGAGGTTGTAGGTTTTGTTCTGCTAAGACTGCAAGAAATCCATCTCCACTGGATGCCAATGAGCCCTACAATACTGCAAAGGCAACTGCAGAGTGGGGTCTGGATTATGTAGTCCTGACGTCTGTGGATCGAGAAGATATGCCTGATGGAGGAGCTGAGCACTTTGCAAAGACTGTGACTTACTTAAAGGAAAGGAATCTGAAAATCCTTGTGGAATGTCTCGCCCCTGATTTCTGAGGAGATCTTAAAGCAATGGAAAATGTTGCTCTGTCAGGATTAGGTGTGTATGCACATAATGTATTAACAGTTCCAGAACTACAGAGGAAAGTTCGTGATCCCTGGGCCAATTTTGACCAGTCTCTACGTGTACTGAAACATGCCAAGGAAGTTCGACCTGATGTTATTTCTAAAACACCTATAATGTTGGGTTTAGGTGAGAATGACGAGCAAGTATACGCAACGATGAAAGCACTTCTTGAGGCAGATGTGGACTGTTTGACTTTAGGACAATATATGCAGCCAACAAAGCGCCACCTTAAGGTTCAAGAATACATTACTCCTGAAAAGTTCAAATACTGGGAAAAAGCAGGAAATGAACTTGGATTTCATTTACTGCAAGTGGCCCTCTGGTGTGTTCTTCATATAAAGCAGGTGAATTTTTCCTGAAAAATCTAGTGGCTAAAAGAAAAAAAAAGCCCTCTAACACTTAACAAGACATTCAAGATCACAGGAATTTTAAAACTTTGACTCCAGTTGGTAACAGAAGTGATGGCAGAATGCCTAGACTTCAGTGGATATATCCCAGTCTTTTTGTCTTAAGAAAAATGTCAATAAGTTGTGCATATTTAATTATAATAATTCATTTGTCTTTTAGCATATCTTCTTTGTCCCAGTAAACAATTACTTGTTATGATGTAATCATAAAACATCTTTGTAAGAATTTACTGTTAAGAGTATAATTTAAAAAACACATTAAAAACTTCTAGAAAATCAAAAAAAAAGTCACTCTCAAATTTGGAGACTATAACCCTACTATATTTAAAAGGGGGGAGGGAGACCAAATCAAGGTTACAAAAGTTGTATGATTTAAATTTTGGCATTTAACAATTTAATACCTTTAACCACCCCCCCATACAATGTAATATATTCTGTTTGCAAGAAATTCATAGAATTCTGTGTGCACACAGACACATACACACACACCCTACGTCTGGTGTGGGTTTCAGCCTTGTCCTTGGATCCCCTTATCTCTGGCTAGAAGTTTATTTGGAGAGCATGTTAAACATCTAAATGAAAGGCGCTTCATGACTTTGACCCTGCAGGGTAGGAAAAAATCATTTTTCCTCTACCCTTCTAAGTTCTTGGCCAGGGCCCCTGGAACAAAAGACCGATTACCAAGAGAAAAACACAGAGAAGTTTATTCACATGTATATCTCACATACATGGGACACACCGAGGGAAATGAGTAACTCAGGGAGGTGGCTTAGAATTCAGGCTGAAATACCATCTTCAGCTACATCAGAGAAAGGACTGTGGTGGGGCAGGTCAGGGGTGGGAAGGTGACCAAGAACAGTGACACGGTAAACAGGGTAAACTTCCTTACGCAGATTGCAGCCTGTGCCTTCTCCGTGGATAAGTCTCTTCTGACTTAGAGCCAGCCTTCTCTTTCTGGTCCAGAAAGCGAGACCCCCTCACAAATGGATATTTCCTTTACAAGTATAAATTGTCCTTACAAAAGGGAAGCTTTTGTTCTGTTTTCCAGAGCTTCTCTTCTGTCTTCTCTTTCTCAAAACAATCCTTATGTCTAGAGGCCTATTTTGTGGTGGTGTATCCTGGTGTCCTACAATAATACAAAATGCCCTTCTGGCCCCCAGGTGAGAGGCCTTATGGTGAATGCTCATAAAGCAGCCCTGAATATAAGCATAAGTCCCAGTAAACACAGTCATGAGCCTGATGGGAGAACAGCAGTCTCCAAAATGTGGGTGGGAGCTCTGTCCTCCTAACACTTGGCTTTGGTGCTCAGGGCCTGGGAAGAGCTGGACAGAAAACCCTGAGGCCTGGAAACAATTTCACAGGCGGATACATTTTTGAAACTGAGGGGTTGTTAGAGCTCAAATTTTGTGCTCTTTTCTTTTTTTTTCTTTTTTCTTTTTTTTTTTTTTTTGCGGTACACGGGCCTCTCAATTTCTCTTTCCCATTCTGAAATAACCATTTTTTTGTTTTGTTTTGTTATGTTTTGTTTGCGGTACGTGGGCCTCTCACTGTTGTGGCCTCTCCCATTGCGGAGCACAGGCTCCAGACGCACAGGCTCAGCAGCCAAGGCGCACGGGCCCCGCCACTCCGCGACATGTGGGATCTTCCCGGACCGGGGCACGAACCCATGTCCTCTGCATCGGCAGGGGGACTCTCAACCACTGCGCCACCAGGGAAGCCCTGTGCTCTTTTCCACAGTAGCTTTCAGTGGAGCAACGTGGAAAGCCCAGACAGAATCAGCTTTCCAAAGCTGTCTGTCTTCCCACCTGCTATTGGCTGGGTGGCCTGGGGTAAAGGGAGGGAAGCTGGCCCATGAGAGAGGACCATCTACTTGCCTACCCCACTGGGAGAAAACCTGTGAAAAGCAAAATGAAATCTTCCCCTGGGGCCATTACTCACTAGGCCCAGCTCTGAACATGACGCTGGTGGGGAGTTTTGGGGAAGTTTTAAAACATAGAAGTGGGAATTTACCTGTGTATATGCACCCGCATTGGAAACCTCCATCCTCACAGGCCCTATTCCTGAGGCATCAGCACCAACTAAAGTTGTGGTCAGATGCTTCCTACTAAATTAAGGGAAAGAAATATAACATGGCAACCTGTCCTAAGTAAGACATAGGAATCCCTGTACCTTCCTCCTCTTGAATCACTCCCTCCTTGCAAGCAGGGATTGGTGCTGGTTTCATGGAATATCCTTTCTAGATTTTGAATGCAGCTCCTCTCCCATGACTCTGTCCTTCCCAACAGCTGTCCAGGGTCTGGGGCACTTCATTAGGTGAAGCCTTGGGTCAACTGTATGTCAGATCCCTAACCCCACATTTATTTTAGGGATTAAAGAACGGAGGGAGTAGGAAGCAAGGGATACTCAGAATTTAAACATTTTTCCCAGATCCTTTGCCCCAGGTAGCATTAAAAAGCCTGAAAACCAAATGCGGTACTGACCATGGGGCCTGTGTCTCTGAGCTTTCAGTCATCGGCCTGCTCAGAGCACTCAGGAGCAAATAAAATTGCCAAGCGTTTAACAATTATAACAGCTTTTGTTCAGCACCGTTTATGTGCCAGACACCGTGCTGAAAGCTTCTTATACATGAAATTATTTAATTCCCCTCAGCTCCTGAGAGGTTTATATTATTTCCCCCCTTTTTTAGCAAGAGAAGAAACTGAGGTTTAGAAAGGGCAAGAGACTCATCCAAGGTCACACAGTGAGGGTTGGTGAACGCAGGGTTCAGAACCACACTAACTCCAAAGAGCAAAGTGACAGAAAGGGAATATTTGATTCAGAAATTCTCAGAGCATTTACTGCTTATCGCAATCATTTGGGACTTTTCACATAATCTAAAATGTTGCATCAATTTTCATTTCAGGTTTTATAATCACACTAAGACTGCAAATTCCTTGAGGTCAAAGACTGGGTTTTCCACTTCTCTGTGTTCTTCAAAGTGCCTAACATAGCAATTTGCACAACATAGGCAATTAAAAAATATGTATTAACAAATCTAAATGTGGTAGAGGTAAATTAATAATTATTAAGTGAGTCAAAGAAAAAAATGAGCCTTCCAAAATAAAAATGGAAGAGAGTTTGTTTTCACCATTTCCCAGGATGTGGGTCATTTTTAAAAGGCAAATTTTCAGCCCATCTGGAGTTCCAAAGGAGGGACATAGCCCAGGTTAATTAACTTCTGAAATAGCTCCACTGCAAATGAAGAGGGCAAGTGGAAGCCTCCACCAGCATCCTGAATATGTCAGCGGGAAATGATCCCAGCAAAGCTTCAATGTAAATCAAGCTTGGTTCCCCGTAAGCCCCAGATTCTCACAACTTCAGAGACGCATCCTTTCATCTTTTCACCCTCTCCTGAGGGCTTATAGCTTCTGCAGGGGCCGGAGGGCAGGAATCACAGAAGCTCAGCCCTGGTGCCCACGTGAGCGGCCCGGGGCTGTGTACCATCAGAAGCCAGTGAGATAAGCAGCAAAAATCCTTTAAGCAGAGATCCTGGGGGCAGGAAT
>NW_006790307.1:2893985-2899766 GCF_000442215.2 Lipotes vexillifer
TGAGGTACTGGAATGTTTAGCGATTTCAATCTGCAAGGAGAGAGAAGCCTTCTAACATCCCAGTCTGAAAGAAAGCCAAGTAAAGGGGTCATGCTTCTTTCCTCCCCGCAAGGACTGCATATTCTACGCTGTCCCCTTTTGAGTGGTGTGCCTGTGCCCCTGCCCTCACGTGCACCGGAGTGTGCATAAGCACATACAGCTACCCTAACTGTGCTCAGTTTCCTCTTTCTTTTCTTTATCAAAGTGCACAGCTGTGATTCTCCTAGATGCTGCTGGACTCCAGGCCGCCGTCCCCCTTCCTTGGGGGCAGCTGCACACCAGACAGTATAAAACGAGGAGGGTAACACCAACGCGTTCGAGTGAATAAATCCCCCTCTCCCTTTGGTCCTCTATTAATGCAGCAGTATCTGTCACCTAGATTTTGTTTTTCTCCTTCAAATACACAAGTAGGAAGTGTCATCCTTTAAGACATCTTTCTGGGGATGGAGAGGACTTTTTTCCATTTGTCTGGCACCATTTCTGGCCACCATCTGTGGCCTCTTTGTGGGCCATCACCCTCCCAGATGTAGGTTTCAGCCAGCAGTGCACATCTGTGCTCAGGGCCCTGGGGAGCGGAGGGCCACCCTCCCAAATGTTCCCTTAGTAGTGCACACTGCTTCTGTCCCGGTGAGGCCAGAGCCTGCCACCGAGCTCTGGTTTCTCCCACTGTGATGGGATACGCTGCCAGTAGGGTCCTGGTGCTGTGTCTGCCATTTTGAAAATGAAAATATCTGCTTCTAACTCCAGTTACCATCTGTTTGTAACCTTTACTCCTATCCTCAGGCCAGCATGAAATTGCCACTGTAGCCTCTGGGTCTCCTGGACTTTCGCAACGGACTAGCCACCAGCTTCCTCTTGCAATCTTTTGAACAGCCAAGAGCCATTGTCACGAGATAGTCATCACTACAAGCATAGTCCACATTTTTAAAGGGCTGCACATTGCATGTCACTTCCAGTCTTCCACGGTGAGGAGCAAGAAAGAGGAAGAAAGGATCAGAAATTAAAATACGAAAATTTGCAAACCCACAGAGTTCATTACACCTTTCAGAATATAACTGGACTGAAAAGAATTGTTCACGTTATCAAAGCAAGTGGAAGAAATAGGATTTAATATTTCTGGATAACAATGACATACCAGAAGAGGAAGAACCCTATTTAAGGAGTAAAACCTGTGGGAATTTAAAAACATCTGAGGATGTGTGATATCCATCTCTGGAAGAGATGGGACGATAAGAGATGCAATAATGATATTGGTTGGGATGCTAATAAAGCAAGTCTAGCTTAAAAGCAGGTGTTGCAGTGGCGCAGTGGTTGAGAGTCCGCCTGCCGATGCAGGAGACACGGGTTCGTGCCCCGGTCCGGGAAGATCGCACATGCCGCAGAGAGGCTGGGCCCGTGAGCCATGGGCTCTGAGCCTGCGCGTCCGGAGCCTGTGCTCCGCAACGGGAGAGGCCACAGCAGTGAGAGGCCCTGGGTAGTCGGCATCTTAGCAATCAGAACCATAGAAGACATTTTTTATTCGATGCCAGTATAAGATAGAAGACCCTGGTTGCCCAGCCAAGGCTTCATCATTTCTTGGTTACCAAGAAAATTATCAAAATATGAGTTTGCTATGCCGCAAAGCAAGCAGGGATTTCAATATCCTATGCCATCAGGGAAGAGGTATAAATCTAGATTCGATGGGCCCGTGATGGGAGAGAGAACAGACCAATCTAGTCAACCCCTCATGAGTAGCTGAACAGTCAGATGAATAATATAAAGAGGGTATAAAGCATTCACATGCGAGTCAGCCAACCTGGTGCAGAGGGGCCCATGGCAGGAATCCAGCAATCAGATAACAATGGAATCTTACAGGAAGTGGCACTGCATTTCTAGGCATAGACAGTAAAAATAACGTCTAGAATTTTTAGGTGCTCCTGGTACTGTTAATAACAATAACACACCTGCCAGGCTCTGTGCTAAGAGCCTCACAAATTTTATTTCACCAAATCCTCGAAACCAGCTAATGAGATGTGTACTATTTTTATCTCTTATTTTTAGATGGGGAGATTGAAGTTCAGAAATGGTAACCCTACTGCTAATCGCCAGAGTAGGGATCTGAACTGAAGCTCAGGGTTTTTCACCCTGTAGAATCTAAGGAAAAAATGTATCCCTTCATTAATACCATGAGGCAGATACTATTCCCTTCATTGTATAGATGGTGAAACAGTGGCTCAGTTGGTTGACTTGTCCATGGCCCACAAGCTAGCAAGGAGCAGACCTAGAATTTCAGCCCACAACTTGTTTGAAACCAAAGCCAGAGCACTTAGGGTTAAGAATGGCCCTTATTGGCCTTAGTCAATCATGGTAATTCACTGACCAGTAATGGTTCAGGAACTTAGACCAGTCAGTATCTAACATTTCCCTATCAGGCAATTTTTGCATCAATAATTGTTATGACTAAAATTGGTCCAAGCAAATGAATTGGAAGGACTTGGGTTCCAAAGCTCAGGTTCAAAAATCTCTCTCTCTCTCCCTTTCTCTCTCCTCACCCTCCTCCAAAAGTGAATGGAAAAGCGTATGGCACCGATTGTTACTCGAAGCCTCCACACTACCAAGTAGAGAATTCACCTTTGGATGAAGTCTTCTTTGTAGATGGCTGTGTGGAGACATAGAGGTAACCTTAGCTGTTGATGACATAATTAAATGGTAGGATCGACCAACATTGAGGCTGGATTCCTTTTTGTATGAGCCAATAAATGTCCTCACTGTCTGAATAAGTGAGTTGAGTAAACTTTCTTTGAGTTGAGTAAACATTCTCTGCAATGAAAAACAACCTAACAAATATCTACCCCATGAGTCCTCCTCCGAGAAGAAGCGGAAGAGTCATCAGAGCCCTTATAGATGATCTAACTCATGTGAGGGAGTCCACACTGTGCTCCTTTCATAGATGAGAATGGTAAAGTCCAACATGGTTATGTAACTTGCCCTAGGTTACATAGCTAGTAAGCGACAAGGCTGGAATTTGTACCGACGAGGGTGTAACACCAAAGCTTGTGTGTTTTCCAATATGCACAATGGAAATCCTGGCCAGTAATCTTCCAGTCTCCTGCAGAAGTTAGGTGAGGGCTCACTGAGGACAAAACCTAATAAGAAATCTGGTTTTCACAGCAGATTGCTGGTCTCAGCAAGGAATTTGTGTGTTGGACATGGAGAACCTGTTGTATGACTGGGCCAATGTGACAGGAGACGAGAGAGGCTGGGATTCAGAGGCTAATCCTGGCACATTGGACCTGGGTTGAAGGCCAAAGCATCACATTCAGACTCTACCAGATAACGTGTGTGAGGTTACTGATATCTCTTCCTGCTCCAGTCAGGACCGGCTCAGCCATCAGTGGAGAACACAGCAGCTTAAGTGGAAATTCTTAAAGACAGAAGCTGGTAAAAAATAAAGGAAAAAGGGAAGGGGAGTAAATCCACAGATATTGGGAACATGATTATTATGAAAGTGACTCCCTGCTAGATTTTTGCTTTATCTCGAAGTATCAGCTCTTTCTGGCCAATCTGCACTATATCCAAGTTTCTAATATGTTTTTAGTGCATTTTCACATATAACATATTGTTTTCCTAAAACTGGTTATTATTCTGTCTTGAGCTCTTGCTCAAGATTTACATTTGCATCTGAAACGCAAAGTACTACGGTACCTGGCTACCTTTCCCAGAGCTGGCATATATGTCTGCTGACATTGAATACTGCACTCTTTCTTGTAGAGAGTGCCATTCATGTGACTTCACTCAAATGGTGCAGTGCACAACCTGAACAACCATACCTAGTAGTCCTGCCTGATTCTCCAACTCCTTGTCCACTTTTTGTCTAAGACTTCTTTCTTAGTTGTGTTTGTGCCTATTTTCACTATTACATATGAGGTAGATTGGCTGATGGTTGCCACAGTTGCTCAAGTAGTCAGTGTAAGAAAAAATGTTCCAGCTTTGGTTTCATTTCAAACAAAATGTGGGCTGGAATTTTAGGTCTGCTCCTTGCTAGCTTGTGGGCCATGGACAAGTCAACCAACTGAGCCACTGTTCCACCATCTACACAATGAAGGGAATAGTATCTGCCTCATGGTATTAATGAAGGGATACATACTAAATGAGATAAAACATGTCAATGTATATTTTTGTTATAATTATTATCAGAGTCCCTAGCATGATGTCTGCAACTCAGTAGATCTTCAATAAATATTAATTCTCTTCTCAAATTTCTATATCAATCTCAGTCCCTTCTCTGTGCAGGGAATGAACCTTGTCCAGCAGATGCCTACATCCTAAGCGAAGAGTACCCTGTCCTGAATGCTTGCCAAACGGGCTGGGGAGCACTTTGCAAGTGTGTCTCCGTGAGAAGTTTTGGGCTGAGAGAGGAGGGAGATAAATTCTCTGGTCAAACATTTGAAAAGTACTGCATTCTCTACCTGCTGTTGGAGATTCTTACCGGCATATGAAAGGCTTTGAAAAATCAAATTTCAAAGACTTTGAGAGATACCTGGTAAAACATTTAAACGAAATAAGGTGGCTATGGATTTTTTTGTCACTTTGGACAAATTAACTTCTCATGACTGTGCTCCACAGAACATATACTGGGAAGTGTCAGTTTAGGAATAGAAACTAGGAAACTTGGGTACACCAGGGAGAAGGTTGGTGTGATGGAAACGATGACACTAAGGGGTGCTGGGGCAAAGTCCTAGAAGGGTCTATAGTTGTGACTTGATGTGTACTATTCCCCCTGAGCAGAAAGGGTGAAGTATGAGGAAAGAGAAGAGCAAAAGAGAGTAGAAAGGAAGAGCAAAAGCATTCACTAGTTCAAGCATTTGTTGAGCAACTGCTATGTGAGGGATGCAAATATGAATAACAGTGTCACTTCATTAAGGAGATAAAGCAAAACAGAAGAAAAAGAAACCAAAAGAGAAGGGGCGAAGGCAAAGAAAGATAATAGAAGAAAGGAGGTAGAAGATATATTTGAGAAAGCCTTGTCAAGATGTCTAGGTGACATGGACTCCAGTGTGTTGTACCTCACACGGGCTGTCTGAGCAACCCATATGTAAGTGCAAGGCAGTGCCTCACAAATGAATTGATTTCCGTCTTTTTTTTTTTTTTAAGTGAATTCTCCCAAAAGATTAAAATTTTCTTTAGGAAAATAATAAATAAATGTATTAGAAAATTATAGTTATTAAAATGGGCAGCTGAGGGCAATAATGAAACTGCCACAATATTAACTCACATTTGTGGTGCATCTCTGAAGCTAATATGATGGGCCAGACCCGAAAATGGCTTCAGAATAAACCTGAAACTTGAGAGGAGGCAGTTTTTCAAGTGTGTGCCTTGGGAATATGCACCCCATTCTGTCATCTCATTTGCAGAAAATTGTGAACAAATTGTCTTCAGTGTGGAGGAAGACAAGGAAAAAAAAAGAAACGAAAAATTAGAAGCTGAATTCAGAGGCAGGCTCAGCATCTGGGAGGCAAGCTTCAGAAACTCTGGAATATTATTAATGTTCTTTTTGGAATATTGAGCTCATCACTGCCTCCTGCTTGTTCTGCCCTTATGTCCCGTCAGCTCACCTCCAGTCCCCAGCCTCCCTCGGCCCTTAGAAAATGAAGATCCACCTTCTAAATATTTTCCTCTCTTATGCTGATTGTTGTGTTGGTTTAGCCACTCCTGCCTGCATCCATCCACTCATTCTTTTTTTTTTTTTTTTTTTTGCAGTAC
>NW_006790307.1:2899840-2907536 GCF_000442215.2 Lipotes vexillifer
TTTTTTTTTTTTTTTTTTTGCAGTACGCGGTCCTCTCACTGTTGTGGCCTCTCCCGTTGCTCTGGATGTGCAGGCTCAGCGGCCATGGCTCACGGGCCCAGCCGCTCTGCGGCATGTGGGATCTTCCCGGACCAGGGCAGGCGGACTCTCAACCACTGCGTCACCAGGGAAGCCCACACTCATTCATTCTTCAACAAATATTGATTGAGTTTCTACTGTGGACCTACAATGTAACAAGTACTGTGCTAGGTGTGGAGCCCTCAAAGAATCTGTTACCCCCTCCAACTTTATGGAAAGATTTATTTTCTCTTCTCAGTAATCATGGATTTTATAGTTTTTTATTTTGCATCTTAAAAATATTTGATTTTTTTTTTTTACACTACCTCAGGAAAAATACAGACACACTGAATTGTGTTTCACAATGACTGTGGCTGACTTCATTTACTCTCACACTTCATATTCTGTCACTTTTTTGACACGGGTACTATGTTTCCTACCTGCGTAGGGTTGTTGGGACTTTATTGGCAGGACCATTAGCAGGACTAGATAGTTATATAACAGGACTATATAAGTTGGAGGAGTGAGGGCTGCCTTAACCCCTCCTTCTTTTTCCTCCCAACGTGAGAGTTCGCTCACAGAGGTGAGAGTTGAATCCATAGATTAGATGAAGTGTTCAGAGCAGAATATCGCAGCACAGGGGATGGAAAACCTTTTCTGTAAAGGACCAAATAGTAAATATTTTTGGCTTTGTGGGCCATATGTCTCTGTCACATCTAGACACATGCCCGCCGCACTGGGGCAAAAGCAGCCATCAACAACATAAACAAATGGGCATGACTGGGTCACAGAAAAATATTATCAATGGACACTGAAATGTGAATTTCACATAATTTTCCCACATCATAGAATATTATTCTTCTTTCATTCTTTTCTCAACCATTTAGAAATGTAAAAACCATTCTTAGCTCACAGGGGATAGAAAAACGAGTAGGGGCTGGATTTGGCCTCTGGGCGGTAATTTGTTTACGCTTGTTGCAGTGGAAAGAGAGTCATCTCAGTGTGTGATCAGTGTGTGAACATGGCCTATGTCACTTACCAGATGGGGGTCAGAGAAACCAATGTAATATCTTTGGGCCTCTATTTTCTTATCTGAAAATGGGAATGATAATTTTGCCCTTGCATGGATTATTAAGATTCAATGAGACAACACAAACAAGGCATTTTCTAAGGAATAAGGGATGTTGCTGGGGGAGAGGAAAAGACCAGCAGGAGGCAACTGTTCCTTGCCTGAAACAGAATAGTCACTTAATCAATGACAGCTGTTGTTATTGTTATTACTACTACCGTTATCGTTCAAAGGACTAATATATAGAGAGAAGTAACAGGTGTCAACCACAGATTCAGAGGTGGAAAGAGGAGGTGAAAAAGGAAAGTAAGAAGTATCAGGAGACAGGAGAAAAAAGCTGTAAGAGGATCTGACCCCCAAATCCTCCTGCTTTGATCTCCCTCCCAAACCCAGAAGTGGATCTCTACCTCTCTCTTGAATCTGTTCACTGGAGTAGCCCACGAGCATCTCAAATGGAGTGTGGCCCAAATTAATTTATCTTCCTCTAATCTTTTTTTTTATTTAAAATTCTTTTTTTAATTTTTATTGGAGTATAGTTGATTTACAGTGTTGTTAGTTTGAGGTGTACAGCAAAGTGAATCACTTATACATACATCCGCTCTTTTAGATTCTTTTCCCATACAGGCCATTACAGAGTAATCCTACCTCTGCTTTTCTCCAACACTTTCCATTTCTATTAATAACACCACCAAGCTCCAAACAGCTGGGCCAGATTTGATTCCTCTTTCTTTTTAATCCTACACTTTAAGTTTACCTTTTAAATTTTTGTCAGGTCTGTATTCTCCTAACCCTGCCACTCACTGTCTCCTAGACTCTTAATAACCCACTACCCAGGCCAACACTACAGTCCAGCTCTCAATATCCTCCAACTCCAATACATCTGACCCACAGTTTATCCCTAGAGGAATGTCCCCATCAGAACCGAAGCACAGAATAAACCCTCGTTAATCAGAGGTAAGTGACCTTCCAGGAACTGCCCTGATACCCCATCTGACATGATTTCCTACAGGCTAACTATGCCATCCATGCTTCCATTCCTTGGTATCTCCTGTTCCCACAACATGCGCTGCCCTTCTCTTCATTCTATTTCTAAATTCTAGGAATTCTTCAAGACTTTCTTGTAAATGCTTTCTTCTCCAGGAAGCGTTCAACCAAAAGAAATCTTTACTTGCTGTAATCGTCCATAGCACTTGTCTGTATTTTGTGTCCATCATTGACTATCTTAGTGTTATTTATGCACATGTTTTATCATTAGTACTAGACTAGTGCTTCTCAAACAGAGGCGATTTTGACCCCAGGTGACATTGCCCAGGCAATGGAGAAATACCAGGAGATGTTTTTGCCGGACACAATTAGAATGGAGGGAGGGAGGAGGGTAGTACTGGCATCTGTAGTGGGTGGAGGCTAGGGATGCTGCTAAACATCCTGCAAAGCACAAAACAGCCCCCACTGCAAAGAAACCACAACAGCGTGAGGGTGAGAAACCCTGGACCAGACTCTATGCTCTTGAAAAAGAGTTTCATAACCTCTTCCTTTGCATTTCCTACAGTTCCTAACTCAGTCTTGCACAGGTTGGCACCTGATATGGTTTTACAGTAGCGTACGTGGCCATGTGCACAGTAGGTCTGCTTCTGTGTGTGGAAGGAGCCAGGGCTTTCCAATATCTGCAGGTTTTCGTCGTCTCACCTGGTCACAGGGTACAGCTGACCAACTCAGAGGGTCTCCTCAGCATCGTCCTTAGTCCGGTGACTGACGGTTTTAAAAACTCTTTCAAAATAAATTCTTACTTTTCTATAGGAGGACAGATTAAACAATGCTTCATTTCCCTTTGCTAGTTTAGCATGCTAGGCATACGTCTTGATTCTGAGTGAATTGGGTGATTTTAAACATGCCAAGGTCATCACACCCTGAAAGTTGGCTTCCTTCCCTCAGCGGGACCTGCAGTGAAGCCATCCCAGAACCACTCCGACTTCACAGATTGTCAAAGAGTGTGTTTCTGTGGCTGCCACTAACTCTCTGTTTAAACAACCCTCATATTAAAAAAAAAAAATCCCTGCTGAGTTTTCTCCCAATTTATACCCACTAGAGTTTAGGCCTGCTTATTTTTAATCTGCTCTCAGAAATAGAGAACCACTGAAGGGACTATAATACAAATAGTAACAGTAACAACTAAATCCTTCTGATTTATAAACCACTTTTTACCATAAGCTTTCCCATTTATTAAATTAACAATGCGACCACCCAACAGTGGTCGAGGTGGAGTCACCAGTCTATCTCATTTTTCTTCTCTTTACTGTTCATTGGCACCCTCTCCATAGTTGGGACAGGAAAAACAAAAAAGGGACACTCATCAGACATTTTTGCTAAATCTTCATTTTAAGCAGTGGTTCATTTTAGGTTAGATAATCTAGAGATTATCTACCTTCTTTATCCATTAACATAGAAAACTGCAACTTTTTGGTAACTGGGTTTAAACCGAATTGTTCTGGGTACATCTGAATTTGTTAAATAATTCCTTAACTTTCAGATCTCACTTCTATCAAATCATCTCCTAAGTTATTTCTTATTTCATAAGAAATAAGACTTTTAAAATAGTTATTTCTAGTATAGGATATCGTATCAAGAAGTAAAATGTGTGATAATCCTATGATGCAGATATTTATGAAGAGTTTTTCATGCAAGAAGGATCAACTTCCTTATACGAATGTCTCATCCACCCCTACAGAAACACCATGAAGACTGCAGCATTACTGAGGCTTGCCTATGAAAATATAAATAATAAGTAAAGATTTGCTAACGAAACAGCTGATAGTTTATTCCGTATCCTGGTGACCTCAATCCCTAAGTATGAAAACATGCTCGCTTTTTTTTTTTTTTTTTTTTTTTTTTTTTTTTTTTTTTTTTTCTGAGAATAAATTTCAAATTCCTTTTCAAATTCTACTTAGTCCTACATGATACCTTTTTGTTTTTTTTTGTTTGTTTTGTTTTTTATTTATTTTTTTCCTTGCGTTATGCGGGCCTCTCACTGTTGTGGCCTCTCCCATTTGCGGAGCACAGGCTCCGGACGCGCAGGCTCAGTGGCCATGGCTCACGGGCCCAGCCGCTCCGCGGCATGTGGGATCTTCCCGAAACGGGGCACGAACCCGCGTCTCCTGCATCGGCAGGCGGACTCTCAAGCACTGCGCCACCAGGGAAGCCCCATGCTCGCTTTTTAATGAGACTTTTATTCCCAGGTGTCACTTTGTCTGTGTCTGAAGGTCACAAGATGGGATGTCCTGGCTAAGCAGCATCATGAAGCTGCGTTCCAAGTGAGGAGCAGAGGACTTGGGGAGAGGCAAGTCCATCCTCGCTCCAGGGTCTGCAGAATAAACATTTCTGAATTTGATTTTGATTTGCTTCTCTTAAAGATACATTTATTGTTTGATACTGAACAAGTTTTTTCACTTTTATTTCACAGAGCTTCTAGCTAAGGTTGTCCATGTTACATGCATAAGGTGCTGTATCATTAAGGTTACTGGGTACAACATATCACATGCACTGTCTTATTTAATCCTCTCAACAGCAGCATGGGATCTGTTCTGCTATTACTCCCATTTTGCAGATGCAGAAACTGAGGCTCAGAAGGGTTAAGAAGTTTGCCCAAGTTCACATACCTAAGTAGTTCCAGGACCAGCCACGTATTTGAGCTCAGGTATATTTAATTCCAGAGCCCATATGTATATATGTGATATATGTATATATGTGTATATGACATTATTCATATTACAACCCCAGGTGCGAGTGTTAACACTGTCATTTGATGTTTGTCCTTAGTAAATTACTTAAAACTTCTAACCAATCTCATTTTCTTCAACTGTAATGGAGATAATTCCATAGTGTTGTTACTATGACAATTAAATGAGAGAATTTTCCAAAGTGTGATAAAGCAAAAAATAATTGTGATAGCTGGCACCGGATTTAAACTAAGAGACAGAACAATCTTGGAAAAGAATATCTCAAGCTTGGTGTGGGGCTGGGGGTAAGGGTCAGAATAATGTGAGGAAATAGTGAAAATGATAAACTCTGTGCACAAGAAATAAGCAGGGCTTGGAGGAAACTAGAGACGGGAGGAGAGAGCTTGGGGAATAGAGCTGAGCAGGGTTTGGGAGCCTCAGGAGAAAGGTACCGAGAGAAAAAACTCCAAGGGCAATGAGGCCAAAGAATTTTACAAAGGATATCATTGTCTACTATCCACTGTTAGGTTTTCTGTTTCTCTGTAATGTGAATAGGTTTCACCTCCAATACCTCCCCAATCCCCGCCCAGAGAGGCCTTCCTCAAACCCTCTCTAAAATAATGTCCCCATCACCTTCTTTTTCATACTCCACTGATCTTTTCCTCATTACTTTTATAACTACTTAAACCTTTTATACACACACACACATATCCAGATAGAAAAGAATAGACAGATGATAGATCTGTCCTTGCCACCAGGATGCCAGCTCCATGAGGACAAGGAAAAGTGTGTTTGCTACTAGAGCCCTTAGAACAGTGCCTGACACCTAGTAGATGCTGAATATATATTTGATGAATTAATGAATCAAGGATGCTGATGAAACCAGGATTAATGAGGTGGTGTCCCTATCCTCATTCAAGTATAGCCCTGTCTTTTTGTGTCTCAAATCCATAAATTTCCCACTGTTTCTTTGTTTCACCAGTGAGCTGTCTTGGCCCCCTACAAATTTGTCTGTGTTCACTGTTAGAGAACTCAGAGATACATAGTTAAAGGGCAGATTTTTATCTCAGGGATGTGGACTTAACAGTTTTTTTCTTACTTTATAGTCTCCCATTAACTTGCTGTTGCAGTACAGTGGTTTCTGCAGGGATGGGAGATGAGGTGCCTTTAAAATGCACCCCGGAATGCCTGCAAATGCCCTCTTCTGTATCCTGCAGTGGTGGAAGGGGTTCCTTGGCTCCAAAAGAGGAATGAAGTCAAATGATTACTAGGAATCTGAAACATTACCCTCTAAAGAGTAGAAGCAAATTAGACAGTAACCAAATAGGAAACAGGAATATTTATTGTACTACAAAATGTGACTTCCCATATGCTCTGAACCGCACAAGAAAATCAATCAAAGTGCTGTAGAATCTCTTCTTGTTTCATTTCATAATCCCAAAGATTATAACACGAGTTGATCTTGCACTTTTTAACACTGATTTTGGACTCTCTCCTCCAAAGAGACAGTCCAAAAACATTTTAGGACAGTCACCATCACTGAAATAAATAAATAGCTTCCCAATGTAACCAGTCAGTTAAATGCACACATTTATTAAGATAATTTTAAATTCAGGCACACCCTCTAATAAACTTATACATATTTAGTTTATGGTGCATTAACTTTTCCAGTATGCATATCAGTTAATTAAAAAAATGGTTCATTACAACTTTTACAAATTATTTATGGGAGAACTATATCTTCTCCAAAAAAAAAAAAAAAAAAAATACTTACTTTAGAAACACACAGTGTTGGTCAAACATTTTAAACTATACAAATAGTTATTAAAATTACTATTCTATACTCCATTAATTTCCTTGAGGTTTTTACTTTAAAAAGAGGGCTTTTTTAAAAGGGTACGTGTTCAAAAGACATTCCTGATTAAATGCCATAATAAGTAATAAAACTATTAAGAAGGAGAAGGTAGGGGGAGGGGAATGGAAGAAGTGGGAGAAGAGGCAGGAAAACAAAAATTTCTGGGTGACAAAAATTTCCAAATTCCAGCCAATATCCCAGTAATTTTAAATAGTACTCACTATAAAAATTTTAGTAAGTCGGACATATTTATCAGGCCCTTGGAGTTTCATTCCCAACACTGGTTGACAGTAAATTAAGATGTGTCCCTTTTGAGCTGTTACTATATTTGTAATTTGAATTTAGTGGCCAATCTACCCAGCCTTGCCAGTTCCTTCAAGCTAACACAGATCTTTTTTCATATGGCCTGGAGAGGCCACTTCAAGTAATTTACCAGCTAATTCAGTCAAAGAAGCAGATCAGTAATGTACACAAGCTTATTGATTATAATCTCAGAAAAAGTCACAGGAGTATATTATAAATAATAGCACCCCAGGAGAGTCATGGAGAAAGGCTGGCTTAGAAAGTTCTCTGCATCACAGAGTGTGATCCTTCATTACTTTGTTGAGGTTTGTTCGGTTTTCATTGTATGCAACAAAGATTTCTCATAATGAGCTGGTAAATGCACTGTGGCATTGGAGAGCTTCACGCTGAGGTCAGAGGCACTTCGGTGGAGGCAAAGAACACAGAGGTATCCACTGCTAGACAACAAATCAGGGGCTCAGTTCTAGTGATGACAAAAGAGTCTGATTCTGCATCATTTGAGAGACGTAAATTGCTCTAGAAAACTAGAGCTAGTTATAGACCGCTGGCCTTGAAATGAAACTGCCACTAGGGAAAATGGAAAGAGAAAAGCTTAAATATATTCCCTCAGGGCTTCCCTGGTGGCGCAGTGGTTGAGAGTCCGCCTGCCAATGCAGGGGACACGGGTTCGTGCCCCGGTCCGGGAAGATCCCACATGCC
>NW_006790307.1:2907868-2949054 GCF_000442215.2 Lipotes vexillifer
TATATATATATATATAATATATATATATATATATAATATATATATATTCCCTCAAAGTTCCCTAGAGCTTTTCTTTATGCCCAGGGCATTTCTGGTAGAAAAAGCCTTAGGAGACAAGAGTGTTGGTTTGAAAACTACTCTTGTCTTTTCGGAACATTGAGAAAAATATGCATTTTAGTTCTTCCACCCCTGCCTGCCTTTTGAGCAAAATTAACTTTGGAAATAGTTTCTCTCCCGATTAGCCAAATTATTTAATTTTGCTCATCTAAAAGTTATTTAAACTATTGATTCAATGTTTCAGCAATTTTAAAACTTCAAAGCCACATTTATTAATCATTTATACCACATATATTTATCTGAGCTCCTACAGGGTACTGGAGAAATGGCCATGAAAACCCGACAAGCTCCTTACTCTTATGAAGCTTATTTTGCAGTTGGGGCAGGGAAGGGAGGGGCTACAAAAATAAATAAATAAGTGAGAAATCTAGCAGATGGTACTCAGTTTACTGAGAATCAAAATAAGGCAGTCTGACAGAGGGACAAGAGGCTATTCTAGATTGACTGGTCAGGAAAGTCTTCTTGAAGAGGCAACAGTTGAGTTGAGGATTGAATGGTAAGAAGGAGACAGCCATGCAAAGATCAGGAATAAAAAGCGTTTGGGACAAACAGCCAATGTAAAAGCCTTCAAGTAGAATGAGTCTGGTCTGTTCTAGGAACAGGAAGAAGGCCAGGTTAGGTAAGGAGGATGGAATGAATCCCAGTCCAGAAATGAGAAGCTAGGTCTCTCCTCTTGATTGCATTGGGAAACATCAAGGCAGTCAGTTCTGATCTGATTTCTGTCCCCTTCCGATATAATTTGCACTTCACTGTTAATTAACCTAAAACATCATGTTAATTGATTCAACTTCCATGTTCAGAAACCATCTTATACACCATCTGCCTGCAGAAGAAAGTTCAAATTATTTAGTTTGACATTTCCAGACCTCTAAAAATGTACACTAACCAATCTGTACAACTTTATGCCCCTCTGCTCCTCCAATAAATAGTCCCCTCTAGCCAAACCTTCACTCCAACACTCCTTTCATTTTATCCTCAGGATTTTTTCCTCCTGCCTTTCCCTGTTATAGCATGACCTTTTCCCGTCTCTCAACAAAACTCGTATCAAGTTCTCAGAAGTCTTTTTGAAACTCTCAAAAGAAAATTCAACACAAAGTGACTTAAATAAAAAGAGAAATTTCCTGGCTTAAATAAATTAAATTCTCCAAAGTAAAATAAACTTTAGGCGGTTTTATCCAGAGGTTAATGATGTCATTTACTTTGAGATCACCTTGACTCTGTATGGCTCCATGTGTTAAGTACATTCTCAGGCTGGCTTCCTTCAGGATGGCAAAACTGGCTGCGAGAGGCCTTGTGCAGGCTTGGATAATGTTTCCTTAAAACTCTTGTCCACTGGGAACCTGTGAATGTGGCCTTATTTGGAAATAGGGTCCCTTGATTCATCTTAATCAAGTTAAGATGAAGTCAAACTGGGTTTAGAATGGGTCCTAATCCAATGATTGGTATCCTTATAAGACTAAAGAAATTTGGATACAGCTCTCTCCCTGTGTGTCTCTATGTGAAGATGATGGCAGAGACCTGAGTGGTGCAGCCATAAGCCAAGGAGCGCCAAGGATTGCCTGCAACCACCGGAAGCTAGAAATGTGCAGGGGAGGGATTCTTCTCTAGAGCCTTCAGAAGGAGCACTGCTCTGTCAACACTTTCATTGTGGATGTCTAGGCCCCAGAACTGGAAGAGAATAAATTTCTGTTTTAAGCTGCCTAGTTTGTGGTGAGTTGTTACAGTCACCCTAGAAAACTAACACAACCCATCTCTGCTCCCTGACCACAAAGAGGAGTAAAGAAAGATATATCTGGTAGTTCCCATGGGAAAGAAGCTTCTTTTCAGAAGCCTCAGCAACTTTCTCTCGTCTCCTATGCCCATGTCTGTCTGAATCAATCATGGCATCCAGACGTACTTGGAGCTAATACACTGTCTCCCATTTAAACCACAAGGCAAAATGGTAGAGGGATTCCAGCCCTTCCCCCCTAAAAAAAACCACATAGCATTTAATTTATTTCCTTTGTTAGGAAAAGAGGTAAATATATGCTAGGAAAGGAACCAACTCTACTATTTGATAGCAGTTTGCATGACTTTGGCTGGGGGTTACAGAAAACCTGACTCTATCTGGCTTAAACATTAAAGAAATGTACTGTCTCATACAATAGGAGATCTAGAGGCAGATCAAGCTCCAGGCACAGTACAAATAGGGCTCCAGCTCTGAATCTCCCCTATTCTCCAGCCTCTGCCTTCCTCCATGTGCCAGGGGCCCTCATGATCTCAAAAAGACTGCCAGAGTCAATAAGAGCAACCAACATCCTTTTCCTGCACAGGAGAGAAAAAAAGTCTTATTCCCAATTATGGAACAAAGGTTCTTCCTTTTAGACTGATTGGACCTCCTAGACCATTGCTAGGGGAAATGCCAGTCACTGACTGGCATTAAGTTTGGCTCCCTGAACAAATCATGGGGGGAGGGGAAGAAAGAGAGGATAGGATTACCATGATGACTTCACATTAGATTAATCAGGAGTCTCCCTTGGAGTTTAAGATGGAGTTTGCTTTCCCTGAGGTATGTGTCCTGCATGGGAGAGGGTTTCTGAAAGATACGCAAAGAAGGGTGAATGGACGGTGGCTAGGCAACAATATTGTCCATCAAGGCATCCTTTCAAGTGCAGATCAGATCCCACCTCCTCCATGAAGCCTCCCCAGATTACTCTAACCTGAAGCAAACTCTGTGAATTGCTTCAGCACTTATTGCTCACACTATTTCACACTTACCTTATACTTTTTAATAATATTTTTATGTACATATTTCTAATCTCCCAATCTAAATTCTTAGAGTATGTGTTACCCTCCTCTGTGTATGGGAATATCCCTCATGTATCACCTCGCCCAGAATATTTTATGCTCAATAAAAATCTGTTGCTTAATTGATTCACTTCTGATATAAGCATAAAGAAGCAAGCAGCTTTGAAACTTAGCAATAGAGATATGGATCCAGCTCACTAATTCAATTCTTCCTTCTTCCTAATAAAAAATCTCTTCGTGCTCATTATCTCCCAGGAGTCTTTCATACAGTTATGATGAAATCATAACTCACCAGTTATGGTGATTCTCAGTCTTCGAATCCATCTGTACTTGATAAAATGGTAAGATTTTGAACCTAATTAAATAGTGAGAAGCACTGATAGTACATGACTTGGCTAATATTTTGAGTAAGAATCTGGACAAGATACAAAATCTAAAGTAGTGGCTGTTTTTCCTCTTCTCTGGGTTGTGCTTCCTTCCCTAGCTCGTAAAGATGCAGCTCAAACCGATGGAGATTAACCCGGAGATGCTGAACAAGGTGCTGGCCCGGCTGGAGGTCGCCGGCCAGTGGCGCTTGGAGGACGTGTTGGGCCTGGAGGAAAAGTCTCTGGGCTCGGGGGCAGCGCCTGCCTGCGCGCTGCTGCGGCTCCTTCCTCTCACGGCCCAGCATGAGAACTTCAGGAAAAAACAGACTGAAGAGCTGAAGAGACAAGAAGTAAGTCCTAAGGGTACTTCATGAAGCAGACCATTGGCAACTCCTGTGGAACCATCGGACTCTCATTCATGCAGTGGCCGATAATCAGGACAAACTGGAGCTCGAGGATGGGTCAGTTCCGAAGCCGTTTCTTTCTGAAACAGAGAAGCTGTACCCTGAAGACAGAGCAAAATGCTTTGAAAAGAATGAGGCCCTCCAGGGAGCCCACGATGCCGTGGCACAGGAAGGCCAATGTCGGGTAGATGACAAAGTGAACTTTCATTTTATTCTGTTTAACAACGTGGATGGCCACCTCTATGCACTTCATGGATGGAGGCCTTTTCCGGTGAACCGTGGCGCCAGTTCAGAGGACTCACTGCTGCAGGACGCCGCCCACGTCTGCAGAGAAGTCACTGCGCGTGGGCAAGGGGAGGTCCTCTTCTCTGCCGTGGCCCTCTGCAAGGCAGCCGACTGCCTCGTGGGGGGGGGGGCACTTCACTTTCTCTCCCCTTCCCTTCATCGTGAAAGTATATCCCTACCTATGTGGTCTAAAATGCTTCAGTACTTGTAGAGCACAGCTGTTCTCCTGCGGTTCTGCAGATAAGCACTTACCCTCAACCTCGCCGACTCACTAGCAGAGCTCACTGCCCATTGAGCAAGCTTGGTGTCACCCTCTGATGGCAAATCATTCCCCTCATTGTATGTCTTATACCTCAATATCTAATGCTTTAATGGCTACGTTGGTTTGTGTCTGTAAGCTAAGGCCTTGGATGTGGTTTAATTGTCCTTAAAAGGAATATAATTTTTCTGCTGCTAAGAGATAAAAAACAAACAGGGGCTTCCCTGGTGGTGCAGTGGTTGAGAATCTGCCTGCTAATGCAGGGGACATGGGTTCGAGCCCTGGTCTGGGAAGATCCCACATGCCGCAGAGCAACTGGGCCTGTGAGCCACAACTACTGAGCCTACGTGTCTGGAGCTTGTGCTCCACAACAAGAGAGGCCGCGACAGTGAGAGGCCCGCGCACTGCAATGAAGAGTGGCCCCCGCTAGCCGCAACTAGAGAAAGTCCACGCACAGAAACGAAGACCCAACACAGCAAATAAATAAATAACAAAACAAACAACCAACCAAAAAAAAGTAAAGTAGTAATACAAGTTTTATTATAGAAGCTGAATAAGATAAAGGAAGGATGACCTCTTCAATTGGGCAGAGATGTTTTCGTGATTTTTTTCCCGTTTTAGTAACAAATCACAATTGTGCTTGCCCATTTCAATGATAGATTTCTCAACAGATGCTAGGTCTAATCTAGTAGTCATGCATGACAGTTTTGAGTTCCATTCCAATATATTATTAAATTTCTATTATCTTTGAAAATGATTACACCATGTTTAGTAGCAAAATTTTTAAGAATGATTTCTTATCTAAAATCTCAGTGATCTAGCATGGATTTTGATTATTAATTGAGGCTTGTCAACACTTTGAAGATGTCTTGAGGATATCTGGAATTTTCTCTACAAATGAATTCTAGTATTTCCAATGGTTATTATTGCTACCACTAATGAATAGTATAATGTCCTGGTCTAGATACATAACCCAAGTGATCAAAGTGGTCAACACTGTGTTTCAAGGAGATTTCATCTTTCAAAGGATGAAAGTAAATAACTTTATTAAAAAATATTTTTAAATATTTTTTAAATATTAAAAAAAATAAATAACTTTATTAAAAATATTTTTTAGAATTTAAAAAATTAAAAAAATAACTTTATTAAAAATAGAGTTGAGAGTAAAAATGTCTAGGTGAAATCACCTTATTTTCCCTCTGAGAAGGAAATGGGAGCAAGAAAATTGGAGGCACACATTCCCAGCAACCTTTCTCTGGGTTAATGGAGGTAACAAGGGCTGCCTTTATAAAACAGATAACTAATAAGGACCTACTGTATAGCACAGGGAAATCTTCTCAGTACTCTGTGGTGACCTATATGGGAAAAGAATTTAAGAAAGAGTGGATATATGTGTATGTATAACTGATTCACTTTGCTGTGTAGCAGGAACTAACACAACATTTTAAATCAACTATATACTCCAATAGAAATAAAAATAAAAAAAAGAAGACTGCCTTAATTGTGAAATGGATTACCACTCATTTCCTACCCTGAGTAAGCCTGGTCTCATTTTTAAAAAGAATTTGAACCAAGAAGTTGAACTCCAATAGTGATTCAAATCTCCAGGAACATTTCATGTCTGCTGGCCATATTCAAGTCACTAGACAGAGTAAGGAAGAATACTGCCAGAGGGTTCAACACCCAAATTTTAGTTCTGAGCACTTCCAGGCTCATCCTTTCCCTCTTGCTTTCTAATTACGTATGCATTTAACTCTTCTGTAGATCAACTTCAAGAGCTTTCAGGGGGTTGGGGGGGAAAGGCAGGTGGAGAGAGAGCATTTCAAGGACAACAGGATAAAAACAGCCTGAACCTGGCTTGACAGAAAGTATTTCCAAGGCATAAGATAAAAAAGATTCCAAAGTTCCCGAAAAGCAACTGGTTTGGGATATTGAGGATGAGGGCTCTGGCAGGTTGCACACACGAAGGCCCTCCTTACCCAGCAAGCACCGGGAAGCAATGAAATGTAGTGACTGAGGGACCCATCGGCATATCTGAGTCCAAATACCAGCTCCACTCCTTACTATGTGACCTTGAGAAGTTACCTAGCTTTTCCAAGCTTCAATTTTCATATCTGTAAAATGACAGTGATAACAGTTCTTTCCCCGCAGGGTGGTGGTGAAGGTTAAATGATCTAATCCATGTGAGGCAGCTAGCGAAAGGTCTGGAACATATTAAACATTCCATGAATGTGATCTACTATTGCAATTATTAGGGGGAAGCCAGTCTGCCTGGGGTCCACTCTTGATCCTCTGACCCATGGCTCTCAGCCTACCACGCAATTTTCTACAGATGGAAGAGGCTGCTTCCCTATTTCTCACCTCTTTGCTGTCATTTTGCTTATAGAATGGTTTATGTCAAAAGAGATGAAAATAATAATGTATCTGTTTACATCACATTACCCTTGTTTTCTATCGTCTCTCAGAAATGCCCTGGTATTATCGAATTAGGCACATTTTGAAGATGACATCCCCCTAGAACTAATCAAACTGAACAATTTTTTATTCCTTGATATTACCCTGGATTCTCATCCATTAATGTAACAGCTGCACTACTTTTAAAGGAGGCTGGGAACACACGTGGCAGACTTTCGGCACTTGATGACTGCAATCGTGATTGTTTACTGAATACTAATATTCTGTATGTGTTATGTGGTTTAGCTTTCTAATGCCAACACTCATTCACTGCACATAATCATAAGTCTGCAGGGAGGAGAGGTATTTCTGCTCAATTCAAAATCTTTTATTCCAATTGTCTGCTGAGCTTTGTAATTCTTTATTAACACTAAACTCTCACATACTAAATTTCTGAATAAATCTAATGAAAGATAACCATTTAAAAACCTTACCTCTTGAGTACCAAACTAGTATTTCAACATTGCATAACCTTCTAACAGTGGAATGCTCTTTGAAATTTGTCACTATGTCTGAAACATACATCTGATGTGTCCTGTACCTTTAGATGTCCTCTGTATTTGAGATGTTACTGACACTGTTATTTCTCTTTCATACAAATGTCTTCTAAAAAGCAGGTATAAAACCAAACGCCTCTTCCCTTTCTCTCTAAGCTATGTCTCAATAATTCTAACAATGTCTGCATGACAAATGAAAACTTCACCATTTACATACTTTTTGTAAATGATAAAAACAGCTAACCATTTGGTATTATTTCTGACTAAAGTTTCAGATGTTTGACCCACATCACATCTTTAGATCTCACTTTTTATCTGAATACTTTGGTGGATTCCACTTAGAGCATGCATTTACATACACCATACAAATGGTAGAAAAACTAATGAAACACAAGACCACCAAACTGTGCTGCATTTAAAAAACTGTTAATATTCTGTTGAGTTGCTATATTCTGAGAAAAAATTATTTTCCAGCTTTTTAAACCTATTGCCGATTACTACTGCTTACGTTTATTATTCTTTTTGAAAATGCTTTCCTGCTTTTTCTTCTGAGTATAAATATGATATATGCCCATTATAAGAATTCAAACAGAGCAGAAAAGCACAAATATGATATTAGAAATCACTTGAAACCCCACTCTCTAAAGACAGCCACCATTTGCATTTTGCTGAATGTGCTGAGAGTTACCTATGGATTTGTATGTGTAGATATAATTCTACATCATGTCAAAGATCCTGGTTTTTCCAGTCAGCAATGTTGGGACATTTTTCCATGCCAATAAATGCACGGCTCTGCATCCGTGGTTCTCATTATGTCCTCCGTTCCCTTCCAGTTAAGAGTAGGATGTGTAAGTGGAGTGATGTGGAAACAGGTAAAAGGGTTGAGCGACACTGATCTCCATCATCAGAGTTCCTAATTTTTTAACTTATCCCTTAACGACTGATGTTTGTTTCCAATGGTTCACAATTATAAATTTGCTGGGTCCCAGTGCAGAGACAGTAGTTTGAAGGGAGCCTGGGTTAGACACACTTGCTGATCTTGGAGAGCTTCCCAAAGAGGCAGGAGGCAACTGGGACTCCCCCTGGAGACACAGAAGCTGGCAGCAACCATTTTTGAGAGCTCATTCTACTGCAAGAAACTGGTGCTGACAAGTGCCACTTTGGAGTCCTCCCCCTAACCTACTAGAAGCAGGGCCTTAACTGCCCATCAGTGGGCCAGCACCAGTCACGGACACCCCAGCCCACCATGCTGGGACCCAGGCCCACGCCAGCAGGTGGGCAGCCATTGCGCAAGGCAGGTCCTGGCAGCCAACCAGGCTGGGGGCCAGCCCTGCCTGCCAGTGTGCCTACAGTAGTCAGCCCACCACCACAGAAGAGCCCACGCAGCCCACAGAGAGGGCTCCCGAGAACATACAGCTCTGGTGACCAGAGGGCAGTGTGCTGCTGGGCCCCATAGGGCATCTCCTACATAAGGCCACCTCTTCAAGAGCAGGAAATGTAACCGACCTATCTACTACATAGAAATAAACACAGAAAATGAGGCAAAATGAGGAGACAAAGGAATATGTTCCAAACGCAGGCACCAAACAACACCTCAGAACAAAAACTAAATGAAGTGGAGAAAAGCAAAGCAATCTACTCAAGAAAGAGTTCAAGGTAGTGATCAGAAAGATGCTCAGCAAACTCAGGAGAACAGTGGATGAACACAGTGAGAATTTTAACAAAGAAAATGTAGAGAAGAACCATACAGAAGTGAAGAATACAATAACTGAAATGAAAACTACACTAGAAGGAATCAACAATCGATTAGATGATACAGAGGAACAGATAGCAAACTGGAAGACAGTAGTGGAAATCACCCAGGATGAACAGAAAAAAGAATTAAAAGAAATGAGGATAGTTTAAGAGCCCTCCGGGAAAACATCAAATGTACTGACATTCTTATTATAGGGGTCCCAGACAGAGAAGAGAGAGAAAGAGGCAGAGAAATTATTTAAAGAAATAATAGCTGAACACTTCGCTAACCTGGGAAAGCAAACAGACATCTAGGTCCAGGAAGCACAGAGAGTCCCAAACAAGATGAACCCAAAGAGGACCATACCAAAAGGCATATTATAATTCAAGTGGCAAAAATTAAAAATAAAGTAAGTAAATCTATCGATCTGTGTAACTCTCAACTACCAGAAGATTAAAAACGAATTTTTTTTTTAATTTTTTTTGCGGTACGCGGGCCTCTCACTGTTGTGACCTCTCCCGTTGCGGAGCACAGGCTCCGGATGCGCAGGGTCAGCGGCCACGGCTCACAGGCCCAGCCGCTCTGAGGCATGTGGGATCTTCCCGGACCGGGGCACGAACCCGCGTACCCTGCATCAGCAGGTGGACTCTCAACCACTGCGCCACCAGGGAAGCCCAAGAATTCTTTTTTAAAAAGCCAGCCTCCTCTTTTTCTTTTCTCAATATATTGAACATATTGAAAACTAATGTATATAAAACAAAAACCAGGCACCTTCACTTGGACGCTTGCATGGCTGTGGCTAGGGCTTGGTTCCTGATTCTTATCTCTACCTTGGTTCTGAATCATGTTTCAAGGTCTAAGTATAGAGATTACTGGTCTTTTATTCAAAAAGAGCGTCTAAAGGATCAATGGAAGAGAAACTGTGATATGAGAGTTGATTTTATCTTGTCCCCACTGATAATCATAATATCATTTCGCCTAGTAGTGAGTTACTATGATTATCTCATTCGGAAACAGATAGTAAAACTACTAGAACCATCAGCGAATGATTGTGTCGAAGTGTCCCCTCCATTCCTCAGCCCCAGGGAAAGGGAGAAGCAACAGCGGTGTATTTTGACGCGGAGTCCTCTTATTATCTACCCACCGAAGGCCTCTCCACATTTCCCTCTTTCTTCAGCTACTTCTGACTTTTTAAGGTTATCATTTCCTCCATTTCTCGTTAAAGTCCTTTCCTCATCTTGCCCTTCTCCCAGCAGAGCATGTCGTAGAGAGAAATTCTTTTCATCTTTAGGACCCCACAATCTGAAAAGAGGGAAATCTTTGTGAACATTTATACCAATCCTTTCATTCTTCAGATGAGGAAAGAGGGTCAGAGCCAGAATTAAAATTAGGTCTGGAACCTCCAGCCCAATGCTTCTCCTATTAGCTACATCTGTGAAGTTAATGTTTAAGTTATGCATAGTTTTTAAGTTAACTGTGGTCTGTAATGCCAGCCCTGGGGCAGTCTGTCCGGCCTGGAGAAGTCACACCCATTTCAGCAGCTGAGCCCTCTTACTGAAGGCTGTGTCTACATCTGATTAAAAGTGGGGGAAGTTCTGGGCTTCCCTGGTGGCGCGGTGGTTGAGAGTCTGCCTAACGAGGCGGGGGACACGGAGTTGTGCCCCGGTCCGGGAGGATCCCACATGCCGCGGAGCGGCTGGGCCCGTGAGCCATGGGCGCTGAGCCTGCTCGTCCGGAGCCTGTGCTCCGCGACGGGAGAGGCCACAACAGTGAGAGGCCCGCGTACTGCAAAAAAAAAAAAAGTGGGGAAGTTCCATGTTCCATCCATGGCTGCTTGTCCCAGGCACCCTTTCCCCATCTCACCCGACAAAGTCTAAACCTACCATCTCCATTCCTAATCATCTACAATTCCTGCATTTCATGACTGGTAATAGGGGAACGTATGTGATAACGAAAGGCTCTATTGCAGTGCTTTGCAGTGTTTTGACAACAAGCATCTTTGTTCAGTGTATTCTCCTCAGAGGACACTAGAATTCACTTTATTTGAATTCTCATGACATTTTTTGCCTCTCTTAGAGTACTGTGTATTTAAGAAAAGCATTATTTTTAAATTAAGGTTTTCATTAAAAACTACTATTTATCTTTTCCTGTATTTTTTTCTTTTTTTGCAGCAAATTGTGACATTTTTCTATTATTGTGGCAAGACAAATTCACTTTGGGAAGATAAATGTCACATTTTAATGAAAACCAGCTTCCTGTGTGGAGAGGAAGAGTGATCCTAAAAGGGGAACCAATGTGCGTACACTTTGACATTTCTCATTCTTCTTAGCCACAACATTAAGATTTACATTTATTTTTTAATATTGGAGAAGTTACCCTATAAATCCCATCAGGAAGATGAATGGGATACATTTGGAGCTCATTGACCCTCACAAACTAAATCCAGAAAAAACTTCCTGACACAAGAAAAATTTGCAGTGAAATGGGAGATGAAATAAAGCAAATGAGAACTGGAACAGGAGGATGTTCTGGAAAGGGGCCACATGAGCACATGCCACATAACACAGGAGAGCCACTTCTTCCATTTGAGGTTGGGGAGAGGAGTGGTGAGCCCAAGGTTAAGCTATGTGGGAATTTTACCTCCGTGCATTGGCTGGTGTAAAGGTGAGCTACATGCCTAAACGAGTCTTTTTTTATACGCATAAACTCACATCGTTCATAGTGGACATTTATCTTTTCTTTTCTTTTTTTTTTTTAGCTGTCCAGCATCTGAAACTCCTTCTTAGGTCTGGGGAATTTCTTTTTCTTCTTTTATTTATTTATTTATTTTTTGCTGTGTTGTGTCTTCGTTGCTGCGCGGGCTTTCTCTAGTTGTGGCGAGCGGGCGGCTGCTCTTTGTTGCGGTGCGCGGGCTTCTCATTGCGGTGGCTTCTCTTGTTGCGGAGCACAGGCTCTAGGTGCGTGGGCTTCAGTAGTTGTGGCTCCTGGGCTCTAGAGCGCAGGCTCAGTAGTTGTGGCCCACGGGCTTAGTTGCTCCACGGCATGTGGGATCTTCCCGGACCAGGGCTCAAACCCGTGTCCCCTGCATTGGCAGGTGGATTCTTAACCACTGCACCACCAGGGAATCCCTGGGGAATTTCTTATACTGTGAGTCATGGCTGAAAGCAGGGCCTGACCCCCACTACAGAAGCAGAGAAGAGTAGATACCACCAGCTTTTCCCATTCTCCAACGAAAAGAGTACAGGTGTGCTCCCCTGGCTTATTCAACCAAATGGTCTCACTCAGGTCTCAGACGCAGGAGCAATTACTGAAAATAAGAATTCAGTTCAGCTTCAGGGACTACAACACCCAGTGTCCAGTAACAACAGGGGAAGCTGAGGACATGCAGCAACTAGTGCTGGTGGCAGTGAGGTTACGAGAGGCCCAACCACTAGCGGACAGCAGCAAGCATCCTTCCCAGACTCATCCTGTGATTGACACTGGACTAGGAGTTTCCATGCCTCTCATATTTCTAAGTTTCTGCCCAGTTTCCCAGCTTGATTTTCTAGAAACGCTTGCTACTGAAAGTGTGGTCCGGGAACTTGTTGGGAATGCAGAATCTGGGCCTCACCCCAGAACTACCTAGTCAAAGTATAAAAGTATCTACCTAGTCAGTATAAAAGATCAATCTGAAATATATTTCTTCAAAGCATGTGTATGTGAACAGCCCTTAACCCAATGGCTGTACTCCGGAAAAAAACGTGAAGTGTTGTACATAATGAATTGCATTTTAAATGCATTTTGTTGATATTTAAGAGATTCTCATGTAAACTCATTATGCCTTTTCAAAGTGGATAATCACCCTTTCATTTATCTGTGTTGTTGACTTGTATTCTTTAAAGCAGGGCACACCACAGGAAAGATTACTGCAGTGAAATAAGTTGTTACTGAGATGACCACTGAAATTCTCTCCATGGTCCTCATTATCTAGGTCCTTGTCTATCTTTCTATGGGTTCCCTAAAATGCCAGCTGCATGTGATCTTGGTGTGTATCCATACCTAGCTGAGCACCCACGATGGATACATAAAACAGTTCTCTTTACAAAGTCAGCCAAACACTACGATTCTAAAGCACTGCACTGTATTTTGCTACCTGCAGTTATTGGACATTAACCTGCAACCTGCCCTTCCACTTGTCATCATGCCAGCCTCAAGAGCCTTCAACAGCCATCTCAAGACAACGTTGGCAGAATGCCACCAATACAGTGCCTGAGAGAACACCAAGCTCTCCCATTTTCACCTAGAAGAGAACAGCTCCTGGAAAGCAAACTTATTTTTCAAAAGCTTTGTTGAAGAAAGCTGGAGAAGTGATAGAGGGAGAATTGGAGGAGGAAGAGATGGTACAACTTTGCCATCGGACAACCAGCCACTTAATTACTTGCTCTGTTCAGCAGAGTTTCTTAAACTTTTGAGCCTTTAGTGTCCTCCTACTTCATCTGGAGCTGGTAAGAATGTTTATCTGACAGGGTATTGTGGGCAATAAATGTGAGAGTGGATATAAAGCACACTGTCAGGCACATAATTATTGCTCTGTAAATATTCGCTATTACAATTGCTGTATTCCTACTTCAAGATGTGAGGTCATCAACAATTTATGACATGATCTAAAACTAGTCATATGTCACAGATTGGATGATTTTCAGTGAGATAGAATTTGATCCCCATTCTCCCACCCCAAACACCATGACTTTTAATACCTGCTCACCATAGATTTTAAGAAATACTGTGGGCTTCCCTGGTGGTGCAGTGGTTGAGAGTCTGCCTGCCGATGCAGGGGACACAGGTTCGTGCCCCGGTCCGCGAGGATCCCACGTGCCGCGGAGTGGCTGGGCCCGTGGGCCGTGGCCGCTGAGCCTGCGCGTCCGGAGCCTGTGCTCCGCAACAGGAGAGACCACGGCAGTGAGAGGCCCGCGTACCGCAAAAAAAAAAAAAAAAAGAAAGAAATACTGTGATGCAGAAAAAGCACAGGCTTTGGTGTTAGATCAGGATTAGAATTACAAAACCATAAATGTTATCCCCCTTTCCCCTTCCTAGGGGTTCCCAGATTTTTATTTAGCTATCAATCCCTCCTCCCCACAACCCACATGCTGGAGGGGAAGTTAACTCAGACAGTGGACTTAATGGGCCTATGTGAAATCCCATCCCCCTTGCCAGGGTGACTGGTTCAAGAAATCAGGCCTCAGCCAATCAGGGCATTTAATCCCCTGATACAAAGATTAATTTAATAATGGACCAACGAACTGTGAGTAGAGACATAGCAGGCATGAGAATGCATCTCATCTCCTGTCGCAGGAGCGTGGTTGACCAAGGGGTCCAGGTGCTGCACTTTGAAATCGATCCCCTGGTTTATGGATCCTAAGGGTACTAAGACAGACTGGTTCCTGGGAGACACTGAACTTCTTTGTCAACTGATTTTGGCTAAAGGATTTCCCTGAGGCTTTTGCTCAGAGGGCACCGCAATGTAGGACTCTTTCTCTCACTGCACAGGAGACCTCTGGCAAGGTCTGACAGCTCTTCCAGCCTTCCCAGCTCCTTATTTCGTTTCACACTTGCACTTTCTCTTATAAAAGCTCAGCACATATAATCCTACTTTGATGTCTGCTCTTGGAGGACCCTAACACAGGGGGTTTGCTGGAGGCTTCTAGAAAATAAGCCTCTTTGCTCTTCTTAAGGTGCTGGGAATGATGCTCTTTCTTCCTCTGTATTTCATGAACGTCATGTAATGCCTAGAATTGCTCTGGTCGTTTTCCCAACAAGAGTTCTCTTCTCCAGGTTAAATGTCCCTAGATTCTTCATCATCTCCTTATATTAAATGGTTTTTAGACCCTTTAACTATCCTGGGCATACCTAGAGAACAAAACTGTCTAGGGAAAACAGAAAATACAGCAAGAGTATATTCTCCCTTGCTTCTCATACTGCAGCATTATATGGCTTGAGCTTTTAGAGAAACTGTATGTATATATTCTTAGGAATTCGGTAGCCACCTTGACCTATTTGAAAGACTGACACATAGAATGCAACTATCAAATGCTTATTAATTCGCTCTTCAGCAAATGGAGCAGCAGAGAACACAGACTCCAGATCCAGACTGAGTTCCAATCCCAGCTTTGCCTCTTACAAGCTATGTGTTCTTGGGAAATTTAATTAACCTCCCTGAACCTCCATAACCTCCTCTGTAAAGATAATTACAGCACCTACCTCATAGTGTTCTATTAATTACTTATAAAGTATTTAGAGTAGTCATGTACCTAGAAAGTGCAAAGTAAGTGTTAAATAATTAAATATTTTAAAGCACCTATCATTGCCACCAGAACTAGAATTCACAAAGGTCAATGACTTAAGCAACTCTCAACTGATTTGACTATTGTTCAATACCTTCTTCTTACCCCACGTGACTTTACCTCCTGAACTCACATCTATAAATCATGATGGAATGTATTAGGCATATGTTCTTGTTTGGAAGGGAAATATTTGAAATTTCTTGTAGGTAAGCACCATAAGTCCTATGAATAAATATACATTCTTTTCTCCACTTCCTCAACTTCCAAAGTGTTTCTAAAATTCTCCTGGGAGCTCCTGTTTAATCTAAATGTAACATACATTCATTTTCTTAGTATATATTTTGGAAGTGTTTTGCACTTATAATCAGCTTTGGGTTTAAAAATGGAAAAAGAACTCTCAGACCTTATCTTTACTCTGAGTGTAAGGTACAGTGAAGCAAGCAAATGCATCCAAGACATTTGGATACCATTCAATTCCTATTTCTCTTGTGACATAAGGTGAAGAGGTGAGAGGATGATTTACATACTCAGATAAGTGAAACTGCTAGCGAGACAAAGATTTTTGTGATTTGATTATCTGATGGTTTGCTTACAATGAGTAAACAAAGTGGTTGATTCCCTACCATCCATTCCTATTCTTTTGTTTAAGCAGTTTATAGTCCCAGAGAGTATAACATATAAATGATGCAGACTAGAGAACTAAATGCATACTCCTACACTAGGTAAGCACCGGGCTTTCTCTTGCTATGTTTTCCTCTCAAATGTCTACAAAATGAGCAGTGTAAGGAATAGTTCTAGATTAGGAGAATTTTGCAGGAAATTATCTTTACCTGGTCTACAAAATCACACACTACAATAGTAATTGCAGATAGTGACTGATTTAGGTACCTCACCTTAATCATCTCTGGAAATATTTCTTTATGCCATTTATTCTTAATATCTGAACCCACCTTCGATAATGTAGTATGCAAATATTTTTTTGATAAAAACGAAACCTACATCATAGCATAAACTATACGTTTTTGCTACCTTTAATTGAAGTCCAAATATCTAAAATACACAGAAACATAGTTACAAAGTAGTTTCCAGACTAATGTCCCATCATTCTTCCTCAGGAAGCTTGTAATTTTTTTTGTAACCATCTTTACAATCTACTGAAAAGAAGAAAAGAAAAAACCCAGTTCCATTCCATATACACAGCAAAAGCCAGGCTGTTCAGAATTCCTTCTGGTTGACTGAACACCTCCAACACACACACACTCCCTGACCTTCAGAAGCAAGTTTCAAAGCTTTCAGGCTGAGCTGTCCCTTTTCCTCAAAGATCTAGCCTCTTGAACTTTTCTAAGGATTGAGTCTCTCCTTCCCCCATGCTTGGTACTCCACCAAGGAAAGTCTTGATATCTCTGGGATAACTTGGCCTTACAATGAAAACTGTAGACAAGCTGATAAATAACAGCACAAGGAGACTTTAATTAATTCACTTTCTCCCATCAGGCACTGACACATGCAGACTGTACTATAGCTAAACTCTAAATAACCATAAAATATCAGAAGAGAGGTGTAGCCTCCACGTTCCCAAGATGGCATGGTGCCGGAGGAAGCATCTGGCTGGGTTTTAGGAACCCCGTGTTCCATTCTCCCTCTGCCACTAACACACTGGTAACTTGAGGTGGATCCCTGATGATGATGTGCACGGCACATGTTCTTTGCACACCACCTTCAAATCCATCAGTACATTCAGTCAGAAGATTGCTTCCGTTTGCCCATGTCCACACCAACCCTCCCTCACCACACACACCACCATTGCCCCCATTTTACTCTATCTTGCCATCACTCTGAGCAGAAGATAATAGCATTTTTTTTAAATTGGAGTATAATTGCTTTACACTCTTGTGTCAGTTTTCTGCTGTATAACAAAGTGAATCAGCTCTGCGTATATGTATATCCCCGCCCTTTCGGACCTCCCTCCCCCTCCACGCCACCCATTAGGTCATCACAGAGCGCCGAGCTGAGCTCCCTGTGCTATACAGCAGGTAATAGTATTTTTAAGCACTCTTGGTTCTGGGAATATTCAGAGCACCTGCCTACTCTAAAGCCCCACCATTAATAGGTGTTTACCTAAGCAGATAAGTTTTATTTTTAGCCAAAGCTGACTATAGTTGGAATGGTAAATCTTACAGTGCAAAAAAGTAATTCACTTTAATGAAAATAACCACAACTTATATAGCCTTTACTATATGCTATCCATAGGAGTATTTAAAGTTACCTCCTTCGAAACAATATTCTAGTGAGGTAGGCATCACCATCCAAGTTTCACAGGTGAGACCTGGAGCTTACATTACTTACATTACTCTAAGTCACACATCTTCTTAGACGTGGAGCTGGAATTCCAACCTGGCTCTCCTGACTTCTACACCAGCAACAGCACCAAATGCCTCTTCTGTTTTATTTTCCACACTGTGATTTGATCCTTCCTTTCACCTTCTGTGCCCACATAACTGTTACCTCTTCCTTAAATATCCACTCACCTCCAGGTGAGAAATTGTCTTTAAAACTTAAGACGATTTAAAGCAAATGCCTCCATTTTGAAACGGGTGTGAAGTAAACTCTCTTCCCACTTCCTCTGCAGGACACACCTGGGTCTGGTCCACACTGGGTGTGTCTGGACAAAAGGGAGGCAGGGCGGAGATTGTGGACAGCTGTACCTTTGTGAGATCTCTAGAAAGGTCAAAGTCTGCCTTCTAGGACTATGGGCAGAAGGAAGGAACGTCCATATGCTGATTACACAGGGTCCTCATTCGCTCATCCCACATGGAGTCACCAGTCCTGCCCGTTTTCCACAGGTTCCAGCTGATCCATCCCTACAGGGATGGTGGGTGTCTTGTGAAAATAGCATATGCTTTGGTTGCAAACAACCCTGGGTTCGACACCACATCTGTAAAGAGGTGACTTCTACACTCACCTCCCCTAGTCATTTGGAGGTTACATCAAATCGCATGGAAAGCGCATCGCGTATGGTAGATGTGTGATGAACATCCATGGCCTTGGCCTCGCCTCTACTGACAATTCTGCTTCCTTCCATCTTCCTGATGTCAAGAGACAGTGGGACCCTCTGCGCCTTCCCCTGAGTGTGGAATCCAGCCTCCCTCAAGCTTCTGAGGCTTCTGAATCAGCCTCTGCTGAGGGCTCCCCGCCTTTCCTAAGTCCCTTTCATCTCTCCATGTCATCTCTTTATTCAGTTTGCAACAAACATCTAACCTCAGGAAGCTATGCGTTGTTGCAAACCAGCAGAGAGCCCTAAATCTTATAGCATTTAGTCTGAATGGCTCGCTGATTCATCACACCATATTGCTTTCTGCTTATCTTTCTCTAAGACACCCTGTACCCACAACCTGGTGGCACTTACTACATCCTCAGTGCTGTGTTAAGTTGGGCCACTTCGAATGGCCACTCATAGGTGCTTGTTCTTCCAAAGTTACACAATGCAACCCGCTGATTCTGTATCTAATAAAAACATATTAACTGGACTGGAAAATTAGCCTGGCTCTGATTTCCCATGACCTCAGACTGCCACGCATGGCTTCTGAGAAACCAGACTTTGGGAATTGCCCCCTTTTCTTTTGCAGCAGAATTCGGGTGGAACTCAGGGAAAAAGCTAATGCTCACCCACCAACTTTGTGGTCGTCAGCCTCCAAGATATCCCCCAATGATTCTCACGTCCTGATATTCACACCCTTCTATAGTGCCCTCCCACGCTATATCAGGGTTGGTCTGTGCTACGGTCTGAATGTTTGTGTCCCTACAAAACTCACATGTTGAAGTCTTAATGCCAATGTGGTGGCATTAGGAGGTGGGGCCTTTGGGAGGTGCTTAGGTTAGGAGGATGGAGACCTCATGAATGGGATTAGCATTCTTATAAAAGAGACCACGCAGAGATTCCTTCTCTCTTCCATCATGTGAGGACTGTAAGAAGGTGCTGGCTATGAATCCAGAAGACAGCCTTCACCAAAACCATGTGGTGACCATGCTCACACCTTGATCTTGGACTTCCAGCCTCCAGAAGTGTGAGAAATAAATTTCTGTTGTTTACAAGCCACTCAATCTGTGGTATTTTGTTATAGCAGCCAGAATGAGGAAAGACAGTTTGTGTAACCAATAGAATACAGGAGGAGGGACAGGATATTGCTCTAGAGGCTGGATTATAAATGTCATTGTGGCCTCTGTCTTGCTTTCTCTGGACCACTCACTTGAGTGGAAGCCAGCGGCCATATCTTAAGGACACCAAGCAGCCCCGTGGAGAGGCTCACATGGAGAAGAACTGAGGCCTCCAGCCAACTGCCATGAGAGGGAGCCTTCTTGGAAGAAAATCCTCCAGCCCCAGCCAACGTCTTGCCTGCAGCTTCAAGGGAGACTCTGAGCCAGAACAACTTTGTTAAGTTGCCCCCAGTGTCCTGATTTTCAGAAACTGTGGAAAAATAAATGTCTGTCTCAGACTGACATGTTTCAGAGCAAAATTTTATGCAGCAAATATAATACAAACTCTCTTTCCTGCTTGCTACTATCTCTCTCCGCCTGCAGAAGTGCCCGCCACCCCATCTGAGGTAAACCACCTTGACTTATAATTGAAAACAAATAATATGTACTTTAAAATTATTTGACTGTCATTGTATTACCAGATGACATAACCCAACAAAGTCAACCTAACAGATATTCCTTAACAAGAATATCTGGTTTGACTGTATTATAATTGGGAACAAAACATAAAATACATTTGCAGTTTTCTCCCTAGAGAGTCAGGGTTTTAATGGGATACTTTAAAAGAACTTGAAGAAAGCTGCAACAACTAGTGTTTTGAAAGTCAAACACCCTTAGTCATTATAAGACACAATAAAGAAAATAAAGTCATAAATCACCCCCTAAGGACGCTTTTGTCATCCAAAGAGAACGTCTCTCAGAACAGACTGATACCACGCACACAAGGTACACACCTTCCACCACCTTCTGTTCAGTACCTTAATGTGCGAGGCATCAAGGCAGGAATATACAACATATTTCCTCTGGAAATTCAGAATCTATACACTCTAGAGAGAAACAATCATTGGGTCACAATTTTGTATTCTGCTTTATGTAGAAAACACACACACGCACAAACAATATATCAAATATAGACTATTTACATAAAAACTGTTAGTTTATAACTACTTGCTCCATGGAGATACTCAAAGCAGATGATTAGGAATGAAGTAAAGTCCAAGGAATTTTAAAGTCGGGCATTTATTTATAAGTTAGAAAAACATGACAGGTCGCACACTATTTGTAGGGCTTAGTACAAATAAAAATGCAAGCCCCTTGTTTGAAAATCATTAAAAACTTCAGGATAACCGCAGAGTGTTAAATTAAGCACAGGGCGTTTCTGAGCACCAGGCCCTTGCAGCGACCCTGGAGACAGGATACATTTTGTAGCCTGTTAAGGAGCTTTCTCAGGAGTTATGTACTAGAAGAAAAGAGAGTTAGGACCCGAAGGCATCAGTGGACGGCTTACTGAGTGACACAGAGAAGCGTTTATTGGTGTAACAGTAACTAATATTTCTGTCATCTTCGTAGTTCCCAAAGCAATTCCCCCAGATGCAGTATCTCACCGAATTGCAGCAAGAATTCTGTGAGATATTAACATTATACCTCTTGTACAGAAGGCAAATTGGGGTCGTCCAAAGTGGTCAAGTGACTCCTTCCAGGCCACTCAGACCACACAGGACCTAGATGCGTGTCGCCTGACTACAAATCCTATTTTCTTTCCACGAGATCAACACAGTCTTGTGGGTTACAAAGAGGCGGAGAACTTCATGTGTGCAACCCAGCCATTCACTAGTGACAGCTGGGTGACAGGTGGCACTGACAGACGCATGGATCAGGTGTTTCCACACCTGTGGGTCTGACCCAACTTGATAGCCAACACCAGACCAAATTTCCTATTCCTGACCCCTCCTCCCCACCCTCTAACGATAGCATCAGACCTCAGCCCTCCATCAGTTTCTGGACTGGACAAGTAAAGTGCCAGTCAGCCGAGCAAGCTCCCGCTCAGGTTCGCCTTTTATAAGATCTAGGAATCTGAGGCAAATGTCCTATGTTTGACTGTTGCACAGTCTTTTTTAATGTAATGCATGAATATTTACCTTTAATAGCAGCTTAAAGGACTCTAAAATTATAGATATCATTCTAACTGATCTCTCGTCTCTTCCAAAAAGGTAGATGAGAGCCAGAACGAAACCTGCCAGCATAAATCTACACTTGAAGAAAACAAAGTTAATAGTCACTCTTAAGCTCATTTCATTTTCTCCATTCTTGCGCTAAAACCATGACAATTTATGTGGTTTTGGGACAAATTTTAATTATGAGAGATCTAGAAGCAAATTATTAAAACAAAACCCACAATGTTCTTTATTAGTACTACTCTTAAATGACATTACTTATGAAATATTAGCTTTTAATTAGTGATTACATAAATGTGATTAAAATACTTCCACGACCCTAATTGATAATGTTTCCTTCTTGTTTCATGTTTCCCACTTCAGGAAGTCCAATGTTGAGTGTAAGGCATTTCCCTCAGATTCCAGCTTTATTTCTGACTTGCTGGAAGGCACTGGCTCAAGCTCTTAACCTCTTTATATTTCAGTTTTCTTGGCTATAAAATTGCGAGCACACAGTGCTTGCCTGGTTTGCAGGGATGCTTGGGAAATTCTGGCTCTAGGAGTGCAAGACACTTTAAAAGTACAAACTATCATTATGTTTACTCTCACAACTTGCTTGAGTGTATTATAGCAAAAGTTTCATTGTGCTATCATACAGGAAATACATATTTCAAAATACTGGTAAAATGGAAATTGTACAGGTTTGGGAATGGGTGTTCTGAGATCCGGCAAGAGTCAGAACGTCTTGAAAAATATTGTGAACCTTCAAGTGCCAGGATAAAAATCAAACCCAGAGACTATTCACACCTTACAATAAAAGAGAGAAGATTTTCAAGAATGGTATATGCTTAGTCTCAACTGCAAAGCCAATATTAATATACATGAAGATATTACGACACATATTATGTAATAAATCCTATGTAGTAAGACATAATATATATTATCATCCACCTTTGTTTTATTGCTATTATCCCATTTCTTGTTCCTTACTGCAATTAGGTGAGGAGTATGAAATACCAAAAGTGACCAGATAAGGAAGTTTCATAAAAGAATGGGAAAGCATAGCAACAAATGAGGAGGATGTAAAAGGGCAGGGATGAGAATTTAAAGGATGGAGAAAGAAAAACAGGGACCTTCTTGAGAGGCTTCCCGAGGTATTTTGTCCACTCCTGTTTGGGGTCCTTCTCTGTTCTTCCTGGTTCTTCCTGGTTCCTCCTACCCACCCCCGGGGGCCAAAATCCCAAGAGGGATATTCCCTAGCATTAGACAGAGGAAAGGTCAAGGTCCAAGCCCTTGAATAAGATGCTTTTCCAATGAATGATTTAACACTCCTCTGCTGACCCCAGCAATCATGCCATGCTATGCGTTTGACTGGCTTTTTCTAAGCTCTCTGTTTTAAGACTTTATTTCTGCAGGGGGGCAGTGGGAGCAGTTTTAGGTTCACAGCAAAACTGAGAGGAAGGTACAGAGATTTCCCATATCCCCCCGTGCCCACACATGCATAGTCTTCCTATCAACATCCCCCAACACAGTAATGAGTTCTTTTTTTTTTTTTAGCATTTTTCCCTGGCTTGTCCCCAAGTAGCCACTTCCTCTCAGCTCACCCTGTGTTTTTTCCCTCCCTATTTCCCTTCATTTGTTTTTCTTGTAGTTCTCCTACACTTTATTTTATTTGTCTTCTGAGCCATCATATCCTCTATTAGCTGAGGTTATCTCTGGGGCTGGCTCACATCTAGACAACATTCATTTTCTTCTGATCCTACTTTAGAAGGGAATTTCAATTAATTATTCATGCATTTTTTTTCTCCCAAAGGGGTGATCGCTCAGATTTGCTAAGGTCCCCGCCTGTCCTACACTGGTACAGAGTTTCATCATCTGGAGGCCAGCTGTCAGGTAGCACGCAAGCCCACACTTCCCTTTATTGAAGGACCATCCCACTCCCAGCACTGACTCTCCAGCCTGCCTCCGACCTCATCCACACCTTGGCTCTATTTTTCAAAACTCCTTCCTTGATCACTAGGCATTGTCAGTTGCAAATTCAAGCACGTGAGAGAAAAAAGTACCCTGAACTCTATTCCATCCCAGGACGCTAAATATTATCAAGATAAGCTCAGCCTTAATCCTATGGTAGTATTAACTGAAGGTGTTTAATTTCATTTTCTGCAGATGACTTCTTCTATAAAGCTGTGTTCATTCCCAAGCTGCTGGGGCAGACCCAGGAGCAGCCATAGAAGAAAGTGTGTGAAGGTAAAGAGACATATACCTCAGACATCCTTTCTCTAGGGACTGTCTCTCAGCAGCTCTTGATAGTAAGTGGCCTTATGAGAATTCCTTCTGCTTCCCCCCCCACCTTTAAAACAAAACAAACAAACAAAACTACTATCTTGATTTTCCAGCATACATGCACCATTTTAAATAGGTTAAGGAAATTTCCATGGCACCTCTTCTTAAGAGGCTGCCTTTTGTTCCAAGAGTTTAAAGCATCTAAAAGATAGGATCCTGTATTTAAGGTGAAGGAGAAATGCCAGGATCAGGGAAATTGGAACCTAGAGAGGGGAAATTACTTGTTTCACAAGAGGACTGATGGTGAAGTTAGGATTAGATGTTTAGCTGTTGGTTCTTTCTCCCTAATGCCCTGTCCATGTGCTCAAGGTTCAGGGCCACTAATGATAAAGTACAGTGGCTTCTACAGAAAACAGTGGACTTCTTGAACCAGAGCTTCCTAATATTCCCTCTTATAATAGCACACTGTGTGGTTTTCTTCTTTCACAGCTTTATCACAATTACAATAAAAAATGTATCTGTTATTGCAAGTGATATCGAGTAAGTTGCAGCAGACCAGTACTTCTGTCCAGCAAAACAAGGAAGGTTCAAAAATGCAGAAATCATCTGTCTAAAGGCAGTGGAGAGCAGCTGAGGGGCTGGGACGGGAGTGAGTAGAGTCAGAGAGATGTTCACCCATCTGGGGTCCTGGCAGGAGCTGAGAATCTGGGGACAGAGAAACCAGAAAATTTGTAGTTGAGACATGGGGGGGCCTCCAACACACAGCTGGATTCCCCTTCAGGACATTTCCTGAACTGGGGGTATATGAGGACTGGAGGCTAAAAAGCAGAAGCAGAAAGCCTCTGAAAATCATCTGTTTTCAGCAGCCTTGCAAGAGGAAAATTGGAGTTTGGGACCTGCCAAGAGGAGGGGCCAGGTGAAGACACCAGGCTCTCAGGCCAAGGTTGGACCATTATCTGGCCTCACACCAAACCAAAAATTAAATTGAGATGGAGCAAGACCTCAATGCAAAAGTGAAAACAATAAAACTTCTGAAAGAAAACAGGAAATGATCTTCATGACCTTGGGGTAAAATTTTCCCAATTAAAAAATATGATGCTCTATTTTGCTTCTCAAAACACTGAAGCATTCTGAAAGAAATCAAACCTTTGTATTAGGAGTAAGGATGGAGGTTACCTGTGGGGGTAAAGGGGCAGCTGTAACTGGGAGGGGGCGTGGCTTCTCATCCTGGGTGCTTGTGTTCACTTTGTGAAAACTCATGAAGCTCCACACTGGCTAGACATACACTCTTCTGTAGTATGCTTCGCTTCAATAAACACATTTACATGAAACTGAAGTCTTAGCTTTCTAAACATACAAAATGAAAAGAAAAAGAAAAACACAGAATGCTGCAAATTGTGTGATTAAAGTCAGAAGACACTTTCCTTGAAGCATTGGCTATGCACTGACAATGAAGAGATTTTCAGTTTGTTTTCAAACCACCAGATTTAACTAAAAATAATCAGAACACTTCTCAGGCCAACTGATGTCCCTTTTCCATGGATAAGAATGTCAGCAGAATGTTATGCCACTACAGTATAGAGGAAAACAGGACAACCTAAAGCAGGGCCAGCAGATTGGGCCTCATCCCTGAACTCGCTATGAAATGTGCCGTCTGAATTCCCTGGCAGTCCAGTGGTTAGGACTCCGGGACTCCAGGACTCCACTGCAGGCGGCCCAGTTCGATCCCTGGTTGGGAACTAAGATCCTGCAAGCCACCTAGAGTGGCCAAAAAAAAAAAAAAAAGGTCCCACCTCCCACAGCATTACACTACCAAGCTTGGGCCACAGAGGTTGCCCAGTTTGTTTTGTTCTTTTTACAAACTATAGGTATGTACCGTTGATAACTCAGGATTTCTAATGGATAACACTATGTTACAAATAAATTACAAATAATTTTAATTGCCCTCTCATATCAATCTCTGAGTTGATGGAGTAAAGACAACAAGAGTGTCTTTTTATTTCAAAATTATTTAGAAATATGAACTTTGATAGCATTTCTAGGTGCTTCTGACTCCCATAAACACTTCTTGGAAACCACTTGTAACTTCTCGAGCACTTCAAAAACCACAAGGTGATCATGTTCCAGTTGTGCAATTAAACTCAGAGCAACTGATACCTTCTCAAATGGATGGTGGGTTAATTAATGCATTTGTCCTACATGTAGTCACATGATTAATACAGTCAGAATATTACAGTCGGAACATTAATTATTCTCCTCCTGATCCTCTTTATCCCCATCTCATACTCCTCATCTTCCTCCTCCATCTTCTTTTTCCAGAAAATGTTAAAGGGACCCTTTATCGTATCACTTTTCTTTTGATCATAGCTGGCAACATCCTTGCCATTCATCTCGTTCAACTCTGTTGCCTTTTTACAAACTGATTTTTCACTATCACTCAAATTATTCCACGTTTTATTTTTCTATCACTGTGTAACAACTTACTATAATCTTAGCTTAAATCAGCATCCATTTATTAGCTCATAGTCCTGTAGCTCAGAAGTCCAGCATGGTGTGACTGGGGTCTCTGCTCAGCGAATCACAAGGCTGAAATCAAGTTATCAGCCAAGCTGAGTCCTCATCTGCAAACTCTAAGTGAACATCACTTCTGGGCTCATTCAGGTTGTTGGCAGAATTCAGTTCCTTGTGGCTGCAGGACTGAGGACCCTGTTTTCTTGATGGTTGTTGGCCAGGGTTCTCTCTCAGTTCTTTAAGGTGGCCTGAATTTCTTTCACATGGCTTCCTGCATCTTCAAGTCATATCCCCTTCATTCTTCATATCTCTCTGACTTACTCTTCCATCAACTGGAGAAGGCTCTCTGCTTAGAAAGCTTTTGTTGATTAAATCACACCCACCCAGATAACCTATTTTAAGGCCAACTCTGCCTTAGAACACAATCACCTGAGTGAGTGATGGCTCATCCCTTTTATAGGTTCCAGGAATTAGGGTGAAATCTCTTTCACCTGGGGGCATTTTATTAATTTTTCATACCATACCATGTCAACAGCGTTTTGGCCACATCTGCAGTGGAAATGTCTGGGTTTGTGGATTTGCTCTTGGGCAGAGGTCTAAATAGAAGAGTAAGAAGCCAGATGGGTTATGAGGGTATTCGGATATTGTGATCTTTTTTTCTTGCCTCCCTTAACTCATCTCCAATCCTTCATTTCTTGATCAAAGTGCACTTTCCCGTTTCACCAAATATGTATTTGTCTTTCCCACACATTGTATCGCACCTCAGAGCACTTGGAAAATGCCAAGTTCACCAGATCTCTGGATTTTTCTCCACAAAGATGGCATGAGCAGACATCTCACCTTTTGGTTTCTTGGGGTCTCCTTTGCTATCCTGACTGTGTTGCTTGCTAGTCCAGGCAACACAGTGCAGAACAGTTTCCCAGCCTTGCACTAACTGCTGCCACAAGAACTGCCTCAGGCAAAGATTTCTTAAGACACAGAAAGCAATAACCATAAGGGGAAAAAATATTGATCAGTTGGACTACATTAAAATTAAGAACTTCGGTTCTTCAAAACCATCAAGAGAGTAAAAGGATAAGCCACAAATTGGTGGAAGAGAGTTTCAATACTTATGTCTGACAAAGGACTCTTCTCTGGAATACATAAAACAGTCCTTCATATCAATAAGAAAAAGGAAGAGAACTCAATAGGAAAATGGACAAATGTCAGAAAAGATAGTACACAAGAGAAGATATCCAAACAGAAAATAAACATATGAAAAGGCATTCGATTTCATTAGTCATTGGGGAAATGCAGATTAAGATCATAATGCAGATACCACAACATACCCTCCAAAATGACTAAAATGAAAAAGACAGACAATTTAGAGAAACCAGAACTTTCATACACTGCTGACCAGAGTGCAAACTGTGACTACTTTGGAAAACTGTCTAATAGTATCAATTAAAACTGAATATACCCATAGCTTATACTCAACAATTCCACTCCCAATAGAAATGCATGCATGTATTCAACAAATGGCATGTACAAGAATGTCAACTGCAGTATTATTGTAGTATTCCCAAACAGGAAAGACCCCAAATGTCACCAACAGTAGAGTGGATACAAAAACCATGGCATATTCATTCATTCAGTAGAATAATATGCAGGAATGAGAATAAGTAAACCATAACTTACACACAAAAAAGGATGAAACTCACAAACTTAATATTGAGTAGAAAAAGCCAGTCGCAAAAGAGTACATGTTATGCTTACCTTTTTATAAAGTTTAAAAACAGGCAGAAGTAATCTGTGGTTTTAGAAGTCAGAATATTAACCCTGGGGTGGGGGGATTGTGAGTGGAAGGGGGCACATGGAGGTATCTGGAGGCGCTAAGAAGATTCTTGATCTGGGCATGAATTATAAACGTGTGTGTTCATTTTGTGAAAAGTGAGCTGTACCTTTATCATTTGTGCACCTTCTGTATGCGTTTTCTACTTCAACAAAAAGTTTACATTATGCAAAGCAATTTATGTATCTATTATCTTTCCTACCCATGAGTGTGGAACCACATCTGTTTTGTTCACTACAATATCAGCAGCCCCTAGGCAGTGCCTAACACTGTTTCTTATTTCTTATTCTTATTTTAACCCCCCCAGTCAGTGGAGTAACATTTACCTGTGTTTTACCAAATACCTTTAGATATTGTAAGGCAGGTGTTTCAGATCAACCAGCTTGCAGAGGACAGAATGGAAAGCAAAATGCAGTAAGGAGCTGGAATTTAAGCTCCCTGAGGGCAAGAGCTTTTGTATTGCTTGTTCACTTGTTCTGATAACTTTATGTGTATAAGTCATTTAATCCTTAGAACAACCGGCCGAGGTGCCTCACAAATGAGGTAACTGATGAGAAAACTGAGCCTTAGAGAGGCTCAGTAACACAGTAGGGAATGAAACTGCCAAGACTCACACCCTGAATATGAGCTTGATCACAGCACTGTGTTTTACCTCTGGTCATAGTAGTCACTTGAAAAGCATTTGTGGAAGGCATCCATAAAGGACCTCTCCAACATCCCTATTTTTCTCCTCCCACTTCTCCACACAGCCGTCATTACTTACTAATAGTCGGGTCTCAGGGTGGGCTTGGGGGCTGAGCCGCTGGGGGAGGGAGGACAGGAGAGCCTTTTAGCCCAGCCTTCCAGTTTAGAAAGTCTCAAATACAGACTTTTGACATCATTCCCAAATAAGCATACACATGGCAGTAACATTCATTCTTTTGACTGGAAGGAATCGTCCATCACACCACCTTAAACTTGGACCCCACTCTCTACAGCCCACCCTACAGAAATGTTGCTTATAAACAGTGTAATCTTTGGAAAAGCAAGATCACTATACCATGCTTATTTAAGTGCACGTGTTAAAATTACTAATTTTTTAAACATAAACATTTTTAAACATAAACATTTAAAAATGAACCGCAATGTTTGTAATTCTGTTTTGGCCTTTCACGTTTTAACCTCCCAGGAATATTAAAAAAGAAAAACTGGAAGTGGCTGAGGCACTGTGATTTGCGGGGAGACCTGGCTAATGCACAGGCGAGTTCTGTGTGCACAGTGGCATTGTATCTCCTGCCAACCCCAGGTGTAACCGCTGCTACACAGGAGAGACAAAAGGGGAGACCTCGGGCTAATTTGAATCACTAAAACCCACTGAAAACTGAAAGCCTCATTTGGTTTCAACTTTTTACCCTGCAAGTCTTGTTCCTAGGGTGGCTTTTAAATAGCAACAAAAATGCTTGATTTTCCTTTCACTTCCTTCCCTCCTCATCTCCAGCCCCTGGTGGAGGTTCTCCTGAGGTTTTGCTGACAAAGGCAAACAATAATAACACCTTCCACTGACAAAGGTTTCTCAACAGCTCGCAGAACCTTTCCCTTCAGTTCCCTTCTAGCCTCTCAAGAGCCCCGTCAACAGCAATTACTAGCTTGTTGACGGTCGTGGTGACTGTCACCCCGCCCCCCAAAGTAAAAGTGACTTGTCCCAGGTCACAGAACAACTACATGGCCAAGCGTGGATCTCACCCCGCAGATGGGGAGAAAAAAAATATAATACAGACCATGGACCGAGAACTTTAGTATTGCCTTAAAACTACCCTTTGCTTATCGATGCCTTCACCTTCAATTACAAGGAAAATACAAAAAAAAATTTTTAATTTCAGTTTGGCAGTTTTACCATTTTCAAATACTGGAAAAATTAATCCACTTCAACTTCTTTAAACAAGCACTCTAAGCCTGTAGAACTGTCTGTGTGAATTAAGCAAAGGAATTAATTTTCACATGTTGCAGAGATCAAAAGGCGGAAGACATATTCGGCAGAGGATGAAGCCATGCTATTTCAAAGGGGGGAAAAATGAATATAGCATAAAAGGGAAAATATTTCAAATTTGTAAGGAAAAATATTTTTCACTAGAAAAATTTCCTCATGCGCTCATTTTTGTTTGGCTTAGCCTCCCCGTGGCATTCCAAGCAATCTGTCTCTTAGCACCACAGCTGTGAAATATATACACTTAAGGAGATTCAGTCGGTTCTAACCCCTCGCCCGATTTTATTAGCCTCCTGGCTTTCACTGGGCTTCACTGTAGGCAGTGTCTTGCCATTGGCTCGCAAACTGTGCTGTCTAAACTGTTTCATAATTCTATTTTACAGAATAACATTTTCATCTAATAAAAGTCAACACAACTTGGGGAAATGGTAACAATCAGATTTACAGTCGCAAAACCACATCGCCATCTTCGAACAATTTATTTTGTAGACTATTATTCAGGCCATCCTAGAAGAATGGGCTAGTCTAAGAGTAAACTTAACAACAGACTGTATATCAGAAATTTGCATCTGCTAGATTAGGAGTCCACAAACTTTTTTTTCTTTTTTTGTAAAGAGCTAGAAAACAAATACCTTAAGCTTGGCAAGCTATACAATCTCTCTACTACCAAACTCTGCCATTGCAAAGAAAGCAGCCATAGGCAGTAGACAATAGGTAAATGAACGGAAGTGGTTGTGTTTTAACAAAACGTTATTTACAAAAACATACAGCAGGCTTCCGGGAAGATGGCGGAACAGTAAGACGCAGAGATCACCTTCCTCCCCACAGATACACCAGAAATACATCTACACGTGGAACAACTCCTACAGAACACCTACTGAACGCTGGAAGAACACCTCAGACCTCCCAAAACGCAAGAAACCCGCCACGTACCTGGGTAGGGCAAAAGAAAAAAGAATAAACAGAGACAAAAGAATAGGGACGGGCCCTGCACCAGTGGGAGGGAGCCGTGAAGGAGGAAAGCTTTCTACACACTAGGAAGCCCCTTCGCGGGCAGAGACTGCGGGTGGCGGAGGGGGAAGCTTCAGAGCTGCGCTGGAGAGCGCAGCAACAGGGGCGTGGAGGGCAAAGCAGAGAGATTCCCGCACGGAGGATCAGGGCCGACCGGCACTCACCAGCCCGAGAGGCTTGTCTGCTCACCCGCCGGGGCGGGCGGGGCTGGGAGCTGAGGCTCGGGCTTCGGTCGGAGCGCAGGGAGAGGACTGGGGTTGGCGGCGTGAACACAGCCTGCAGGGGGTTAGTGCGCCACGGCTGGCCGGGAGGGAGTCCGGGGAAAAGTCTGGACCTGCCGAAGAGGCAAGAGACTTTTTCTTCCCTCTTTGTTTCCTGGTGCGCGAGGAGAGGGGATTAGGAGCACTGCTTAAAGGAGCTCCAGAGACGGGCGCGAGCCGCGGCTAAAAGCACGGACCCCAGAGACGGGCATGAGACGCTAAGGCTGCTGCTGCCGCCACCAAGAAGCCTGTGTGCGAGCACAGGTCACTCTCCACACCCCACTTCCGGGGAGCCTATCCAGCCCGCCACTGCCGGGGTCCCGGGATCCAGGAACAACTTCCCCGGGAGAACGCACGGCGCGCCTCAGGTTGGTGCAACGTCACGCCGGCCTCTGCCGCCGCAGGCCTGCCCCGCACTCCGTGCCCCTCCCTCCCCACCCCGCCCCCGCAGCCTGAGTGAGCCACAGCCCCCGAATCAGCGGCTCCTTTAACCCCGTCCAGTCTGAGCGAAGAACAGACGCCCTCCGGCGACCTACACGCAGAGGTGGGGCCAAATCCAAAGCTGAGCCCCTAGGAGCTGTGAGAACAAAGAAGAGAAAGGGAAATCTCTCCCAGCAGCCTCAGGAGCGGCAGATTAAAGCTCCACAATCAACTTGATGTACCCTGCATCTGTGGAATACATGAATAGACAGTGAATCATCCCAAATTAAGGAGGTGGAATTTGAGAGCAAGATTTTATGATTTTTTCCCCTTTTCCTCTTTTTGTGAGTGTGTATGTGTATGCTTCTGTGTGAGATTTTGTCTGTATAGCTTTGCTTCCACCATTTCTCCTAGGGTTCTATCCGTTTTTTTTTTTTAATTTTTTTCTTTTTTTTCTCTTAATAATTATTTTTTTATTTTAATAACTTTATTATATTTTATCTTACTTTATTTTATTTTACTTTATCTCCTTTTTTTCCTTCCTTCCCTCCTTCCTCCCTCCCTCCCTCCTTTCTTTCTCTCTTTCTACTTCTACTAATTCTTTCTTTCTACTTTTTCTCCCTTTTATTCTGAGCTGTGTGGATGAAAGGCTCTTGGTGCAGCAGCCAGGAGTCAGTGCTGTGCCTCTGAGCAGGGAGAGCCAACTGCAGGACACTGGTCCACAAGAGAATTCCCAGCTCCACATAATATCAAACGGCGAAAATCTCCCAGATACCTCCATCTCAACACCAGCACCCAGCTTCACTCAACGACCAGCAAGCTACAGTGCTGGACATCCTATGCCAAACAACTAGCAAGACAGGAACACAACACCACCCATTAGCAGAGAGGCTGCCTAACATCATAATAAGTCCACAGACACCCCAAAACACACCACCAGACGTGGACCTGCCCACCAGAGAGACAAGATCCAGCCTCATCCACCAGAACACAGGCACTAGTCCGCTCCACCAGGAAGCCTACACAACCCACTGAACCAACCTTAGCCACTGGGGACAGACACCAAAAACAACGGGAACTATGAACCTGCAGCCTGCAAAAAGGAGACCCCAAACACAGTAAGACAAGCAAAATGAGAAGACAGCAAAACACACAGCAGATGAAGGAGCAAGATAAAAACCCACCAGACCTAACAAATGAAGAGGAAATAGGCAGTCTACCTGAAAAAGAATTCAGAATAATGATAGTAAAGATGATCCAAAATCTTGGAAATAGAATAGACAAAATGCAAGAAATATTTAACAAGGACCTAGAAGAACTAAAAATGAAACAAACAATGATGAACAAAATAATAAATGAAATGAAAAATACTCTAGATGGGATCAATAGCAGAATAACTGAGGCAAAAGAACGGATAAGTGACCTGGAAGATAAAATAGTGGAAATAGCTACTGCAGAGCAGAATAAAGAAAAAAGAATGAAAAGAACTGAGGACAATCTCAGAGACCTCTGGGACAACATCAAACGCACCAACATTCGAATTATAGGGGTTCCAGAAGAAGAAGAGAAAAAGAAAAGGACTGAGAAAATATTTGAAGAGATTATAGTTGAAAACTTCCCTAATATGGGAAAGGAAATAGTTAATGAAGTCCAGGAAGCACAGAGAGGCCCATACAGGATAAATCCAAGGAGAAATACGCCAAGACACATATTAATCAAACTGTCAAAAATTAAATACAAAGAAAACATACTAAAAGCAGCAAGAGAAAAACAACAAGTAACACACAAGGGAATCCCCATAAGGTTAACAGCTGACCTTTCAGCAGAAACTCTGCAAGCCAGAAGGGACTGGCAGGACATATTGAAAGTGATGAAGGAGAAAAACCTGCAACCAAGATTACTCTACCCAGCAAAGATCTCATTCAGATTTGATGGAGAAATTAAAACCTTTAGAGCCAAGCAAAAGCTGAGAGAGCTCAGCACCACCAAACCAGCTCTACAACAAATGCTAAAGGAACTTCTCTAGGCAAGAAACACAAGAGAAGGAAAAGACCTACAATAACGAACCCAAAACAATTAAGAAAATGGGAATAGGAACATACATATCAATAGTTACCTTAAATGTAAATGGACTAAATGCTCCCACCAAAAGACACAGATTCGCTGAATGGATACAAAAGCAAGACACATATATTTGCTGTCTACAAGAGACCCACTTCAGACCTAGAGACACATACAGACTGAAAGTAAGGGGATGGAAAAAGATATTCCATGCAAACGGAAACCAAAAGAAAGCAGGAGTAGCAATTCTCATATCAGACAAAATAGACTTTAAAATAAGGACTATCAGAAGAGACAAAGAAGGACACTACATAATGATTAAGGGATCGATCCAAGAAGAAGATATAACAATTGTAAATATTTATGCACCCAACATAGGAGCACCTCAATACATAAGGCAAAAACTAACAGCCATAAAAGGGGAAATCGACAGTAACACATTCATAGTAGGGGACTTTAACACCCCACTTTCACCAATGGACAGATCATCCAAAATGAAAATAAATAAGGAAACACAAGCTTTAAATGATACATTAAACAAGATGGACTTAATTGATATTTATAGGACACTCCATCCAAAAACAACAGAATACACATTTTTCTCAAGTGCTCATGGAACATTCTCCAGGATAGATCATATCTTGGGTCACAAATCAAGCCTTGGTAAATTTAAGAAAATTGAAATTATATCAAGTATCTTTTCCGACCACAACGCCATGAGACTAGATATCAATTATAGGAAAAGAGCTGTAAAAAATACAAACACATGGAGGCTAAACAATACACTACTTAATAACGAAGTGATCACTGAAGAAATCAAAGAGGAAATTAAAAAATACCTAGAAACAAATGACAATGGAGATACAACGACCCAAAACCTATGGGATGCAGCAAAAGCAGTTCTAAGAGGGAAGTTTATAGCAATACAAGCCCACCTTAAGAAGCAGGAAACATCTCGAATAAACAACCTAACCTTGCACCTCAAGCAATTAGAGAAAGAAGAACAAAAAAACCCCAGAGTTAGCAGAAGGAAAGAAATCATAAAAATCAGATCAGAAATAAATGAAAAAGAAATGAAGGAAACAATAGCAAAGATCAATAAAACTAAAAGCTGGTTCTTTGAGAAGATTAACAAAATTGATAAACCATTAGCCAGACTCATCAAGAAAATAAGGGAGAAGACTCAAATCAATAGAATCAGAAATGAAAAAGGAGAAGTAACAACTGACACTGCAGAAAAACAAAAGATCATGAGGGATTACTACAAGCAACTCTATGCCAATAAAATGGACAGCCTGGAAGACATGGACAAATTCTTAGAAATGCATAACCTGCCTAGACTGAATCAGGAAGAAATAGAAAATATGAACAGACCAATCACAAACACTGAAATTGAAACTGTGATTAAATATCTTCCAACAAACAAAAGCCCAGGACCATATGGTTTCACAGGCGAATTCCATCATACATTTAGAGAAGAGCCAACACCTATCCTTCTCAAACTCTTCCAAAATATAGCAGAGGGAGGAACACTCCCAAACTCATTCTACGAGACCACCATCACCCTGATACCAAAACCAGACAAGGATGTCACAAAGAAAGAAAACTACAGGCCAATATCACTGATGAATATAGATGCAAAAATCCTCACCAAAATACTAGCAAACAGAATCCAACAGCACATTAAACGATTCATACACCATGATCAAGTGGAGTTTATTCCAGGAATGCAAGGATTCTTCAATATACGCAAATCAATCAATGTGATACACCATATTAACTAATTGAAGGAGAAAAACAATATGATCATTTCAATAGATGCAGAGCAAGCTTTTGACAAAATTCAACACCCATTTATGATAAAAACCCTGCAGAAAGTAGGCATAGAGGGAACTTTCCTTAACATGATAAAGACCATATATGACAAACCCACAGCCAACATCGTCCTCAATGGTGAAAAACTGAAAGCATTTCCACTCAGATCAGGAACAAGACAAGGTTGCCCACTCTCACCACTCTTATTCAACATAGTTTTGGAAGTTTTAGCCACAGCAATCAGAGAAGAAAAGGAAATAAAAGGAATCCAAATCGGAAAAGAAGAAGTAAAGCTGTCACTGTTTGCAGACGACATGATACTATACATAGAGAATCCTAAAGATGCTACCAGAAAACTACTAGAGCTAATCAATGAATTTGGTAAAGTAGAAGGATACAAAATTAATGCACAGAAATCTCTGGCATTCCTATACACTAATGATGAAAAATCTGAAAGTGAAATCAAGAAAACACTCCCATTTACCACTGCAACAAAAAGAATAAAATATCTAGGAATAAACCTACCTAAGGAGACAAAAGACCTGTATGCAGAAAATTATAAGACACTGATGAAAGAAATTAAAGATGATACAAATAGATGGAGAGATATACCATGTTCTTGGATTGGAAGAATCAACACTGTGAAAATGACTCTACTACCCAAGGCAATCTACAGATTCAATGCAACCCCTATCAAACTACCATTGGCATTTTTCACAGAACTAGAACAAAAAATTTCACAATTTGTATGGAAACACAAAAGACCCCAAATAGCCAAAGCAATCTTGAGAACGAAAAAGGGAGCTGGAGGAATCAGGCTCCCTGACTTCAGACTATACTACAAAGCCACAGTAATCAAAACAGTATGGTACTGGCACAAAAACAGAAAGATAGATCAATGGAACAGGATAGAAAACCCAGAGATAAACCCACGCACATATGGTCACCTTATCTTTGATGAAAGAGGCAGGAATGTGCAGTGGAGAAAGGACAGCCTCTTCAATAAGTGGTGCTGGGAAAATTGGACAGGTACATGTAAAAGGATGAGATTAGATCACTCCCTAACACCATACACAAAAATAAGCTCAAAATGGATTAAAGACCTAAATGTAAGGCCAGAAACTATCAGACTCTTAGAGGAAAACATAGGCAGAACACTCTATAACATAAATCACAGCAAGATCCTTTTTGACCCACCTCCTAGAGAAATGGAAATAAAAACAAAAATAAACAAATGGGACCTAATGAAACTACAAAGCTTTTGCACAGCAAAGGAAACCATAAACAAGACCAAAAGACAACCCTCAGAATGGGAGAAAATATTTGCAAATGAAGCAACTGCCAAAGATTAATCTCCAAAATTTATAAGCAGCTCTTTGCAGCTCAATAACGAAAAAACAAACAACCCAATCCAAAAATGGGCAGAAGACCTAAATAGACATTTCTCCAAAGAAGATATACAGACTGCCAACAAACACCTGAAAGAATGCTCAACATCATTAATCATTAGAGAAATGCAAATCAAAACCACAATGAGGTATCACTTCACACCGGTCAGAATGACCATCATCAAAAAATCTAGAAACAATAAATGCTGGAGAGGGTGTGAAGAAAAGGGAACTGTCTTGCACTGCTGGTGGAAATGTAAATTGATACAGCCACTGTGGAGAAAAGTATGGAGGTTCCTTAAAAAAACTACAAATAGAACCACCATATGACCCAGCAATCCCACTACGGGGCATATACCCTGAGAAAACCATAATTCAAAAAGTGTCATGTACCAAAATGTTCATTGCAGCTCTATTTACAATAGCCCAGAGATGGAAACAACCTAAGTGTCCATCATCGGATGAATGGATAAAGAAGATGTGGCACATATATACAATGGAATATTACTCAGCCATAAAAAGAAACGAAATTGAGCTATTTGTAATGAGGTGGATAGACCTAGAGTCTGTCATACAGAGTGAAGTAAGTCAGAAAGAGAAAGACAAATACCGTATGCTAACACATATATATGGAATATAAGAAAAAAAAATGTCATGAAGAACCTAGGGTTAAGACAGGAATAAAGACACAGACCTACTAGAGAATGGACTTGAGGATGTGGGGAGGGGGAAGGGTAAGCTGTGACAAAGCGAGAGAGAGGCATGGACATATATACACTACCAAATCTAAGGTAGATAGCTAGTGCGAAGCAGCCGCATAGCACAGGGAGATCAGCTCGGTGCTTTGTGACCGCCTGGAGGGGTGGGATAGGGAGGGTAGGAGGGAAGGAGACGCAAGAGGGAAGAGATGCGGGAACATATGTATATATATATAACTGATTCATTTTGTTGTAAAGCAGAAACTAACACACCATTGTAAAGCAATTATACTCCAATAAAGATGTTAAGAAAAAAAGATGTTAAAAAAATTAAATTAAAAAAAAGATTTTACAGAAAAAAACAAAACAAAACCATACGGCAGTCAGATCTGTGACATGCAGCCATAGTTTGCCAACTCCTGATGTGGGTGATGGATATGTTTGCAACTGCCATTCAAAGGCTGACCCTAGACTCTAAATCTTAAACATTTGTTTTGACAACTTACCCAAAAAGGTGTGTTTATGTGTGTTTGGGGGTGGGGGTTAAGTTAAATTAAAAATGAATTTTCTCATGAGAAAATATTCAAAAGAGAAGGTACTTTCCAAATATGTTGAAGGATGCATTAGTTATTTTTCTATATCACAATAAAATTCATATTAAATAGGCTACTGGAATGAAAAGAATCTTTTTTAAAATGCTGGGATCCTGATATCGATACAGTGAATAAACTGACAATACCCAACTGAGCCTTGAGCACCACTGGCCTTGACCTTCAGCTTTGCCCACGAGCAGAGTCTCCCTTCCGGGAATTCTAGCGCACAAAGTCAGCAGCACGTGTTTCGAGGCCTAGCTCCTCCTTCCATCTTGGTGGCACTGTTGGGCGTTATACTGATTGTGCTTTTATCCAGGCAAAGCACATGGCTTGTAGAAAGCTCAGCATGACTTTTCCAAGGCCACTCTTACTTTCTGATTTTTGTCGATGGTGATGGCCCTTTCCTTTACTTGAGCGTTTTTCTGAGATTTTAACAGACACTTCCCAAGGAAGATTTTTATGTAAATTTTAAACAAACCAGTGAGTTGAAAACAGCTCCTGCCGAGCATCAGCGAAGAGCAGTGTCATTCTCTTTGCTGCAGAACCTTCCTCTTGCACAGAGCTGCCAGCCTTAGGTGTAAAGCTCTGGCAGGCAGTTTAAATGATTGTTGTTACAAAATCAGTACTTGTGGGGCTTCCCTCGTGGCGCAGTGGTTGAGAGTCCGCCTGCCGATGCAGGGGACGCGGGTTCGTGCTCCGGTCCGGGAAGATCCCGCGTGCCGCGGAGCGGCTGGGCCCGTGGGCCATGGCCGCTGAGCCTGCGCACCCGGAGCCTGTGATCCGCAACGGGAGAGGCCACAACAGTGAGAGGCCCGCGTACCGCAAAAAAAAAAAAAATCAGTACTTGTGTACTTGTGTACGGCTGCCCTGCAGAGTCCCAGGATAACAGGAGGAGGCCTGCGCTCTTCCTTCTCAGGAAACAGGAGGCAGCATCTTGGGGTGGAGCAGAGGAAAGGTCTGTCTCTGAATTCTTTCCCTGGCTGAATCTGGCTTAAAGATCTTTCTTTGTCTCCAACTGAGCTTTTCCAGTGGCGTAACGACCACAGCACCTATTTTCTACACTCTTTTGTACTCTGCCTGATTGCAATATTATTTTCATATTTGTCCCTCCTCCCTGAGGTGTTCTTACAAAGGGAGGGTGCGGGAGGCTCATCCTTTGTCATTGCCTACATCTCCCAAATAAATAAGTGGATGAGATCTTCCTTTATTCATTCTTTGACTCCATGATGCCTTCTGTTTACTAGTCAGTGTTCCAGGGCTGGGGGTAAGCAGTAAACAAAACAGGCAAAATTCTTCCCCTTGTGGAGTATACATTCTAGTGGAGGGAGTTGGAAAATTAAAACTAATATTAATTTAACAAGTGGTAAGTTCCATGGAGAAGAGTCAAATAGGAAAGGGAGAAAAGGATGCTAGAGGAAGGGCAGGGGTATGGTTTTGAATACGGTAACCTAGGAAGGCCCCACTAAGAAGGAGGCTTTTGACCAAAGACCTGAAAGGAGACCTGAGGGAGAGAGCTGTGTGGATTTCTGGGAGAAGAGAGTTCCAGGTGGAAACAACAGCAAGGGTCCCAGGCAGACTGGAGAGAGCAGCCCCAGGCACTGAGGCTGGACCAAAAGGGAAGAGAATTAGACCATGAAGAGGACATGGGCATTTATTCTAAACGAGACAGACCAATTACACTTGACCCTTGAATAACACGGGTTTGAATTGTACAGGTCCACTTACACGGGAATTTTGATGATGAATTGTCATCATCATCATCATTCTGGGAGGACAGGAAACTAGAAGCAGCCCTGCATCTTCTGACAGGGAAAGAAAAAAGCAGGAAAGACTTCTGGAAGAGAAAAATCGTCCTAAGAATTCATTTTAAAAGCAGCTGATGGTGTGATTATGCACTGGGATCCAATTTATTGCATGAATTGGGATGAGCCTAAAGGGACATCTCTTCAGTAGCAATTTAGATCCCTAGGAATTTGGCTCAGCTCTGAAACAGTATTTATCCTGGAGGAGATTATACATCTATAGGAAAAAAGATAGAATTCTGGAAAAACATGGTGATGATTCCACATGAAAAACAAATATAGGAGACCTTGGATGACTTGGATAGAAACTGTAATGTATTAGCAGTTCCAGGAAAAGCAGCAGACAGATTTGTAACTGAGCAATGCAAGAATGAAATAGTGCTATGCCAGGGAAGAAGGGATTGAGTTAATCAGCTGCCAAGTGCTTTTCCATTTGAGACAGATAAGGTTTATAGCAGGCAGCAGGAACAGCCAAAGACTTGATATACATGAATCTCATAAAATTATCTGAATGTATTCTGTGCTGTAATGGGCATCTGTCACATTTTTTGTTTGTCTGGCATCCTTTACTGCAGAGAACGGCCCCTCTCCAATCCCACGTGATTCTCTTGAGTCTGTCAATCAAGGGGCCCTGCTACCTGTGCCACAGGGATGGACTTGTGACCCAAGGTGTTCAATCAGGTTATCTCATTTCCTGGGTCACAGTGATTGGTCCAGAGGAAGACACATGACCTAAGCATGACCAATCAAGATTTTCTGGGGGGATTGGTACAGATGCTGAAAGTCTCTCCTTTTGAGATTACTGGCTGTCAGGACCACATAAGCCTGGAGCTTCCTGGAGCCCTGTTGTTACCATCTGGAACAAGACTAACAAACCCAAACCTAGACAAGAAGAATCAAAAGAGAAAGAGGGAGGGCTTCCCTGGTGGCGCAGTGGTTGAGAGTCTGTCTGCCGATGCAGGGGACACGGGTTCGTGCCCCGGTCCAGGAGGATCCCACATGCCGCGGAGTGGCTGGGCCCGTGAGCCATGGCCACTGGGCCTGCACGTCCGGAGCCTGTGCTCCTGTGCTCTGCAGCGGGAAAGGCCACAGCAGTGAGAGGCCCGCGTACCACAAAAAAAAAAAAAAAAAAAAAAAAA
>NW_006790307.1:2949107-2953723 GCF_000442215.2 Lipotes vexillifer
CCTGCTGATATTATTCGATTGTTTGCACCCCTTGATTCAGTCATAACTGAAGCTGCCACTTCTTGGGGCTTTTCAGTTATGTTAGCTGATAGTTTACTTTTTTGCTACTTTTGCTGCTTTCAGTTTGAATTAGAATTTTTTCCATTTACAACCAAAGAGTCAACTAAGAAAAGTTTGAAAGAAATGATGAATTTAACCAAAGGATAAAGGCAATTTGTGGCAAACTAAACTGAAGTACATAATTCAGTCTACCCAAAAAAAGATAAGACATGTTTAAAGACGTTATGAAAGATTTCGGTAAAGATGTAATTTGGTGTTAAAATGGCCAGGGGACACCTTCTGCCAAATCAATCCCAAAAAGGACAGGAGCATTGCTCCCATGGACATGGCAGATAGAAAAATCCTCAGTGTCTGTCTGTCTTGGGCAGAATCCTTCTAGAAGTTTGTAACACCTATGACCCATGTCCTGGTCTTGAACATCTGATATATAAGTAACTATATCACAGCCCCAAATCTATTAACCCAGTAGCCTCAGCACACCTGAGATAGTAAAACTGCTCCCCTCCAATGGGAAATGATTTTACAATTACAGGAGGCTTAGAATTAAACATAGGATCATGAAGTAAATTGGGCCTGTCATATTAACACTATTTATTAATAGGTTTGGGAATAGAAATTATAATTTTTGTGTTTAAAGTGTTAGTAGTGTTTAAGAAAATCTGACATATTAGAGAATCTAAAGAATTTAGCTTCATGATTTTAATTTGAAATTTATACTTAATTTATTCTCATTATCTTAAGTTGCAAAGTTCTGATAATTTGATAAAGTTTGTATAGTCTTTGAATGTTTTGACTCATTATGTTTTTAAGGGCCAATTTTTAGAATTACAGGTACTTGGACTTTGCTTGTTGAGGTTTAAATCAGCCTTGTCAAGCATCTGAATTGCTTGATATATTAAATTGTAAATATTGTTAAAACCTTAGGGGAGTTTAATTGATGGTTTATTAATATGACTAATTGTATAGAGGATTTTAATCTGCTAAAATTGAATTAAATAAGTGGAAGGATAGTTGTAAATTTTATAAAAATTACTTGGTTTATAAGTAAAATCAGAATTGCAAAGTGATCTTAAAGGCCTAAGAACATTATAGTTTTAAATTTGTAGCTTAAGTTAATATTATTTCAATATTCAAATATCTATTTCCTTTCTGTGCACAAAAGCCCTCGCTTCCCCCAAATTGGAAAAAATAATGCATAAACATACATGGTAAGGAATATCATTATAGATGCAAAAGCCATAGATGAAACAGCACTTCTGTAGAGAATGAGAAACACAGGGCCTGTATGGGGCCTGAGATAAGGCAAATGATATAAAAATATACATAATAAACAATGATGAGCCAACTGGACCAGCTACCAGGAAGTAAAAATTAAGATCAAAGAATCAACAACTCAGGTGGTAATAACCCAACTGATTCATTCATTCATTTGTTTTTATTCAACATATATTTACTGAATATGTACTACATGTCAAGTTCTGTTCTAGCAGTTCCAGGATATAGACGAAGAAAGGAAAATATGGATTACAGTTTGGATGTGAAAAAGACAAAAAGAGAGTAAGTGAAGTAATTGGAAATGGAGGAGAGATGCCAGCAGAAGGCTGTTTGGAGAAAGAGCAGGTTGTCTTGTCTCAGATTTCTCAGCTTCGCCTGATGTCAGTAAGCATAGGACATAAGGAGCAAGAGCATCTCAAGACACATCCACAGACGACAAAAAACAATTCAAGAGAAGAGAAAAAGAGGATAATGCATTCAGTAATAATAGACGGCAGACACAAAAGAGAAAAGGCTGGAGGGGAGAGTAATCGAGCCCGAGACAAGTGGAACAGGCAGCCGGCACAGTCATCAATGAGAAGAATGGGGAAGGTTCAGACCAAGCCTTACAGGACTAATTAAAATGACACAAAATATGGGTTAAGCACAGCAGAAAGTAGGGACAGGCAGTACAAATAACAGGAAGGGGAAAAAAAAAAAAAAAAAACCTGTGAAGGGCTAATTCTGTGGGACTCTGAGAAGAAAATCTGGAGATGAGCTGAGGCAAAAGAAACAAGCCTGAAACCAGAACAGCTTGTTCCAAAAGACTGGGGTTGGGGGCCACACATGGACCTGGAGAGGAAGGGAGACACTGGTAGAAAGACTGCTCAAGAAGAGAAGCGTATGATCACGCTGTAGAGAAAGGAGGGTGAGCTGACTGCTGGGCCTCATTGCTCACGAAAGAGCAAGCCTTTGGAAGGTCTGCTGATGACCCGTAGTCAGACAGCCAGAAAAATGGAATAAGTAATGTAAATGATGATTTGGGGAAGGGCATAATTTTGTTCTGATTATTTAAAAAATATTCCCCAAACATAAGTTAAATATAATCATTCTAGAAGAATGAGAAAACACAGATAACCAAATCAGGTATGAGAAAAGAAAAATCACCACCCTAAACAAGACAGTGACATTTCTGAGGGAGAAAGGGCCACTGACTTTTCTAATTAGTTATTTGAAATTTTCTGTAGGAATCGCCAACCCATCCTGACCCCACCCTGAAAGCTGGTAGTGATGGTTCATACCCAGGAAAGGTAGTAAACAAGATTGCCAAGTCCCAGTCAAGAAAAAAGGGTTTTAATCAACTAATCTGAAATATTCCCTTCAACTTCCTGTAAAAATATGGTGACAAGAGCTGTAAACAGTTCCTTTCAAGCATTCATCAGACTACTGGTTAGCACACAATGAGGAAACAGCGCTCCAAGACCAGGGAAAGAACCAACCTAAAGGATTAGGGAGAACAATATCAAGTGCTCCCATATGCCTTTTCCCAGCAGACAGACTGGAAAATTTCATACTTCATGGGTCCTTGAGTAGAGAGCTCAGAAAGGCCTTGCCTCAGTAGTGGGGTAAAGTTAGTCCTAACCTCAATATTGTTATGGTCCTGCCTAACAAATCTTAAAGGTATGACCTGAAAGAATCTAACTGTTTCCAAGTAACTTAGCTGCATCCCCAAACAAAGGTCAAGAATACTTATAGAAATAATAATTTTTTAAAAACCACTTAACAGGGAAAAATACCCAATGTCTGGTATACAACAGAAAAAATTACCAGGAAAGCAAAGAAGCAGAAAAATATAACCATCATGAGGAAAAAAAAAATTGTAAATTGAAACCAAACCACAACTGAAGCAGATATTAGAATTGAGAGACAAGGATATTAAAACAGCTGTTATAGCTGTATATTGTATGTTTAAAAAATTAAGTAGAGACATAGGAGATATTAAAAAGATACAAGTCCAACTTCTAGAACTGAAAAAATATGTTTGAGGTGAAAAATTACACTGAATAGGATTAATGGCAGATTAAACATTTCAGAAGAAAAGATTAGTGAACCTGAAAACACAGCAATAGAAACTATCCAAGATGAAATTTATAAAAATATGATATGAAAGTAGAATACCATCTCTTGAAGGTAGACTGGTGTGTGTGTGTATATGTGTGTGTGTGTATATATATATACACACACATACTTTTAAGTGAGTTATAGGTAATAAACCAACAAAAGGATATAAAATAGAATCATAAGAACAATTCAGTAAATCCAAAAAGAGGCAGAAAAAGAGGAAAAAAATGAACAAATAATAGATGGAATAAACAGAAGGCAGATAGCAAGGTGATAAATTTAAACTTTAGCATATCAATTATCATAGTAAATACTACTTAGGCATCCTAATAGAGATTGTCAGGATTCGGTAACAACACCAAAAAAAATCCAACTCTATTCTTTATGCAAGAAATGCAGTTTACATACAAAGAAACAACTAAGTTAAACATAAAAGGATAGAAAAGATGCACCATACTATTACAGACTGAACCGTGTCCCCCGCACCCCACAAATTCCTGTGTTAAAGCCCTAACTCTCCATGTGAATATATCTGGAAATAGTGCCTTTAAGGAGGTGATTAATGTTAAATGAGGTCATAAGTGTCGGGCCCTAATCCCATAGGACTTATAAGAAGATGAAGAGACACTAGAGGTATGATCTCTCTCTCTCTGCGCCACCCCCGGCGCACAGAGAAAAGGCTGTGTGAGGGCACAGCAAAAAGGCAACCATCTGCAAGCCAGAAAGAATCATCTCACCAGGCTTCAGCCTTGCTGGTATCTTGATCTTGGACTTCCAGTGTCCAGAACATTAAACATTTCTGTTGTTTAAGCCACCAGGCTGTGGCATTTTGTTGTGGCAACCTGAACAGAGTAATACACGTGCTAAGATCAATCAAAACGAGGCTGAAGTGACTATATTAATGTCAGGCAAAGTAAATATTAGAGCAAAGAATAGCACCAGAGACAAAGATCATTTCATAATGATTAAGAAGTCATCATCAAGAGTACATAACAGGGGCTTCCCTGGTGGTGCAGTGGTTGGAAGTCCGCCTGCCGATACAGGGGACATGGTTTCGTGCCCCGGTCCGGGAAGATCCCACATGCCGCAGAGCGGCTGGGCCCGTGAAGCATGGCTGCTGAGCCTGCGCGTCCGGAGCCTGTGCTCCGCAACGGGAGAGGCCACAACAGTGAGAGGCTCCC
>NW_006790307.1:2953746-2982621 GCF_000442215.2 Lipotes vexillifer
CCAAAAAAAAAAAAAAAAAAAAAAAAAAAAAAAAAGGAAATAACAGTAAATATGTTTGTGTCTAATAAAAACAATTCAAAATGTGTGAAGCAAAAACTCATAAAACACCCAAGAGAAAGACAAATCTACAACCAAAATGAAAATATCAGTACCCTTCTCTTAATAATCAATAGAACAATGGAGAGAAAAATCAGTGATCTAGAAGACCTGAACAAAACTATCCACCATGACCTAATTGATATTTATAGAATACCTCACCAAACAACAGCTGTACATACATTCTTCAAGTGTACTTGTAACATTAAACAAGATAGACCGTGTCTCAGTAAATGGAAATGAATTCAAGTCCAACAGAGTATGCTGTCTAACTATGATGGAATTGAATTAGAAATCAATAACAAAAAGATTTCTGGAAAACTCCCCAATTTTTGCAAACCAAATAACACACTTCTAAATAACCCATGGATAAAAGAAGAAGGCAAAAGGAAAAGCAGAAAGTATTTGAACTAGTTGAAAATGAAAAAAAGAACATAAAAAAATTGTGGGATGCCACTAATTAAGTATTAGTGTGGGGTTGGGGGCGATTTGTAATACTGAATGACTTTATTAAAAGAGAAGAAGCATTTCAAATAAATGATCTCAACTTCCCCTTAAGAAACCAGAAAAAGAACAAATAAACCCAAAATAAGCAGAAGAAAGGAAATAGTAAAGATCAGAGTGGAATTCAATAAAATAGAACTCAGAAAGACAATAGAGAAAATCAGTGAAGCTGAAACCTGGATATTAAAGATCAATAAAAATTATAAGCCTCTAGCCAGATTGATCAGGATCAAAAGAGGGAAGACACAAATTACCAGTATCAGGAATGAAAAAGGTGACATCTCTACAGATTCTAGATATTAATGGGATAATAAGGGTATATAATGAACAACTTCACACCAAAATTATCGACAATTTAGATGAAATAGAACATTTTTTTGAAAGACACAAACTACCAAAGCTAATCCTAAAATTCACATGGAACCACAAAGACCCCGAAAAGTCAAAGCAATCCTGAGAAAGAAGAACATAGCTGGAAGCACCACACTTTCTGATTTTAAAATATATTAAAACATATATCATAATACAATATAATATATTACAAAGCTATTAAAGCGGTACAGCACAGGCATAAAAACAGAACACTGGAACAGAATAGAGAGCCCAGAAATAAACCAATGCATATGCAGTCAAGGGTGCCAAGAATACACAAAGGGGAAAAGATAGCCTCTTCAACAAAACTGGATATTCACATGCAGAAGAAAGAAATTAAACCCTTATCTTACACCATACACAAAAATCAACTCAAAATGGATTAAAGACTTAAACATAAAACCTGAAACTTATAAAACTCCTAAAGGAAAACAAGGGAAAATGTTCATGACATCGGTAAAGGCAACGATATCTTGGATATGACCCTAAAAACATAAGAAATAAACCACAAAGAGACAAGTGGGACTACATCAAACTAAAAAGCTTCTGCACATCAAAGGAAACAGTCAACAGAGTGAAAAGGCAATCTACAGAATGGGAGAAAATACAAACTATGTATTTGATAAAGGGTTAATATCCAAAATATATGAGGAACTCCTACAATCTAATAGCCAAAAAAGAAAAGAAAAAAAAAAAAGAAAAAAAATTGATTTTAAAATGGGCAAAGGACTTGAGTAAACATTTCTCCAAAGAAGACATACAAATGGCCAACAGGTACGTATATGAAAAGATGATCAATATCATTAATCAACAGGGAAATGTAACTCAAATCTACAATGAAATATCTCACACCTGTCAGAATGGCTCTTATCAAAAAATGAAAGACAACCAGTGTTGGTGAGGATGTGGAGAAATTGGGACTTTTGTACACTGTTGGTGGGAATGTTAAAATGTAAAATGATGCAGCCACTGCATCAATAGTATGGAGGTTTCTCAAAAAATTAAAAATTGAACTACCATATGATTCATCAATCCCCCGTCTGGGTATATATTCAAGAGAATTGAAACCAGAATCTCAAAGAGATATCTGCATTTCCAAGTTCATTGCAGTATTACTCACAATAGCCAAGATATGGCAACAATCTATATGTCTATTGATGGATGAATGGATAAAGAAGATGTGGTGTATACATACAGTGGAATGCTATTCAGCCTTAAAACAGAAGGAAATCCTGCCATATGCAACAACGTGGATGAACCTAGAGGACGTTGTGCTAAGTGAAATAAGCCAGTCACAGAACAAGGAGTACTTATGATTCCACTTATATGGGTTTATCTCGAATAGTTATACTCATAGAAACAGAGAGTAGAAGGTGGTTGTCAGAAGTTTGGGGTCAGCGGGAACAAGGTGTTGCTCTGTTGGACAGTATAGTTTCAGTTATGCAAGATAAATAGGCTCTAGAGATCTACTGTACAGCATTATGCCTATAGTTAATACTGTACTGTGCACTTAAAAATGTGTTAGGAAGGTAGATATTATGTTAAGTGTTCTTACCAAACTAATTTGAAGAAAGAAAGAAAAGAAGGTATAACCTGAATAGCCTTACACCTATTAAAGAAAGCTATCAAATCTATAAAACTCTTTCAAAAAAGTTGAAGAGGAGGGAACACTTTCCATCTCATCCTATGTAGCCAGCACTATCCTGATACCAAAACTAGACAGAGATTAAAAGAAAACTATAATTTCTCTCATGACAGATGCAAAAATTCAAAACAATGTTTTAATAAATCAAATCTAACAATACATAAAAGCTAATTCACAGTGATTAAGAGAGACTTATCCCAAGAATGCAAGATTGGCTTAACATTCAAAAATCAATGTAAGTCATCAGATTAACAAATTTTTTTAAAACCCATATGACTATATTAGTAGATTCATACATGAATGTTTACAGTAGCTCTATTTATAATTGTCAAAACCTGGGGGGAAAAAACAAATCTCCATCAACAGGTGAGTTTGTTCATTGTGGCTTATCCACACAAGGAATGAACTATTGACACACACTGTTACATTGATGAATCTCAAAAATAAGTATGCTGAACGAAAGAAGCCATACAAAAGAGTACATACTGTATGATTTCATGCATCTGAAATTCTAAAAAGTGCAAACCAAACTTCTCACAGAAAGCAGAACAGTTGCTGCCTGAGACGGGGGAGTGGTGAGAAGCAAGAAGAAGGGATGGTGAAGGGGCAGGAGGACACTTCTGTGTGTGATGAGTAGGCTCCTTATCTTGATTATAGTGATAGTTTCACGGGTGTGCACATATGCCCAAAACTTATCCTCTCTACCCTTCTCTTTAAACCTCCATTCCAGAATACTATTGCTTTTACATTTGTTCTGTAACTACAATTGCTTTTGGATGCACTGTCTATAAATTCATTTTTTAAATTGAAAACTAAAAAATAATATTCATAATAATGCTTATGGAAATACTGTTCACTGCAGAACCAAGGAGTACCATTAAATTAAGCCTGTAGAGGAGATGTAACTCTTGTCAATAAATCTTTGCTGTTGGAAATAGAAAATAACTTTAAAATTTGGAGAGGGTTAGGATGGCACAATGTCATAATGACCTAATATGCCTTTGCCTTGTCACAAGATCACCCAACTTCTTAATCATTGTATTTGTTAGAAGAAATCCATGTTCTACCGAAAGGGATTCTTCACAGAACCTCTGACTTCTGGTTCTAATTTGGACTGAAGGTTTTCTAGCCCTGCCTCAAAGTTCTCATTCTGCAATCCTAGGTTAGATCCACTGCTCCTTGGAGCCTATGACTTCCTCTTACTTGGATTCTCTTTGTTTTGCTTGAGTAATTCTTTCAAAAATAGTCTGTGGGTGGTAAATGGTCTGTGCTCTTGCATGTTTGAAAATGTCGCACTCTTGATTGATATTTTGGCTAGGTACAGAATTTTAGGTTCAAAAACATTTTTCCCTCAACATTTTGCAGACATGCTGCTTGTTTTTTGTCTTGTTTTTTCCTATCATCTAGAGTTGCTGATGACCTGTCCACTGTCAACTGGATTCTCATTTTTTTCTGAGTGACTTATTCTTTTAGCTTTTAGAATCTTCCCTCCATTTCTAGTGTCTATAATGTCACAAGAATATGTCATGGGGTGGGTTTGTTCATTCATCTTCTGCATTCTCTAGGCCCTTACAATCTGAAGTCCTATTTCTTCACACTTAGAAATTCTCTCTTGTTCTTCTCTGTCTTGTGTGTTTTCTCATTCTGAACATCTTTTTGGATGTTAGAACTTTTAGACTGTTCTCTAACCTCTTCATTTTTCTCCCATATTTTCCATCCCTTTAACTTTTTGTTGTACAGTCAGAGATATTTCTTCCATTCTTTCTTCCACTGAATTTTTTAATTTGACAATTTTTTTTTTCATTTTAAGAACACTTTTTGGGTTGGATTGTTCTTTTCCTTAGCAGCCTATTTTTGCTTTACAAATGCTTTTTTTTTTTTTTTTTTTTTTAAATTTTCTCCTGTGAGGAAAGAAAGTAGAATTACTTTAAAGATGTCTTCTATTTCCTGAATTATCTATGTCCTCCAGGGTCAGTTTATTTATTTCCACCTGCCTTTCTGTCCTTATTTTTTTTCAAATTATTATGATCCTTGGGCTGTCAATTCATAGTTATAACTGAGGCAGACCAGCTTATTTAATGCAAGTAGCTCTCCTTGCCTCAGCTGGTCTCACCTTCTCTCCACGTGGGTGGGCCTTTTGACTGGTAGACTTTGCTTTAGACCTTGAGGAGAAAGAGGGGGACGAGGAGGACACCCTCCCAGCACCTCCCACCTCCCAGCCAGAAAGAGGAGAATTTTATTCAGAGTGAGCATCACCCCTTCTAGGGCTACATTGCATGCAGACGCTCCTCAATTATTTTAAAGATTAATCCTCTGGTTTTAGTCTGAGCATGTGATGCAGGGAAGGAGAATGTGGGCTCTGACTCACAGTTATTCCACAGTTGACTTCTGTCCAACTTTCCTCTCATACTCCAAGTTCTGAGCCTCTGTGAGTCTGCTGCCAGGAAAAAATAGCTCCGGCCCCGACTGCAGCCTTCTCCTGTGAATGCGATTGAATCTGTTAATACAATTCCAAGTAGTTTTTACTTTTAAGAAATGTGTCTATATCTCTAGTTCCCAGATGCCCCTTCTCCTGTGCCCAGGACTGTCTTTCATGTATTATTCTCTGTTCCTCTTTACTGATATTTCTATGGGATTTGGGAGCCGAAAAGAGATGTATGCCTGTGCTCTGTCTGCCATCTTGAACAAGAGTTCCTATTGTATCTTTGGACACCTTTGTGATTTCTTCCTTATTTTACTTTCTTATTTTTAGGCAAAAGACTCCTTAAAGCTTCCACTGAGGGCCAGCCACAGGACCACACAAGCAAGGCTGAATTTCTACTTATCAGCTCTCAAAATATTTGAAACTAGTTTTATATCCTCCTATCCTCTCTAGGTCAAATATTTCTAGTTTTACTAACCACGCCTCTTTGAATTTTTTTTTTTAACATCTTTATTGGAGTATAATTGCTTTACAGTATTGTGTTAGTTGCTGCTGTAAAACAAAGTGAATCAGCTACATATACGTATATCCGCATATCCCCTCCCTCTTGCATCTCCCTCCCACCCTCCTTATCCCACCCCACCAGGTGGTCACAAAGCACCGAGCTGATCTCCCTGTGCTATGCAGCTGCTTCCCACTAGCTAGCTATTTTACATTTGGTAGTGTATATATGTCGATGCTACCCTCTCACTTTGTCACAGCTTAACCTTCCCCCTCCCCGTGTCCTCAAGTCCACTCTCTACGTCTGTATCTTTATTCCTGTCCTGTCCCTACATTCATCAGAACCAATTTTTTAGATTCCGTATATATGTGACAGCATAAGGTATTTGTTTTTCTGACTTACTTCACTCACTCTGTGTGACAGACTCTAGGTCCAACCACCTCACTAAAAATAACTCAGTTTCGTTCCTTTCTATGGCTGAGTAATATTCCATTGTATATATGTGCCACATCTTCTTTATCCATTCATCTGTTGATGGACACTTAGGTTGCTTCCATGTCCTGGCTATTGTAAATAGTGCTGCAAGAACATTGAGGTACATGACTCTTTTTGAATGGTTTTCTCAGGGTATATGCCCAGTAGTGGGATTGCTGGGTCATATGATAGTTTTATTTTTACTTTTTTAAGGAACCTCCATACTGTTCTCCATAGTGGCTGTATCAATTTACATTCCCACCAACAGTGCAGGAGGGTTCCCTTTTCTCTACACCCTCTCCAGCATTTATTGTTTGCAGAATTTTTGATGATGGCCATTCTGACCGGTGTAAGGTGATGCCTCATGGTAGTTTTGATTTGCATTTCTCTAATGATTAGTGATGTTGAGTGCCCTTTCATGTGTTTGTTGGCAATCCGTATATATTCTTTGGAGAAATGTCTATTTAGTTCTTCTGTCCATTTTTGGATTGTGTTGTTTGTTTTCTTGATATTGAGCTGCATGAGCTGCTTGTATATTTTCAAGATTAATCCTTTGTCTGTTCCTTCATTTGCAACTACTTTCTCCCATTCTGTGGGAGAAAAAATAAGACAGAAAGGCAGGTGGAAATAAATAAACTGACCCTGGAGGAGATAGATAATTCAGGAAATAGAAGACATCTTTAAAGTAATTCTACTTTGTTCCCGCACAGGAGAAAATTTTTTTTTTAAAAATTCAATTTTCTTAAATTTACCAAGGCTTGATTTGTGACCCAAGATATGCTCTATCCTGGAGAATGTTCCGTGAGTACTTGAGAAGAAAGTGTATTCTGTAGTTTTTGGATGGAATGTCCTATAAATATCAATTAAGCCCATCTTGTTTAATGTGTCATTTAAAGCTTGTGTTTCCTTATTTATTTTCATTTTGGATGATCTGTCCATTGGTGAAAGTGGGGTGTTAAAGTCCCCTACTATTATTGTGTTACTGTCTATTTCTGCTTTTATGGCTGTTAGCATTTGCCTTATGTATTGCGGTGCTCCTATGTTGGGTGTGTAAATATTTACAATTGTTATATCTCCTTCTTGGATTGATCCCTTGATCATTATGTACTGTACTTCTTTGTCTATTGTAATAGTCTTTATTTTGAAGTCTATTTCGTCTGTTATGAGAATTGCTACTCCAGCTTTCTTCTGATTTCCATTTGCATGGAATATTTTTTCCATCTCCTCACTTTCAGTCCGTATGTGTCCCTAGGTCTGAAGTGGGTCTCTTGTAGACAGCATATGTATGGGTCTTGTTTTTATATCCATTCAGCCAGTCTATGTCTTTTGGTTGGAGCATTTAATCCATTTCCATTTAAGGTAATTATCGATATGTATGTTCCTATTACCATTTTCTTAACTGTTTTGGGTTTGTTTTTGCAGGGCTTTTCCTTCTCTTGTGTTTCCTGCCTAGATAAGTTCCTTTAGCATTTGTTGTATAGCTGGTTTGGTGGTGCTGAATTCTCTTAACTTTTGCTTGTCTGTAAAGGTTTTAATTTCTCCATCGAATCTGAATGAGATCCTTGCTGGGTAGAGTAATCTTGGTTGTAGGCTTTTCCCTTTCATCACTTTAAATATGTCCTGTCACTCCCTTCTGGCTTGCAGAGTTTCTACTGAAAGATCAGCTGTTAACCTTACGGGGATTCCCTTGTATGTTATTTGTTGTTTTTCCCTTGCTGCTTTTAATATGTTTTCTTTGTTTTTGATTTTTGATAGTTTGATTAATATGTGTCTTGGCATATTCTGCTTTGGGTTTATCCTGTATGGTACTCTCTGTGCTTCCTGGACTTGATTGACTATTTCCTTTCTCATATTAGGTAAGTTTTGGACTATTATCTCTTCACATATTTTCTCAGACACTTTCTTTTTCTCTTCTTCTGGGACCCCTATAATTCGAATGTTGGTGTGTTTATTTTTGTCCCAGAGGTCTCTGAGACTGTCCTCAATTCTTTTCACTCTTTTTTTTTTATTCTGCTCCCTGGCAGTTATTTCCACCATTTTATCTTCCAGCTCACTTATCCATTCTTCTGCCTCAGTTATTCTGTTATTGATTCCTTCTAGAGTATTTGTAATTTCAGTAATTGTGTTGTTCATCACTGTTTGTTTGCCCTTTAGTTCTTCTAGATCCTTGTTAAATGTTTCTTGTATCTTCTCCATTCTGTTTCTGAGATTTTGGATCATCTTTACTATCATTACCCTGAATTCTTTTTCAGGTAGGTTGCCTATTTCGTCTACATTTATTTGGTCTTGTAGGGTTTTACCTTGCTCCTTCATCTGTAACATATTTTTTTGTCATTTCATTTTTTTTTTGCTGGGTGGTGATGTATTCCTGTCTTACTGGTTGTTTGGCCTGAGACGTCCAGCACTGGAGTTTCCAGGCAGTTGGATAGAGCTGGGTCTTGGTCCTGAGATGAGTACCAACCGGAGGCCTCACTCCGATTGATATTCCCTGGGGTCTGAGGTTCTCTGTTGCTCCAGCAGTTTGGACTCGGAGCTCCCACGACAGGAGCTCGGGCCTGACCCGCAGCCTGGGAACCAAGATCCCACAGCTGGCAATTTTCAAGCACACTGAAGAAGATAAAACATGTGGCAGGCGAAGTAATGGTCCCCCAAAGACACGGACATCCAAATCCCTGGAACTGCCTGGCTGGTGCGTGGCAATGGGGACCCGGAGCCACCAGAGGGGCAGGGCGGTGGCCTGAGGTGCACAGGGCGGCCTGGTGTCCTCAGGGTCAGAGCCAGGCCATCTGCGCCACATGTGCCACCCACATGCCAGGGACTCCCCCTGGGCTTGACAGGCATCTGCACCCTGGAGTCACATCTGAGGCCCCGGATTTATGTCATTGACCCCGGTTTTATGTCTGAGGCCCCAAATTTACACCTGAGGCTCTGGTTTTATGTCAGTGACCCAGTTTTACGTCTCCCCCTTTGAATTTTTAAGTCTTCCTATAATTCTGATCATTTCCTTCTGAACTTCCTCCATCTCTCTAAAAGCATTCAGTGCAACGTCTAGGGGAGTAAAGCTGGAAGCTAGTGCAGAGTAATCCAGTCTTTGCCCCCACAGCACACATCCACATTGTCCAGTTATTGTGCTGCCCTAGACACACACCACCAGCACCTGCTGGAAAGACTCTCTATAATGGTAATATATTTAAAAGCCATAAAATTATGGGAAGACACCAAGAGGAATTTCCATCCAAGAATTTCCAGGCTCTCTAGCCCAGCTTCTAATTTGTACACAATTATTTTATCACTTAAACAAAGGTCATTTAAAAATTCTTAATTTTAGTCATTTTGTAAAGAATGGTACTATGCGCTGAGGAAGATATTAGGGATAAATTGTTCCAAAATTGATTGAATCATGCAACTGAACTCACCATATAGTTTTTCAAGTATTTGAAATGCAACTTCAAAATTCCAACACATTTCTCATTAGCAAAAATGAACACTTTTCTAAGAGCTTCAGATTGTTGTAAAATCACTACTAATTAAAATATATATACAGGGCTTCCCTGGTGGCGCAGTGGTTGAGAGTCCGCCTGCCGATGCAGGGGACACGGGTTTGTGCCCCGGTCTGGGAAGATCCCACATGCCGCGGAGCGGCTAGGCCCGTGAGCCATGGCCGCTGAGCCTGCGCGTCCGGAGCCTGTGCTCTGCAACGGGAGAGGCCACAACAGTGAGAGGCCCACGTACCACGCCACCCCCCCCCAAAAAAAAAAAAAATATATATATATATATATATACATATACAGACTTAAAAATCAATAAAAAGAAGATAAATACAAGCTTTGTACCATTTTAAAACGTCACAGCTATGGTGATGTCCCTTTTTAGCAGACAGAGCTTTAAAATTTAAATAAAATATTGTCTGACAAAATTACATGGTACAGTTCTCAGCTAACACAAATATTTTTCTGATGTGTACCTTCCTTAGAATATTGCCTGCCCCCAGTTGCTTGAAGAGCACATTTTAAAACTATAAAAGAAAAGAAGTTTTCCAAGTTTATTAATATATCTGAAAAATTTATTAATCTGATGAATTGAAAGACCAAAGCATTTTACAGGAATTTTATAGAAGTTTTCAAAATCTGTTTGTTTGTTTAAGAGAGTTATTTAGGAAACTACTATGTGCTAGGTATTAGCAGTTCAATAATATACCAGAAAGATCTGCAGTCTCTATTTTCATGGAGTCTATTTCTTCAAAGTTATTAAAGTTATTTTCATATTCAAATTTATCAAATTTATTAAAGTGCCTTTCCTTCTACAACTTTGCTTAAGGAAGATGGAATCAGATGTAAATGAAGTGATGCCACCAGCCTCTAGAAAGCAAGAATCTTTTCCATTCTTTAGTATCTTTTCCATTTTCTGGGCCAAATGGACTATGTCAGTAACATTTGTGGAATGTTGACTATGAGGAATCAGAGCTGAAAAGTTGGCAGGAAGCTAAGAAGTCATCTCGGGAAAAATTTATTATCCCCCCCCTTGCTTCCTCTGATCAATCAATATATACTTTCTTCAGTCAGTGGGAATTTGGGGAAGGTATTCCAGTTTCTACAGGTGTGTGGCAGCACCTGGCATTACCTGGCACTGATGGCCCTGTGGGATCCCCCATCTTTACAGCTGGCTCGCCAACAACTTCATAAAACACACGCTGTGCTCTTGGCCTGGACAGCTACTTTTAGTTCCCTCTGTACACCATGCTCTCCCACACTTCCTTTCCTTTGCCCGAAATGCCCTTCCACTCCTCCTTCACCTGGAGTCCTCCTACTTAGGTTTTGGGGTGCAGGTCAAACGCTGCTTCCTCTGGGAAGTCTTCACTGGCCCCCAGGCTGGCTCGTCTGCTTAGTGGCGTTGTAGAACAACTGTGAGAAAAGATAGACCAGGAAATGGATCTGGGTTCTAGCTTTTACCAGGTGTGGAGTTGTGTAAACTTTCTAAACATTCGTTTTTCCCATCGATAAAATACAAAGGCCTTCCAGGGCTGTTTTGAGGATAAAATACAATGGTGACAGTAAAGACCCCAAACAGAGATCTTGGCACACAGACAGCACTCAGTAAATACTGCCTTCTACACCCTCCTCTTCTGTCACACCTGGGAATGGCATGAACTCAGAATCTCATGCTAGATCACCCGTAGTCCTTATTTTGAAAATCACTAGGATTATAATAATATAAAGTTGCAAATTAAAAACAGTGTTTTTAATCAAAGCTCATTAAAGAGTTTCCAGTTACTCACAAAGATCCTTTGGGTGAAGAATGACTATAAAATAATTAGCATGATCTTTTACTTGAAGTGCATGCGCGCAATACTTTCAAAGATCCTGATCAAAAGCCTCAGCACTGTGTGTTCCAGGCCTATAAATTTTACATAGAGGTCATTGCTATATTCTTAGCAATCACATCTGCTCTTGTACCTATTTTACAAACTCAGAGCTAGGCCAAGAATGCAGTACATCGACAGCAAAGATGTCCAAAAGACTATGACATTATATGAGCAATAATTATTATATGCAATAAGAATTTGCTTTTTTTTTTTTCCAAGTCTTTCATCCATTTCTTAAGCATATTACAAACATTCCGTCTTCCTCATGGCATCTTCTGTGGCAAGTCAGTGGTGCTGGGATGACTGTTGTCCCAATTTCCAGGGCTGTGTGCAGAAGTCCTTCCACATCAATGTAGCAGAGCAATGCTGGGTGTGTTTTTTGAATAGGAGGAACAAGATGAGGAATATGAGTCCTCCTAAAGAGGCCAGAAAGTTTCATTTTTCCCGTCTAGTTTTCACTCTGTTTTGAGATATTTGGGAATCCTTAATGCCTTACTCAGCCACTCACTCAGCAACTATTGGTTAGAAGCACAGAATCCGGGCTCGGATTTCTGCTATTACCACTTACAGCTGTGAGGCCTCAGGTGAGTTACTTCCTGTATGGTTTAGCTTCTCCATCTGTAAAATTGGAATACCAATAGCACCTGCATCATAACACTATGGGGAGCAGTGCCCAGCACATAATTAACGTTACTCTTTATTGGGAACTATTAGCGTTGACTTTTATTCCTATCCTAGACACTGAGATGCAATGGTAAACAAAGGCACTCAATAAATACTTACTGGATGAATAATGCAAAACCATAATAGAATGAAGCTATAAATATCATTTTGGATACCCAGGTGGCTTCCATCAATGGCTGATGTCAGAGAACAAAAATTTAAACATTCATATGATTAAGTCTCAGCAACATGCTCATTTGCCCAAGAGCAGAAACAGAAAGATATAATGAAACTATCCACCTGACGTCACAAAAGACAGACCAATGACAATAAGCCAAGTAGCTCTATGCACAAGTATTCTATTTTTAACTTGGCTGTAGTATGATTTTTTAAACAAGCTTATAAATCTTGTTTAATTTTTAGCCACATACATTGACTCTCCAATGAGGTCATGTTTGGAAATATATGTATCAACATTTAAACAACTCAAAACCATAAGAAAATCTTAAGTACTTCAGCCAAACTCTGTCTCAATATTGAAATAAGTGAGATGTGAAAATTAGGGGAAGGCGTATTCTCAGTTGGATCATTGTTTTATGCTACCCTTTATATATGAGTACAGAGCAACGGTATTTCAGGATATTATCATTAAAACTGTTTGCAGTTATAAAACAGTTCTAACCATGGCCAAACTTCCAGCACTGCTTAAAATTACTCAATTTTAAATTACTTAAAATTACTCAATATTTATATCTGCCTACAAGCACATAATCATCTTCAGTCTCGATTTTAAATACTGATATTTTCTTTTAAAGTTCTTCAAAATGTATGTTCTGTGAGAAGGAGAATTCTAAAAACATTATCTAAAGCTGCAGAAGAGCTAGAGGTCTTAAGGAAGGTGTGGAAAGAGTGACTGCAAGCAATTGATACAAATCAAAAATGGTGCAGTGGGCCAAAGAACAGAGATGGCTGGAAGAAGACAACATACTCCTTCCAGTTATCGAGAGCCGGAGAATGTGTATCCCCGTGACCAGGAGTGCTTGCTTTTTTTTTTATTTCCCCAGAGATGATGATATATTAGGAACCAGGCATACTTAGAAAGTTGGCCTCTCGGAGATCAGCATAGATGTAAGTGTTGTTGTTGTTTTTAAACAACTAATGAAAACAGATTACTACTGACAAGAGGGAATAGAAAGCCAGAAAGAATGGGGAAGCCATCCTTCAAAACCCAGTAATGGGAAGCTGTCTTCAGTAGCTGTGTACCCTGAAACCACAACTGGTCCCTGAGGAATCACACACACACACTCTCAAAAGTAACGATAGATAAAGGACAGAATTAACTGTTATTCAAAAGTACCTATTCAAAAGGCAGGTATTATGTTTCCTTAAATTTTGCCCTATTTATGGGAGATTGGGATTGACATATATACACCAATATGTATAAAAAAGATAACTAATGGGAACCTGCTGTATAAAAAAATAAAATTCAAAAAAATTTTTGCCCTATTTAAATAGTGAATTACATTTAAATAGAGAATCCTTTAATATTTTTGCTTATTGTGAGTTTTAGTTTTGGCAAAGCAGGTAAACTGGAAGAGCAGTGTTTATACTGCTTGGTTCCATTTACCGGTTCTGTCTTGAACCCAAATAAGCAGCAGTTTATTTGGGTTCAAGACAGAATACACTTTGTCATTTTATTGTTCTCCACATCAGGTTTTTTTCCAGGAGGAAATGAATCCCAAATATACATGTATATCCAAAATATAATTTTAAAAGTATTAATAGATATTATGTCTTAACATACTTATACTGATCTTCTCTAGGTGTTGCAACAAATTACCGTAAATTTCATGGCTTAAAACAACGCAAATTTATGATCTTACAGTTCTGGAGATTAAAAGTTTGACCCAAGTATCACTGAGCTAAAATCAAAGTGTCAGCAGGACTGCATTACTTTCTGGAAACTCTAGGACAGAATGCATGTCTTTGCCTTTTCCAGCTTCTAGAGGCTGCCTGCATTCCTTGGCTCGTGGCTCCCCTCCTCCATCTTTAAAGCTGGAGAAGATGCTTCTTTATATCTCTCTAAACTAATAAACAATAATTATATCTTCCTCTGACTCTCTTCTTCTGCCTCTTTCCATTTTTAAGGACCCTTTTGATTATATTGGGCCTACCTGGATAATCCACAGTAATCTCCCCATCTCAAGATCAACTGATTAACAACCTTAATTCCATCTACAACTTTAATCCTCCTTTGTCATGTGTATAGTCTGCTCTGGCTGCCATAACAGAACACCACAGACAGGGTGGCTTAAACAACAAAAATTTATTTTTTTCACAGTTCTGGAGGTTTAAGCCTAGGAAGTCCAAGATCAAGGTGCCGGCAGGATTAGCGTCTAGTGAGGCCTCTCTCCTTGGTTTGCAGACAGGTGCCTTCTCACTGAGTCTTCACGTGACCTTTCCTCCATGTGTGCAGAGAGAGAGAGAGAAAGCTCTTTCTCTTCTTATAAGTACACAATTCCCATGCGATTAGGGTCGTGCCCTCATGGCCTCACTTAATCCTCATTACCTTCTCAAAGGCTCGATCTCCAATGATGTCACACTGACAGTTAGGGCTTTTTACCAAAGAAAACTGTTCCACCACTTCCAATAGTTCTTCTACCAAAAGGACGGGGTTTTTCCCTTATGAACAACCAATTCTTCAACTCTCCAGACACTAACTAGGTGTCTGCAACTTAATTCAATTCTGACACTAGCTCCTGGAGGCAGTGCAGACTCCATAGGTTAAGGGCTCAGTCCCACAAGACAGCTCCCACTTTAGACACCAGTCATAAGTCCCAAGCTGTGACCTGTACTTCGGACCAACCTGCTATAAGTTGGGGATTCCTACCACTCCCTCCCCAGGTTCAATTTGCTATAAAGGCTCACAGAATTCAGAGAAACACTTAAGTTTGCCAGTTCATTATAAAGCATAGTATAAAAGATACAGATGATCAGCCAGATGAAAAGGCAATAGGGTGAGGTCTAGAAGGGTCCCAAGCACAGAAGCTTCTGTTCTTTGGAAGTTAGGGTGCACCAACCTCCCTGCATATGGATGCATTCACCGACCCAGAAGCTCTCCAAAGCCTATAGTTGGGCGATTTTTACAGAGGCTTTGTCACATATAGGCATCATAATTTATTAACTCACTCTCCAGCCACTCTCCCCTCCGCTGAGGTCAGGGGGCAGCCTGAAAGTTCACACCTTGGTCTTGCCAGTGACCAGCCCTTATGCTGACACCATCTAGGGGCCCCTAGTCACCAGTCATCTCATTAGCATAAAAAAGACAGTCTTATCACGATGGGGATTCCCAGGGTCTTAGAAGCTCTTGTGTCAGAAACTGGGGACTAAAACCAAGGACATATTTCTTATTTTATCACAATATCACAAGTTCCAACATATGAATTTTAGGGGTAGGGGAACACAATTCAGTCCATAACATCATGTCATCTAACATATTCACAGGCTCTGGGAATTAGGACGTGGACATATCTGGTAGAGCCATTATTCTGCCTGCCACAGGGCTGTCCTTTGAATCGCAGCCCCCCATAATATGCTCCTGAGGGCAAGTGAGGGGGCAATGGTGGGTGATCACAGATAGGACTGGGAAGAGGAATGATGCTGTGTGGGACAGTGGCTCTTTGGCCTTTTTCCCCAAAGTGGTTGTCATTGATGCTTGGGCCACTTCCAAACAGAGGACCGGCTTCCCTTCCTCTCTGGCACTGGTTCAGGGGAAGATCAACGCGAGCACTTATAGTAAAAGGTGGAGGCGGCAGTGTTGTCGGGCCCTCTAGACCTTGGGGCTGTGATGGTTGCAACACTGAGATGACTCGTGGGCACCCAGGGGTTAATCTGAATACTGTTAAATGGTGTGTGCCGAGCAGATCCTGGGGAAGGGCCTGGGGGTCAAGCACTCTGTACTGGGTTTTAAAATCCACGTTTCGAGAGCGCATGATGCATGAAAAAGACAAGAACTGAGAGCAGTACACTCTTTGTTATAAAGGAGTGTGCCTCTGAAAAGTCCAGGGAGAAGCTGATTCCCAGAGCAGGCAAAACCTCCCATGTGCATATTTCCCTTTTATCGTTCAGGAAGGTCACCGGGTTAATCAGGCTCATTATTCATCATTTGTGTGTCAGGACACACAAGGATGTGGCCATCTTGATAAAAGGCCTTACTGTTCTCGAGAGGAAATAATTAGCTCAGGGAGTAAGAAATTTGCAGATCCCAAGCCTAAAAGCAGACAGCAAATATCTGAAAAACCAAAATATGCAGCTTCCTCCCTGTCAGCTCTACTAGACCACCTCTTACTGCTGGCCAGAGGCTTGGCAATAAATTTTCACCCAGAATTAGCTACCATTCTCATATCACCCGAAAGATCCAACAATGAAAGTCTAAAAGAAAGGAGATTATGGCAACAAGGAAATACTTTCTTGTCCGTCTCCTATCCCACTGAACACACACACACACACACACACACACACAAATGTCTCATTAAAGAACAAATTAGTAAGCTGTACTGATATAAAAGCATTTACACTCTTCCTGTTATGTTGGTTCCTAAAGGAAAAGAGAAAACCAAACACCTATACATTAACTAAGATCTAGTCTTTGCCATGTCCTGAACACAACATCCATGCATCAAGATAAGAATTGAGGCAATGCCCACTGGAATACAGAAAAGTCTATTCGACTCTGAAACCTTTCCTATGACATTGCTAATCAATCATAGCATTATTTCCTATGAACCCGGAGGAAACTTTACAGTCTTAGGGCAAGATTCTAGGTAGCCACTATCAAGCATTAAGGGTTGGCGTCAAAAATGATACCTATTTGCCTTCCTGACCTGTAATATTTCTCATTTCTCCCTCTCCACCATCTTCTTCCTCACTTCCTCAAAACATACACAGACCTTATTCTCAACAGCAAATATTTATGGAGGACCTATTTTGTGCCAAGCACCATTTAAGGCAATAGGAAATACAGAGATAGCAAGAACTAGTATGATTTTTAGTCTAATGTAAGTAAGTTGCACTTAATGAGGGAGACAATAAACAATCATTAAACACACAAACAAGATAACTCCAGGTACTGATACATGCTTTATAGAAAATAAAATGGGGTAGTACGATGGAGAGGGACTGGGGGTGGGGGAATGGGCATTGGTAGTGCAGTTAGGGAAGTGCTACCTGAGCAGTGGAGTCAGAGCTAACGAATGGTTAGATGTGTCAAGCATCCCACAAAGAGAGGAGCAGTTCAGCAGAGGAAGCAGGAAGTACAAAGTCCTGAGGCAGGAATGAGATTGAGACATCCAGGGAGCACAGGAAGACAGGTGGGGCTGCAGCATACTGAGCCGGGGAGAATGGAATCAAATAAGTTTGGAAAGAGACAGGAGCCAGATGGTGGAGGGCTTCGAAGGAGTGTCAAGGAAATTGCCCATTTTATCAGTATGATGCGAGGATATTGGAGAATTTAAGTAGAAGACGTTGCCATAGTCTGAGTTACTTTTGCCTACTTGGAAAAAGATTCTCATTTGATCCACCTTTGCCAATCATCTTTCTCTGCATCTACCCACATTCACCACCGTCCTTTGGGAGTGGATCTGCGCCCACCACCCCATTTCCTCTCGCAGGCTTCCTCCTTAGCCACTTGATAGAACACTCCATTTCCTGCACTCTCCTGAAACGCTGTGCACACATCTCTCTTTGACCCTCTCTCTCCAAGCACTTTTACTTACTCAAGAATTTGTATTGAGGCCCCACTTTGCCCCAAACTCTCTACTTGTCCCTGGGGATACCGTGGTAAGCAAGATAGGCAGTCCCTGCCCTCATGGAACATAAAGGCTAGTAGTCAAACCAGTGCTAACGGGGAAGTTGAAGGTCTATGAGAGCAGGGCTTGTGGGTGATGCAGCGGGGGCAGCGCAGCCAGCCTGGGGAGGCCTGAGTGAGGTAGGGACAAGGGGTATGAGCTGAAATGCTCCCGGGATGGGTCAGTGAGACCAGAAGTGAACCTCCTCCCCATGATCAAAGTGCTCACTGGGTCCAGAGCCATCTTCCTCTTCCTCTTCTATTTCTTCTTCCTTTACAATTTTTTTTTAATAACATATTGGGTTTAAAAACTAAATAAATAAAATGCGAATGCCCATTGTGAAAACTGATAAAAAATATCTAAATGAAATTAAAACTAAAATCAGCTCCCCGTGAAAACACTCGTCTGCTTCCCTTCGTTTTTCCTATGCCATCTCTCTGCCTCTGCCTCTTTTGGAGGAAAGGGCATTCAGTTTTGTGTCCTATTTTAGTTTTGGAGGGGGGGAGTTTTTGCCTTAATATGTCAATGTGAACTTTCTGTCCATGAAAACATAAACTTCTCATACTTTATTAAGCAATCCTCTGTTGACGGATGCAAGGTTTTTTCCTTAGTTTGTAGTGCTAGCTATAATTATGATTATCCTTGTGCATAAATCTTTGTTTACATCATGGATTATTCTGAGATATACTCCTGGAATTAGAATTCCAGGAGGTAAAAGCCAGTAGGTAAAAGCAAGTGAGATTTTCTAAAGCTCTTCATGCAGGTCGCCAAGTTGCCCTCCAGAAAGGTTCTACTAATTACACTCCAGCAGAAACAAATGAATGTTTTGTGCCATCCCACACACTTGCTAGCATGGAGGATTGTTGTTTTATTAATTATTGAAACTTCATGGGTTCAAGAAAAATAATTCATTGCTTTAATTTACATTAGTTTGAGTCACAATTTTTAATTTTGGTGGGGAGGGTCTATTTATATTTCTCACATAAAATTTTCAAACATGTCGTCCACTTATTTCACTGGTTTATTAGTGTGTTTTCCTTAGTGATTTCAAAAGTCCTTATAGATTAATTAAATTGAATCTGTGCACCTTGAGATTTTATAGTCAAATAGTCCTCTCTCAAAGTTGTCAGCGAAAAACCTTTGACTTGTCTGTAATTTTTATATAGTCATATTTTTAAATACACATTTTTTTTTCAGTCTATGCTATTCTAATTATAAAAATAACAACACAAATGGTACCTTCAGAAACCTGCATGGTCTTCTAACCCCCTAGAAGTTAGGGAGTCACTTCACTCCCTAAATAGAACCCATGGTGTCAGGCCATTATTAATCCTATCACTCTCTCAGGCAGTTAGGACTCCACTGTCTCATGAAGTCTCACCATTTCCACTTGGCTCCCCTCCAGTGTTTTTCCACAGCAAATCTGAATGACTGTTTAAAAATCTGCTTTAAATGCTTCAATGGCTTCCTGGGGCAAATCAGAACAAATTCCCAGTTCCTCAACGTGGTCTACGCTGCCTTCTCCCAGGCTGGCCTAAGTTTTTTGGCTTAGCTGACCTCCATAATCCCCTTTTCCCAACTTTTTTTTTTTTTTTTCTTTTTTACAAACTCTTTTTTAAACATAAAATTCCTGAAAAAATTTAACTGAATTAATAAATGAAATTTGACTCAAAGGACTCAAGTTTCAGCAAGACATAGTTTGCTAGTACTTTATAATAACTCTGTAACGAAAGGCGTTTTCACCTTTCTCCAACAAATCAGAGACTGTAATTCCTTTTGATGCAATGTAACAAATCAGACACTAAAAGAGCAACAGCTACTTTTTATGCACAAAGAAACCCCACTATTATTTCTACCTGAATATTTCTGCATCCAAAAAGCCCTCCAATCCATCCTCTTTCTAAATCTGCATTCCTGCCCTTTGGTCTAATCTGCCGTCTCTTGTGAACACTTCACACTGGTCTTCCTTCATCTACTCTGACCCTTCTCAGCACATTCTGCTAAAGACAGCCAAATCTGCCGTCTTGTGAACACTTCACACTGGTCTTCCTTCATCTACTCTGACCCTTCTCAGCACATTCTGCTAAAGACAGCCAGGGAGCATTTTCCTCCTTAATATCCCGTGGTTGCTTGCACATAGGATAAAGACCAAAATCTTTGACAGCAGCACCTACAAGGCTTGGCATGGCCTGGGGCCCGACTAGCTCCCTTCATGTCCCACCAAGTTCTCTCATTCTTGTGGTTCTTGCGAGTGCCAGCTGCAAGGACCTACCTCTAATTGCTCACACACACCTTACTTCCTTAGCCCAGCGTTTCTGTCCATGCTCTCCTTCCTCAGCTCAAAAGCTCTTTGTTTACTAGGGAAGCCATTCTTGATCCATACAAGACAATGCAACTTCCCTCCTTCCATTATCCACACGCGCAGCACCACGTGCTTTCCCTTTCATATATACTTGTATAATGCCTTCCCAACCAGTCTAAAAACTGTAAAGATAGTACTATGTCTGTTTTGTTCACTAATATATATCATTAGTGCCTAAATAATACCTGGCATGTAGTAGGCATTTAATACATATTTGACAAATGAATGAAATCTACAATAGACACTAATAAGATGGATGCTATGGGCGTTTTGGTTTTGTTTTTTTAAATTTAAGCCTACTCAAGCCAAAATTTCCAATGAATTGAATTCTAGGGAAAGGGGAAATTAGGTTGGGTATATCCCTCTTCAGATAAAAGGATAAAAAATCAGCCCAAACTTACCCATACACTTATTTCCTGTACATCTTGTACACTAATCACATTGTACACAAATTGCTTGTACACTAATCACATTTCCCCCCAAACAACTGAAAGCAATTCAATAAGCTCTTACTTTAAATGACCTGAGCCTGCTCATGCATTTTTGTTTTGCAAATAACACACTTCATTTTTACAAGAAATAGTCTAGATACTTAAAACTCCTCAAAGTTAGGAGGGGAAATAATTTGGGATAAAAAGCAAGGAAAGACACAATATTTCTGTTTGTAAAATTGATTTATTCACAATTTGGTATCTTAAAATTGTATTTGGAATTTTAATTTTTATGTATTTCCCTGGCCGGCATTCTATTTTTCTTGAAGAGGGAGGCAAAGGAGAGGAAGCCTGAGTAAGTTTGAATTTAAGAGATTTACCTGCTGCTACAGTCAGCAAAATTTAACTGTTAATCCCTGAGATTTAGTAACAAGTCAAAAATATTTTCATATATTCAAATGTAAAAAGCATATTTTCAGAACAAAAAACTAAAGAATAAAACCACTGCAGTTAATTAATCTCCCCACATATGGCAATATAAGTCCCTCTGTCTTAAATTAACTGAGGGGTGTGTACACAATGCATTTTAGTTATTAGATGAGCCAAAAGAGACTAAGATGCTCTAGTCCTCAGTTTTTTTGTAGTTTCTCCCCTTTTAAAAAGTATTCCTGGAAACAGATACAATTTATTCAAATAATAGAAATGCCCACTGCTAGCTCAAATTTTCTCCCCTTTCTAAATTTTTGGCTGTGATGTACAATTAGGGATTTTCTTTTACTGTCCAAGACCAAAGTTCTTTATCTGATTGCAACCTGAGGCCCAAACTGCTTTTGCAAGGTCACTTTGGAGCAAGTCACTTCAGTTTCCTCAAATATCAAATGAGGGTAATTATAGCTCACAGGGATGTAGAAGGCTGAACTGATGTTCATACAACACCATGAGATCTGGGAAGCTTTCTTCATAAGGAGCAATGCCCTGGAACATGTGAGAGTTATTATATATCCTGCTGCTCCATATTATAGATGGCTGCTTTAATACTCCTAAAATGTCAGCTTTCCTCGGAGGAATGAATATTAATTCATTAGTTTGCTCATTAAACTTCCTGGAGATGCAAAGGAATGGCATTTATGTCCCTTCCCCCCCATATGCATGAAATGTAGCACAGATATTAAGGATATGACCACAGTAAAACACTAAGAGAAAGTCAAACCAAATAAACCAAATCCTTTGCAGTAAGATGCAGTTTTCTTATGTATGTGTAACACACTGGCAAGTCATTTTTCATTTTGGAAGGTGTTAAGCATCATAAGGACAAGGGTTTATTTGCCTAATGGCCCAAAGGAAACGCAATGAAATGCAAAGTTTTTTAAAACAACAATGAAAAGTCACAAATACCCTTTCTTCAAATCTCTCTCTCAACGCTCTCTTCCCAAAACAGAAAATAAACTGATTTCCCTTTCCTCTAAAAGACCAATACCAATGCCAGCTAGGAACATCTGCCAGGGCTAGTTTGAAGGCAACTTTGAAGTTCCAAGAATATTTATTTGTGTAGTTATTTATTCCAAAAGGGAAGAGCACAGAAATTCAAATAGAATGTAACATATATCAATTTAAGAAAGAGCTTTGAGAAGATCTGGTGATAGAGAATGAGTGGGGAACTATCATCTGCTCTGCCAGATCTGGACAATATTTTAAATTTAAATTGCTGCTTTAGCATCAACTTTCAACTTATACATAATGTACATCTCTTAAAAATTTATATCTAAATATATTGGGTTTCTTGGTTGGTTAGTATTTTTTCACTGGGTAAGAACTCTGAGAAGCGAGAGAAGCAATTATGAAAGTCTATGACCTGGGCTATGATAAAACCAAGTCTGGGATTGGGAACCCCTACAGTATGCCCTTGTTTTAGCAAATCCCACTTCTGCTGCAGGAAGCCACAATAAGTAATTCCTTGACTGTTGGTGGCAGGAGGGGTGTAAATAAAAACGTGAGGTAGTTCTTTCCACAAGTGGGAAATATTTGTCTACATAATATCCCTGCAAATGTCTGACAAATTTCCAGAGCATCTGCTTGTTGTCATCTGTGAGTAAACTCTTAGCTTGGTATTAACTGAACTTGACAAATCATGAGCTAGTTGCAGTTCACAGGCCTTATTTTCTGATCCAGCCATGACTACAGGAGCCACTAAAACTCCCAAAAATGTGAACCAAAGAGACCACCAAGTAGGAGAACTGCAAAAGCATAAGCATTAAAAAGCATATGGGGGAGCTGGTGAGAGCACAGAAGAGTAATTTACCAGGACTTGCGTAGAGGAAATAATGAAGACTGGTGGGAAATAATTTAGACGCTGCTCCAACAGCTTAACTATCAACTTGAAGGTTAAAAAAAGTGTTTTTTTGAAGTTCTAGCAAGATACTAGATCTATATGATAGAGAACATAGCAGAGGCTCTATAAAGGAAAATTAACACAGAAATACTAAAGGTAGAAGAACAGAATATCCTGAGAAAAAAGTTACCTATTAAAACTTTAGTCTTTCTGACTTGGAATTTGTACATTTATATTGAACTAATAAAAGAAAATCAGTGATTGCTGAAAAATGTTTGTATTCTAAACTCTCTCCAGGCTACCAGACCAAGACTAATACCAGAAATAGATCAGGAGTAAAATTATAGTTAGAAAAGGGGAGAAAAGTAAGGTAGGACATTAAAATTTTATTCTGAAATTATCTCTGGCCACGACAATAAAATTTAACAAATATTCACTGAACAGTCTTACTCCTGTCATCAGCTGTACAATACATACAGTATCATAGAACTGGCCACTAGGATTAAAATCCACTAGAACATATTTCATGTTAAGTGGCAAGAGCAGCATCCCACAGAAATTTTTACATACATATATACACAGTCCACATTCAACCATTTTCACATATTTTCAGTACACACAGTTGCAGCATATTACAGTCACGTGTCTAAGTTGTTGCTCGCTAGAAACCCAAGCCACTGCCTAGACATAACTGTAGCAGTTGAGCTGAGTATAGTTACAATTAATTTTATCTATGTCCATAGCAGAGAGATGTACAAGCCCCTAAGAAACAGAGTTCACAAATACTTATTTTTTTTAAATGCTACCACAGCATTATGTTGGGCAATATTAAAACCTTTACCAACCTAATCAGTTTTTTTTTTAAAGTCTTCTGCTTACCAGAATATTCTTGATGAAAAAAATTACAAAAATGAATGCTCTCTTGAAAATAATTCACACTTTGAAGATTCCAATATGGCCCAATGCTACTGATGCCTAAAGTGTTTCCTAACATTCTGATGGAGTCCTTCCACATGACTCCAAACCACCTAGTAAGTTTAAAAGTGGCTTAAGTGCCTTGCACCCAAATTGTAAAAATCCCTGGCCATCCTTACTAGAGCCAGGCACATATAAAAGGAATGCACTTTGGTTCATACCAAATGCCCTGGGATTAATCACACTATAAAATTAAATGGTTTGAGGTAAATTTTTACAAATACAGTTGATTTTTGTCTAGTGTTAGCATAACAAAAAAAAATATCGTTTAAAAAATCAGTCTGATGTTAAGATACAACAAAGACCATCTTTAACCCCTTAAACATAGGAATTCCCTGTGTAACTAACCAGTGGTTACCTTTCTCGGTGCCTGACGATGACTCGCGCCTTATGGTTTCTATTAAGGCCTGTAAGTAACTGGATGTTTAAGACAGATGTATCTTTGCAGAGGTGGGTTCCATCTAGTATTCAAAGAGTTAAAGAGGCCAAAAAATGCATGCCCTACAACATGGCATTCAGAACAAAAGGCACATTGTTATCACTAAGGGCACAATTTCTCCTCTACTGTTAATCTACACTGTCTTGCATCACTGTTGTTCCACTGTTGTAGCAATACACTTAAGTGGTAATGCACGCTCTGGGGGTGCAAGAAACGGAGCCAGATGAGACCGCAACAAAAGACAAGACCACACTGTGCTCTTCCTAAAACTGAAAACAGCTCAGACATCCCTAGACAATGGTAACCTGTGAGACCAAGGACTGTTTCCAAGCCAACTCCTAGTAGCCTATCGGAGCCCTTCATTTGTGTTTTAAAATCACAACGATGCAATGGTTTTGTTGGGTTTTTTTGACATTATAATTAAGCTAGAATTAAAAAGCAGCTCTATCACTAAACACTGAACATGGCAGCTCTTGTAAATAAGGGAAATTTCCCTGTATTTAGGGGGTGCAGTGTTGGGGGAGCCCCAATAGTGCTGCACATTATAGTTTGGCTTAAAAGTTTCCGGTTACATTTGTGAATAAAGATAGTCACAAATGCACTGTTGGCATCTTAAGAACCAGTTTTGTGTGGTGAGGGAGAAGACAAGCAGTATTAGCCCATTTATACATTTTCGCATGGATAATCATTTTATAGGGATATATTCATATTAATGGCAGGCTCAGGTTCATATATGTAAAACTAAAAGTGAAAATCTCAAAAAGAGTGGATGCGATGGAAGAGGAACACTGGAAGGGGAAAACAGCCTTAATGTTTTCGTTTATTTTAATGACTTAAAGACGCTAACCATCTTAGGAGGCTTGTGGTTTTACAAAGCCATTTCTTATGCCTTTAAGCCAGAATTTTAATAATAAATACACAATCTTAAAATTCTATAAGCCACTGATTGGGGGGTATCATCACATGAGCATCATTTAAAATGCAACTTACTAGCATTATTGCACTTCCACAGATTACACAGAAATGTGTACAACAGGCTAAAGAATTTGACTAGGGGAAAGAAGCTATAATTTCTAAAAACAGAAGTATAAATTAATTTATCAGTGACACCCTTAAATAGTAAAGCAAATATCAACACCACTATCTTATTAGTAAGCTAATCATATTACTGATTTTTTTGGCAAATATCTGTAATAGTTCCTGAGCATTTTTCTCCACCATCAACTGACAAAGCCTCAAGATAAGTGAAGTGTTTTGTTCAAAGCTACCTTTTTTTTCTTAAAAGAGAAACTGTAGGATTAATATTAAAAGAACTTAACCGGAAACTTTCTTGGCCTCGCTGGGGACCATGCTTTAAGTACTTGTAAATCAATTTACAGGCAATCAATACAATAATATCTGTGCATATAAAAGAGTATTTATCCTAATTTATACTACCCAAAACCTATTGTCCAAACAGGCAGAAATCTTTCTATATTAAATTGCACATACTAAAAATTTTTTTCCACGTGCCTTGAAATTGATATATACCACTGCTCATACATTAGTGATAAAATACTGAAATTTTCACTGTGAAAATAATTATTATTCAGAGGAGAAAATATTCTTTTACCTAACTCTCAGTTACTTTTCCAGGTAAAGTGTCATTCCCACAAAAACAATCAGTGCAATCCAAACGAAAGTAAAATAAAACAGAGGAATGTAATGTCTGTGGTTCTTCTAATGATGCATAGAGTAAATCAAACCATTTAACTTGAGGCTGAATTTTTCCTCCTTCGAATTTGTTGTTAAAATTGGCCTTGCTGAACAAGCATAATGACTTCTGTTCATGAAGAGGATTTTCAACCCTCTCTCTTTTTAAAGAGCTGATGCTTTCCCAGGCTAAGAGAACCTTACTGTGGCACGTGAAAAGTGTGAACTCAGTCTAATCTGCTAAACCGTCTTTGGAACTATGGAAATCCCTACCTTAAGTAGCTAGGCTGTTCTTTTTTAAAGTGGAATATGAAAAGATGGTCATAATCACAGCTAAAATGTCTCTCTTCTGTATTAGGAGTCTGGGATATATATTTGAAGGAAGAAAAAGAAATTAAATGCAAGCAACAGATGTGTGGTGAAAGAAGAACAGCAGGGGGAAGAGCAAAGAGAAGGGAGGAACAGTTCATGTAACACATTTCTAAATTTAGGTGCAAAACCAATTTTGTTCAACAAGGCTTCTTTGCAAAACAGCTTGCTGATCACATTGGAGAATCTGGAGGAACACACGTTTCCATTCATCCACCAGGTCTGCTTGGCCGGCCGTAAGAATGTCAGAATGCTAACTGGGCATTTCAACTGTGGGGATTTTATTTTGTCTCTGAGCGCTATTTTAGGGAAAAATCTCTAAGGTGCAGTTTTTCTTAGAATATCATTTTCATCCTGACCATTCTCCTCCCACCATCACTACCACCTGGGTAACTTATGGAAAACGGAAGCAGGACAGGCTGCACCTGTGCATGAACCTGAAGCGTGGAGAGAGAAGGGGGGGGCCTTCGGAGGCAATCACCTTGGGGAGAATATACTATGAACCATGAACACGTAGTGAATGTCTTTGACACCAATCTGTAGATGCGCGGCAGTCATGACGTAATCAATGGCCTGCCACTGATGTTTATTACTCTGCCACACTAAATACAGTAAGGCTCATCGTACTTTTAGAACACAAAAAGTTTCAGAAAGTATAAAAACTTAAAGCATTGTCCCCATGTATTTTATAAAAACAAAACAAACAACTTTCTTACATTAAAATAAGTGCCAAAAAGATACAAATGAGTCGAGTTATTGAGCAAATAAAAACAGGTCTGAGCTACTCCTTTTCAACCCAGTAAGGCTCAGCAATGTCGTATCTTTCAGAATTACCAGCATCGGGGGACTGAGCTCAGCTAACAAGTTTTGGCAACACTGTCCTCTGCTGAATATTCCCATTGGCATCTGTCATCTGTGCCAAATTAGTCCTCAGTTTGGAAGCTGAGCTGGAAGGTGGAGGTAACTTGGAAATGGATGTGATAGCACCAGTGCTCTCGGTGATCCTTTTCACTGACGTCTTCTCCCCCGTTGGAGGCTTTGGCAGCCGCCTCCTCAGCCAGGGATGCCGCAAAGCCTGGCCAGGGGTCATGCGAACCGCAGGATCCCATTCTAAACACTGTTTTAAGAAGTCAAGGAAAAGGGGATCGTCACACCCCTTCAGTGCATTCCCCCACTCTCTGCTCTCCGGTGGGCCCCTCAGTTTCCCCCTCCGGGAACGGCCTCCGTTGAGAACCACGGAGCCGTCTGAGAGAGTCGTGACAGTGCAGTAACGGGGATAACCCTTGGAGCTCACAAAATTTTTGGCTCGTTTGGATGCATCCAGCAGTTTCTGGGAGGGCATGCCCAGCAGTTCAATCATACAGGCCAGCTGGTCCCCTTCATCTTCTCCAGGCAACAGGGGGTAACCAGTCAGGAGCTCCGCTAGGATGCAGCCCAGGCTCCACATGTCGATGGGCATGCCGTACCTGGCGCCGAGGATCACTTCCGGGGCCCGGTAAAAACGGGACTGGATGTACGTGTAGACCCGCTGATGCTCATAACAACTGGAGCCAAAATCAATCACTTTAATCCCGCTTCTACCCTGCTGCTTTAATAAAATGTTCTCGGGCTTCAAGTCACAGTGAATTATCCTATTCTTGTGCAAAGCATCCAGGCACTGCAGGATGGAGTGGGCGAACTTGCGAACCAAAGGCAGACTGAAGCCCTGGAACTTGTTCTTCTTGATGAGCTCGTAGAGGTTCATGCTGAGCAGCTCGAACGTCATGCAGATGTGGTTGCGGAAGGTGAAGTTCTCCAGCATGTGGATGACGTTCATGGTGTTGTCCTTGTCCTGCTTCCGCAGGTGCTCCAGGATGCGGATCTCCTCGGCCGCCTGCCGGTGGAAACGCTTCTCGTTCCTCACCATCTTCAGGGCCACGTGCTGGTGGACTTTGTGGTCATAGGCCTTGACCACCTGCCCAAAGCTCCCCTTCCCAATGACCTTGAGAACCTCATACCTGTAAGCCACGTGATCGTGAGGCACCTGCACGTAGGATCCCTGGTCATCGTCGTAGCCACCGTTGTTCGGCCCGCCTGTCATGCCCTGGCGCTTCTTTGCATTTGGACCCAAGAAGTATATTTCAGGGTAGCTGAAAATCTCATGGTGTTCGAAGCTGCTTAGTTTTTGCATGTATTGCTTCATCGCTTGCTCGGGTGTCATGGGGATGGCTTTCACCTTCCCCACACCTTCCAGAGACTTCAGAGAGGTGGAGCTCCCCTGCCGCCTGTGGATGCTCTCCAGCTGCCGCTCCGGCACCACCGGCAACCCCGTTTTGCCCACCGTTGTAAGCCCATTTGGTTGTGTTGTGAGCACTGTCCGCTTGTTACTATTATCCTCAAACAGCTGCTGAAC
>NW_006790307.1:2982631-2985093 GCF_000442215.2 Lipotes vexillifer
CATGGCTGTGGCTGCCGACGTGTAGGTGGTCATTCATTGTGTGCTTACTGCCGCCAATCTGTAATTCAGAAAGGGAACATCAAGAGAATGGAAGAGGTCTGGCTGTTCAAAAGGGATATTTTATAAATCGGTGCCCACCCCCACCTTTACAAAATCCAATTTGGTATGAATTTACAGCCAGAATCAGGTTTCTTTCTTTCTTTTTTTTTTTTTGGCGGTACGCGGGCCTCTCACTGCTGTGGCCTCTCCCGTTGCGGAGCACAGGCTCCAGACGCACAGGCTTAGCGGCCATGGCCCACGGGCCCAGCCGCTCCGCGGCACGCTGGATCCTCCCGGACCGGGGCACGAACCCGTGTCCCCTGCATCGGCAGGCAGACTCCCAACCACTGCGCCACCAGGGAAGCCCCAGAATCAGGTTTCTTAAATGGAAAGAGTTGTGCACGCAGGAGGGACCTCACGAACACCCCGGCCAGGAGAGCGGACATGACGTGGACAGCCTCAGACAGAAGTAAAAGCAGAAGAGGTTGGGGGGCTGGGGAAGGCTATCAAACTTGGGATCCGGAAGAAAAAAGACCCCCATAGCTGCTACACGTAACAAAGAGTTTGCTGTATGTGTTTTCAGGGTTCTTAGAGTAAGTCCTCAGTGGAGGCGGAGACCATGCTTCTTGCTCATCACTCTCTACCTAAGATTTAGCACAGGGCCTGGGATATCATAGAGGTGCCATGCAGCCCATACTTGATATCAAGATGAAAGAGGATACAGAAAAAGCATGAACACGTCGGCACTCTACTGGCTCTCCCGCCCCCAGATCGTAACATTTTTCACACTTCACTTAGCAGCTTCTCTATTATCGTGAGGGCAGGGACCAGGTTGGTCTATGTTTACTACTCCTCCAGTGTTTAGCTCTATTCTGAGAACACTACTGTCTTCATTCTCGGTCTTCTCCACTACCTGAAAATCAAACTAATAACACCTAGGAAAGTGCATGATCCAGAAGCAAAGAAAATTGTACTTTTAGGCTGGAAAGATTCCCATGTAGATATGCACTCTGTAGCATCTTGTAAACCCCAAACCTATTTTTAAGTTTCTGGGCTTCACTGGCTGTGATGACCATTTAAGGCCATTCGGCCCCACAATCCAACCGCCACCCTCTTTTGGGCCTTCCTTTGTTCAATGGCTTGGCCCTCTCAAGACATGTGTTTCTCCAGGCTGCTGGGATACTCAGCTTTCTGACAAGGAATACAAAGTAGCAAGTTCTATTTCAGGCACACATGCCATCCACAAACATTCCTGTCTGAACAAAACTGATGGCATAAGCCAAGGGGCCCCAGCCTTCCTACTGAGATCTACTTGGGATTTCTTTCAAGCATTGTTATGGCCAAGAGGTGAGGGGTAGAAGAGGACTTGCAGCCAGGATCCCCTCCCAGTTAGGAATTCTTGCCAGCCTCAGACAATCACTCACAAGTCTTAAAAGCATCCCACTAGATGATTTCTCCATGAAAGCTTAAAGATCAACTTGCCTCTCACAATCCACCTCATTCATTCAGCCAGTGTTAGCTGAGGTCTAACCACACATGTGGCGGAGTCCCTGCCCTTTAGGAGCTTACAATCAACTAGCTGAAGTCCTCTACTATCAGTATTTTTCCCATCATCTCCTCCGAAATCCTACCTCTCGGGCTTTACATATCACTAAATGTGCAGAAGTGCTCTGTATATGTAATATAATTCAGGAAGTGGTTTGGGACTACCTAGATTATAAAATGAAATTCCAAGTCCTTCTTACTAGGAGACCAAGACCTTCAAATTTTCTTTAACTGACACACAGCATGCACAGGGACTATCTGAGGCATGCACTTTCTCTCTGCAATCTTCTAAAACAAAGTAGAACACAGTATAGCACTTGGGCCTTTCTGAAGCATGACTTCATTGAGAGATTTTATTTCTCAGATTTCTGCAAGACTTCTAGTTGAACCCTTTTATTCAACTCACAGATGATATTCCATATGCTAAGTGAACTTATCTTCTGTCAGGTAGCTGGACAGGTTATTTTATCCTCGTTCTATGCCAAAAGCAAAGCAGTTCATAAAAAGGCATTAGGAAGTCCTGGGTATATACAAAAGTAGTACAGGCTTGTCCATGGATTTTTGTTCCCAAGCCTCACTCTCTGAACCTCTCCTCCTCTCCACTACGGTCTTTCAAGCACCAGGGAATAAAAGGACCTGAAATTAGAAATATATGTCTCCTAGAGAACCATTCTCTTCAGGGCAGCTTGGAGAGATTTCAGAAGAAAAACCGACATTACCAGTATACATGCTACAAAAAGCATGAGGCTTCACTGGGGACAAAATTAACGTTGGGGCTTTAGGAACTCCTAAAAAGAGGACAAAGTAAAACGTTCTGAGCTTCAGAAACCAATTTTTGCAAGAGCAATTTTTTTTTTTTTTTTTTTTTTTTTTTTTTT
>NW_006790307.1:2985103-2990237 GCF_000442215.2 Lipotes vexillifer
ATACGCGGGCCTCTCACTGTTGTGGCCTCTCCCGTTTCGGAGCACGGGCTCCGGACGCGCAGGCCCAGCGGCCATGGCTCACGGGCCCAGCCGCTCCGCGGCACATGGGATCTTCCCAGACCGGGGCACGAACCCGTGTCCCCTGCATCGGCAGGCGGACTCTCAACCACTGCGCCACCAGGGAAGCCCTGCAAGAGCAATTTTAATGTTCTGCATAATTCAAAATACCATCCAAAACAAGCTGAGTGACTAGAACTAAAGAGAGTTTGCCAATTAACTGGATCACCTCCTGTCTTTCCAACTACCTTCTCTTGGTCTCCCCCACAACAGCAACGAAGAAGGGTTCCAGAGTTCCCCAGGGTTCAGGCCTCAAGTGGCTGGAGGCTTCTCACTCCCATAACTCTCTCTGGTCGACTATGACCACAGCCAGGGCTCCAGCAACCCCCCAGGGGCTGACATCCGCCACATGTACACCTCTAGCTAAGAGGAGCCCGATCTATGTCTCCCGAGCTCAAGACCCCCTGTATCCAACTCCAGATCAGCTACCTTTCCCACAAGCAACTCAAACTCAACTCACGCTTTTTCTACCAAAACCATTTCCTCCTCCCACAACCCTCAATTTCTGGTCAACAAAAGGCTTCACCCCCGAATAGTCACTCTGTCTCCACGTCTCCCACACCTTCCCAAGTCACTGCAGAGCCCCGTCATTCCTATCTGCCCCACTCCCCTCCATCCACGCTGCCTCACCTCACACTCCTGCTGTCTCTCACTGGGACAACCGAAGCAGCCTGTTAAGAGCAGGCTGTTAAGAGCAAGCCTGTCCCCTTGCTTCTAAGTCTAGAATTCCTCAAGTCTCTTCTCTCCACGGTGCTTCTGGAGTTACCACTGAAAAGTGTCACTCTGACACTGCCCTTGCTTTTGCTTAAGGCCCACACAGGCACCCCATTTCCACAGATAATATGAGACCTCACAGGCAAGAACATGAGGTTCTCAAACGTAGAGCCTATATGACCCGAGTCCTTCCAGTGTCACCCACCACTGTCATATTCTCTCCGAGAATAAGCTGGATTCCCCAAGACCCATGGAGACACCGTGCTCTTTTACACTCTGTTTTTGGGGAGGTTATGTTTCATAACGGTTAGGTGTCCAGGGATTTTCAATTAGATGCACGGGAAATGAATCCCAGCTCCACCACTTACTAACTGTGTCACCTTGGTCAATTTACTTAATCTCTCTAAACCTCAGTGTCCTTATCTGTAAAAAGAAGGTAACAAAGCGACCTCATTAGGGCCATTAGGAGGATTAAATAAGGTAAAAGATAGAGAGTGCTTAGTATAGTACTGAGTAAAGGAGAGCTAGAATTATTGCCCTTTCCAAATGCTGCTTGGAATCTCCTTGCTAACCAGGACTACATGGTAAACTCATACTCACCCTTCAATGCACAGTTCAACTCTCACCTCTTCTGTGAAATGGTCCCTTTCCCTTCCAGGGTGCTCATAAAGCACTGATATATTAAAACACTTATTTCGTTTTACATACCTGTTTTCACACCTGATGTACCCACCTGACTGTGAACAATTCCAGGGTGGGGTCACCTCTTATCTTTTTAAGTCCTTATTGACATAAACCCAACATACAGTAAGTACTCAGTCAATTTCTGTTGAGTGGAAGAACTAACTCTCACCTCTCTGAGTTATTCTTAAGAACTACCTTTGTACCTTCATAAGAAAACATGAAGTTAACACCCAGGGAATTGGGACTTGTCTCCAGTGACCCAAGTCACAAGATGTTAGGCTTGCATTGCATCAGCAGAGACTTGGAAACAAATGACAGCCCATTAGAGAGTACTTGTAGCCGAAGAGATCAACTAAACACCTAAAAGTGACATGTGGAATCTTAAAAACTTTCCAGATGTTAGGGAGATTCATTTTAGAGGCTCTAGTAAAGGAGGATTTTGAGTCTTAAAACACTGTGGGACTCTACAATCACAGCCCAGGTCGGAAGCGCAATTAACTGATCTATAAAAAGGGAGGAAAAAAGCCCTAGAAATGCCAAAACATTTCCACAAGACATATGCCAGGACAACACCATAAACTTAAGAATGTTTAAAACCTCTCACTCACTTTTTCCTATTTGCCAATGCCTACCTAGCACAGTGCCTCTCAAATTTAAAAATACTGAATGAATGTAATTGTTAGATACCTACAACGTATGGGTTGAAGCAGAGAGACCTCCAAAAGCCCTCTTTGACCATGACATATTTTAGCATTAAAAATTATGTAAGAACAATAGTCTAGTCAATTTGGTAGTTTTAATCTCTTCCAAAAATAAAAGGGAAAACAGCACATACTTCACTGTGCTAACATTTCTGGGAGTTCTAAAACTTTGCTGAAGCCATCTTAGAAATGCTGTATAGTGTTATGGGAATAGAACTGAGACCAAAAAGATCGGGATTCTAGCTCCTCCTCAAACACACTGACAGTCTGTGTGGCCCTGAGTCAAATGTCTTTTTCTTCTATCAAACATTACTGTTTTTTAAATGGGAATATTCATTCTTCTTTGACTCCTATTATCTTATAAAGGTAAAACCGGTAATTGGAGAGTGCTTTAAATGTTAAACAGTTATGAAAGTGATACAATACTAATATTTCAGAATTAAAAAAATAAGCACATTAATATCTCCCATACAACGTTAAAAAGGAAAAAACTGATAGGAATCAAAATAGTTATTGGGTACACTTTTAGGACAGAGATAAAATGACTAAATATAATATATCCATGGAGATAGGGTACAAAAGGGCAATGCGCTAGATAAATTCCGAAGTTTATAATCCCTATGGTCATATGTTTATCTACCTACTGCATCATTTACAAGAGAAAATATGGGCAAACACAACGAGATTATTTTCCTCTCCGTAATGCCCTCCCCCCCCACCCATTCAAAAATAGCTCTTCCTAGTTGTAACTGCTGTGAAATTAAAAACTAAAAGCTTACAAAAACCTGAAAGACATATGGACACATGGATCTGCTAAGTTTCTTGCATTTATAACAAAACTAATACAATTTCCTAGAATTAGCAGTCAAGCAGTGTGTTAAAGCTGGACTCAGGAGGGCCTGGGCTTTAGCACCAGCCTTCATAGGAATTGGCTCAGGAGTCTTGACCAAACCAGTTCACTTGTCTGACTCTTTCCTTATCTGTAAAATGAAGGAATAGAACCAGATAAACTCTGTGGTCCTTTTACTTGCCTGTTTGAGGAAGTCTGCAATGCTGTGCAAATAAAATCAAAAGTAAAGAACAACCAAAACCCAAATTCACACTTTCAAAACCAAGCTTCTAATGATCAACAGCTTACTGAGGTTTAGATAAGTTAATCACAGGTAAATCTGGTAGATACCACAGCAAAATACAGGCACCATCATTAGGAGTCCCGAGAAGCACCCACACACCTCTCCATTTCTGGTCCACCACAGGCTATTCCTCTAGTATCATTTTCTGTCATCTCATTACATATTTCAGTTGTAAAGAGGCTCTGATCAAGCAAAGCCCACCCTTATATAAATGGAAGCTGGATGCAAACCAAGTAGTATTTCTTTTCCAGGTCATACCAATTCACGTGATTACATTCACACATGGAAAAAAAACTGGATGTTATATTTTCCAAATTGTCAGATGATTCCAAACCAAACTGAAACACCTAAACCCAATGGCAATTTCTCAACTAAAACACCACTGTGACAAGAACATTCAACTCTAACACACAGAATCAACAGCCTACTGATGCTCTTCCATTAACCACAGCCCAACAGATTGGTTAACTTCTGTGCAGTGAATTCTTAGCCCCTGGGTCTAGATGTGTCAGGAGAGACAGAAAGAGAAGGAGAGAGAGAAAGAAAATATAAGAAGAAAACATGTTCCTGGGGAACTGTGCACAGACGTCCAGGTCTAAGAGAAAATATTCCACTCTAGCCATCCGCTTATAAATTCTCCCCATAAACAAGTTTCCCCATAACACATGACCCTCAGAGCTGCTCCTCTGAAGGCTAGAAATGGCCTTTTCTGCAAGAACTTAACTTTCACTTGGCAAACAAAGCCATATCCTTAGCAAGCACCCCTCATACAGAACCGTCTTAGGCAGTTCCTCTGGAAGATCCAATCGTAAACAAGACATTGGAAGCCATCAACTCCTCCAGGGCACATCTCCCCTAGGCTGTCAGCCACCATCCAAGGGCTATCTCTGGGAGCCGAGAAAAGGTACGTACTGAAATCAAGTCCAGCTTGCTAATCTCTGCAGCCACCAGTCCCGCGCCGAGCTCCCAGTTCCCTCTTGGCCCTCTGAGGGACCACAGCACCTGTCAGGTGCCCATCCCTTCCCACCTCCTTCCGAGGCAAAGCTGGCCCTTTTCTTTTCAATAAGATCCAACTGCAGAATCCTACAGGGGTGGCGCGCTGTTTTGACTGCTGCTGCGGCTCTTATTTTTGTTAATGTTAATTACAATTTCTGCAGTGCTCAAACCTGTAGCACTCATAAAACATGCTTCCACACGCGGAGGACAACTGTCGGTCCTCCCTGCTGGGTAGAGCCAGGCCCGGGATGCTCTTTGGGGCATCGATTTTCCGGGCAGGACGGCCTGGCTGTCCCCTAACACATATCTGTTTCTATAAATACCCACTACCCAACGTGGTGGTGGAGGGGCAGGGATGTTTATCGGGTCAGGGAAAAGGAGCTCGAGGAAGCAAGGACAGAATAAAAAGGGGGGGCGGTGGGGAGCGAAGAGAGAAGGAAAGCGACCAGGAGGAAGTTCCGAGGAAGAGGAGCGCAGGGGTGGGCGGGCTCCGGAGGGGAAGTGAGGGGCCCACGCCACGAATCCTCCTTTGTGGCTGCAGCTTTGGGCTCGCTCAAGTTCCAGAGGGCGGCGTCCTGGAGAGGCCACTGGCGTGGAGACACTCGCTCTTCGACCTCTCTCCCCTCTCCCGGCCGCATTATCCCCCAAGTCCGGGTGCCTGTGCCCCGGACCCCTCCCGCCCCTCTCCCCCCGCCGCCCGCGGCCTGGGTCTTACCGTGTGGGCTGCGGTGGCAGCGTTGCTGGCCCGGAGCGGCGGCAGGGCGATGGGGGAGGGCGGGCCGGGCCCCA
>NW_006790307.1:2990362-2990691 GCF_000442215.2 Lipotes vexillifer
CCCCGCACCGAGCCCCGGGGAAGCCTGAAGCTGGCGAACGGAGCTGTCCCCTCCTCGGCCTGGCAGCCACGCACGGGAGGAGACAAAAGAGGGTCAAGGGGGAGAAAGTCACCCGGACCCGGTGGCCCCGCCCCACCCCTCCAGGCTGCCGAGCCCGCTCTCCCCGGGGCAGAGCCGGGGACCGTGAACGCGGGCGTCCCGGAGCGGCAGGAGGCCGGGGACGCAGACACCCGGAGCTCCCGCGGGGCGGGGCTCAGGCGGCTGCAAAGTTAAGTCGGGCCCCTGGCGCGCAAGCGAGTTCGCGACCCGGCGGTGGAGCCGGGCCGGGC
>NW_006790307.1:2990763-2991574 GCF_000442215.2 Lipotes vexillifer
GCCCCGGGCGCCGCCGCCTCGCCGAGTCCCGGGCGGGGGAGGCCCGGGACGGCCCCCGGCCGGCTCGGAGGAGCCTCGGAGCTCGCGTGTAACAATGAGCGGAGCCGAGGCGAGGGCGCGCCGTCCGCCCGGGGGACCCCGCGCCGCCCCGCCGCGGCGCAGACTTTGTTCGAGGTCCCGCTGGTAGCGGGAGCCCGCGCCACGAGGGCTGGCCCGGGGGCCCGGGCCTCCTTACCGGTCGGGTAGGCGGCGGGAGCGGCGGCCGAAGGTTTCCTGGTTAACATGGCCGCTGGAGAGGAAAATGCATCTCAGGGCTGCCGTCTCCGTCTCCGCCGCCGCCGCCGCCCGTCCTGCTGCTACTTCTCGCGGCCGCCACCGCCGCGCCTCCTGGTCGCCCCTCTCGCGGATCTCCGGCGCCTCCTCGCCGCCTCCCGTCAGCTACAGCCAGACACACACAGTCCGCTGCATCCCCTCGGCCCGGGCCCGCCGCCGCGAGCCCCCCGCTCTCCTCGCCGCCGCCGCCGTCCTCCTCTTCCTCGGGCGGCCGCAGCACCCTCCGGCCCGTGCACATGCCTCGCCCTCCCCGGCGCGCCGCGGGCCTCCCCGATTCCCTCACATAGGGCGCGGGGGAGCTGGCTGCGCCGCCTCGGCCGACTGACTCGGGAGCCTCCTCCCGGGCCCGCGCACGCGCGCCCCCGCGAACACTCGCCAGGCGCCCGCGCACCGCGCGGCCGGGAAGGGCAGCCCCGCCCCCGCTCCCTCAGCCGCCGGGCAGGCCCCGCCCCCAGACTCCCCACCCCACCCCAGGCCC
>NW_006790307.1:2991629-2992452 GCF_000442215.2 Lipotes vexillifer
TCCCACCCGCTCCTCCCCACCACGCACCCCAGTCGTCGGCATAGCCACCCCTCCACTCCCCCGAAAACTCTGCAGCCTCCGCTCGCCCTTGGCCTCCCCCTCGGGCCTTCTGCACGGTTCCCCCTGCTAACGGCCTTCTCCCCTCCCCGGCCTCGTCCGCCCCTGCAGCACCCCGCCCCTTCCCTACAGCGCAACCTACCATTGCTTCCCTCCCACCGAAATCGCAGCAGAGACCCCCCTCCCCTTCCGAGCGCACCCCCAACCATATATGCATTTTCAGCTTTCCGAACCTGATGGCTGCTCACAGAAATACTGTCCCCCCCCACCGCCTTCCGGGTCCCAGTGGCTTAAGCACCTCCTCTCCCCAATTGAACAGGTAAATAACTTAGTTGTGCCGGGGGTCACGTCGGTAAGGAAAGTCCAGCCCGTTGGAGGGCCGCGCCTTAGCCTGGGGCCCCCGAGTGTGGGCCAAGGAGGGGGCTGCCCTCCCACCTCCACCTCCACCACACACAGTCCCTCCCCGATTTACTGACACCAAGTGACCGCTCTCCAGTCTCTAGGACAAGGGGATGCAGAGAGGCGCGTGTGGATGGTTGCCGGGGAAGCAGTTGGCTGTGGGTTGCTAGGCAAAAATAAACATCAGAGACGCCTCCCATTTCCTTACAACTCCGAGCCTTTCCCCTGCGCGGCCACTGGGAGAGGTACACCTTCCCGAGCGACACCTTTAATTCCTCTCCTTCCCAGACACAAATCTCTTTCCCCTTCCCATCCAAGACACGGAGAATTTCCCTGTCCTTTGAATTTGCCATATACAGCCTCTCTT
>NW_006790307.1:2992462-3111268 GCF_000442215.2 Lipotes vexillifer
GCAGACTGAAAAACTATTTGCCTATCTCACACCCGCGTCCTGTCGTCTGTGGCACATGCCTTTGTCCAAAGGTCACAGGTTTTGTGACTTCAGCGGGAGTGTGTGTGTTGGGGGGCAAAGCCCGGCAATTCCGGATGACAGAACCGAAAGTTTGCCTTGCACTTTCTTCTCCAGACGTGCCTGGTTTCTGAAGTTCTCCTGCGAACCTGGGTCCGTTATGATCTGTCCTGTGTATCTGCCGCCCCTGGCTGGACCAAGTGTGCAGGCCTGAGCTAGTGCAGACTCAAATCAGAATGGGGACCGTCGCCTCTACTGTTTGCAAATTGTCATAGCAACCTCCCGGCAAGATCACCCTCAGCTAAATACAAATGCCCCAAAATGGGTGTTTCAGAGTTACAGTGTGGCCCTCTCAAGAGTCTCCAGGGCTCCTACAGGGGCATCAAGGACTGAGGGTGTTGGCAGAGGGAACAGGTGGCAAAGAGTAGAACTGTGCCTAGTAATATGTCCCTCTAAAAAATCCTCTTGGTGCCTTCTCCCAATAAAGTAGAAACACAGTGAAACAATCAATCCAATAATAAACCTTTACAAAGAAGAGTGATGACCTGATCTGGTCCCAGCAAGAGATATTCCCCCTTGCTTGTCATCAGAGACGATCACATTCAAATTCACGTGGGGAAACATAGTCAGTGTTCAGAATTAACTAAAAGAAAAGGGATTACTTAGCAGCAGAGCTGAAGCTAGGACTCATTTTCTGACTCAGTTTAATCTCACTCTGCTCTGTGTTACCTTGGCTTTTAAGAAACGTCACACCTGGGCTTCCCTGGTGGCGCAGTGGTTGAGAGTCCGCCTGCTGATGTAGGGGACACGGCCCCGGTCTGGGAAGATCCCATGTGCCGCGGAGCGGCTGGGCCCGTGAGCCATGACCGCTGAGCCTGCGCGTGCCCCGCAACGGGAGAGGCCACGCCAGTGAGAGGCCCCCGTACCACAAAAAAAAAAAAAAAAAAGAGAGAGAGAAACATCACACCTCTTTTCCTTCCTTCCCTTTCAAACAATTATTTTCATACTGTCTTCCTTTTCTTAATGAGTGTTCCATACAACTGATGTTTAGATGGAAAATGTGAAGCCAAAAAATTATTTTAATATAACCGGACCCAGCTTTCGCTCAAATTATTCTTACATTACTTCAACAGAAGCTAAATATTCTCCTGCTTTTTCATGAATAAGAAAAATGCTAACTACTGGAAGTCATAGTTTGTGAAATCCAAATTAGAAATATTAATTTCCACATTAAATATGAGGAAAAGGAACACTAACTTTTTTTGTAAACAAAGGGACACAATAAATCATTAACTTTAATCAAAGAAAAACTGCTTGTTTAGAGAACTTTTCCTAATATGTTGTTTTATGACACGATAAGTACAATTTCAATTTTTTATCTTTTGGTTTCTTACCTTGAGGAAAATTTGCATTTAGTCTAATATCTTTAGCTCTTTTAATTATAAATGGTACACCTTTCAAAATTATATTCTTGTTGACCTCTAAATTAGTATTTTCAATTGCTTGGATTTCTCTCATTTTATTAAAACTTGATGGCCTCAACCTGTATTAATGTCAAATAGAAAAATGTACAAATGCACTCCCTGAACTTTCAAGGAGAATAAACTGGGTGAATTCTAGTAGCTATTACCCTCAAACTCTATTATTCTAATGCATCATTATCAATTATACTACATTAATCTCTGTATAAAACCCTTTCACTAATACTATCATGTTTAATCGTCATGACTCATAACCAGATCAGAGTTGTGTTGCTGTTAACAGTAACCTCCTCAGGGGGCTCCATTCAGTTAGTAAGAGTTTGGTCTTTGGTTCTTGCCCGTTGTAAAAACTCCATCTGTTCTGAATATTTATAAAATCCAGCTTCAAATGACAAGTAGGCAGGATGTAGCAGGATGAGAAAGAAAGAAACTTTGGGGAATTCAGAATGGAGTCTTGCGGAAGGAAGTCGATTCTTCACTGAGAAAAGTACTGATCACAGAGGAAATTAGAAATGAACAAGAAAATTGCTGGTTTCAAAACATATTCACTCATTTAATCTCTTTATCCCAGGAACATTTACAAAGAATTCAGTGTGTGCTGGGCCTAGGGGATAGGATGAATCATCAGATGTCGTGGGTGAGGCTTCAGTCGGGTAATCTGTTAGGACCTCATTCTTTTATTCAATGAAGCAATAAACTGTAAGCACCTAACATATTTTTGACACTATTCATACTGGGGCTGCACATTTAAATAAATAATCCCTGGCTCTGGTAATGGTTATTAAGAATCACAATCCAGTAGGAGGGGCAAGACCCTTAATGATGTGATGGGGCAGAAATCAAGGCATGTAGGAGGCACAATGGTGGCACACAGGAGGGAGTGATGAGCTCTACTTAAGTGGTGACTGGCCTCAAAAGAGCTGTGATGTTAAAGAGACTTGGGAGTTTGCCAGTCAGACAAGCCAGGCTAGGACGTTCTAGGCAGAAGGATAGGATGTGCAGAGGCACCAAGTAGAAGAAAGCATAGTGTACTCTGGGAGAAGTGTAAGCAATTCAGAATAGAGGAAGCTCGAAGTGGCAGGGAGAGGGTTGGTACTGCTATCTTTATAAGGTTAGGGATACGGATGATACATTTGGGATAAGAATTATCTGAAACTTTACCAGCTGGAAATGTGAAAACAAAGTACAACGTCTTTTAAAACAACTAAGGTAAATTACTAAGGAACTGCCTCATTTTGGGTAACACAGACTTGTAAGTTGGGCATAATGCCCCTTAGAAGGATCCCATTTACTGATGGTATCTTCCACGTATCCATCACCAAGGTCCAGAACCACCTAGACAAGAACATCAAGACCATATGGCCTGAAGTCTAGGAATGTAACTCCTCAGATGTAGGGGGCATGGATGCCATAGCCAAATGGCCACTGGTATTTGCCTTTGCCTCTGTGGCCACTGCTGGTATGGAAATCAGGAAGAAATGTCTATCAGATCACCACTAGAGAGCTGATGATCAGAAGTGTCAGAATAGGTTGGTGGTGTTCTGGTCAGGGTACTTACAGAGCCAGTTTCCTTAATCCTGGGGACGGTGGGTAGGGAGTAGATGCATTTGTCCCCTAAGTGAGCTAGGTATCTGGAAAGGCTGGGGATACTGTCCAGCATTTCTTGGGGATAGTGCATCTGCTTTTTCCAGCTGCATGCTAAGGACAGAAAAGCAGTAAGCAGAGAAAAGAGAAGGCTATATCCTGGATGTGGGGAGTACTGTGCTGAAGAGCCCAGTGGGACCTGTACCTCTGACACCACCAGGACAAACGCCAGCAGAGTGGTGCCTGGTGTGTCCGGGAGCTTCAAAGGGATAAGGAGGGCCATCACTAGGTAGGACCCCCAGCAGCAGGCTCCCAGGCCAAGGCCTCCCACACCACTGGCTCAACTCACACAGTCAGCCCCCAGGAGACAGGCCCACCAGGCTGCACTGCGAGCAACCAGCCAGGAGCGAGCTGATTCCAGGGCACCAGCCATCATACTGGACCCTGAACCTGCCGGGGAGTGAATGAGTAGAAATAGTACAGCAACTCTAAGAGCAGCTCCATTAGGAAGTTTGCTGTAAGAGAAACAATGTGCGATTTTGCAAACCAGATAATAGCAGGGGACAGGACCTGTGGTTCCAGGTCTTGGGATCTTTGGTGACACTCTAACCAAAAGTAATGCCATCTAGAAGCTAGGAAGGGGCCAGTGGGAAGGAGAGGTCTGTTCTATGAGCATCATGAGAGCTGCACTGGCCATTGCTTCTGGCTTACCTTAGCACAGACTCAATAAAAAACATACGAAATGGAACATTATTTTAGCCAAGGATGGGCTAAGAGCAAACATCCACATTCAAACTTATAAACAATGAAAATGCTTATCAACAGTGAAAAGGGACTCCACTTCTACAAAAGACCTACAAGGGTACCTGTTTTCCTTAACCGAAAGAAATCCGAAGAGGATTTTCATTTGTACAAAAAAGGCGAAAAGCAAAAATAGCATTCAGCCTTTGTTTTGCAGTGAGTCCCATATAGAGGCATCACACACACACACACACACACACACACACACACACGCGCGCGCGCGCACACACACACACATGCACACACACGCACGCGCACACCTGAGCAGTGAGAGTGGCGCCACCAAGCTCTTTCCCCTGGAACTGCAACTCCGCATCAAGCCACCTTAGCTTTGAACTTGTCTGTGAGTGTCTGTGAATTATCTCCATGTATTCTGTGCATTTGTTAGCAACATGAGTCCTAAGGTAATTGCTTCTTTGCTTGACACCATTCCAGCTTATGAAAGGTTTCAAAGGAATGCTGTACTTGCAAATAGTGGGGGAAAACTATACATATATGTATATAATCAATTATCAAGCTCTTACTACATGTCAGGCACTGATCTTGGTATTTGGAACAAAGCAAATAAAGTCCTTGCTCCTTGGATCTTGTCTTCTAGCGCAAGGAGAATAACAAGTGATGAACAATACATATATCACAGGTCAGAGGGTGATAAGTAAGTACTATATGGAAAATGACATGATGTAAGAGGATAGGGAGAGATGGGAGATGGTACTATGTTACTTAGGGTCATCAGTGATGGCCTCTCTGATAAGGTAACATTTTAGCAGACTCAAAAGAAGTAAAAAGCATGCGGAAATCTCCAGGCAAAGGGCCCAGCAGATGCAAAGGCTCTGAAGTGGAAACATTTGGGGCACAGCAAGAGGGCAGGTGGCTGCAGCAGTGACGTGGGCAAGAGCTGGGAAGTCACAGGGATAAGGTCAGAGGGACAGCTAAGACCACGTTAAGGAATTTGAATTTTACTCTGAGTGAGTTGGGAAACCAAGGCTTAGATGCTTCAAAAGGTACCAAACCAAGAGTGGAAGGTTACAACCAACCCTGCACACCCTTTATTTTTTTTTACAGTCTCAATGTATATGCATTTTTACACCTTTCCTAATTCACATTGAGCTAAGCACTGTAGAAGGCAAAGCTGACCAAACACAAGCCGTGGTCTCTATTCTGTGAGTCTCGTTTGGAAGAAAACTCACACTGCAGGAAACCTTTCAACCCCACAGTAAAGAGCATGTGTTGCATGTTTTCCTTTTGCCCCTCAGATCCACTCTTCCCCACCCTGCTCTGGGCTACATGGGACTTTATAGATGGCATCAATGGGCTCCCACACCCATGGGCTTCCAAGTGGATTTAGCTAATGGAAGTTTCTGGTAAGAGACCCAAGGCTCGAGGACAATGAGATCAAGCTCTTGATTTCCCTGGCTTTCCCCATGCCAGCCTGCCACAGACCAGCCAGGTCCCTTGACCTCAGCTCTTATCAGACAGTCCTTTCCTACAGCTACAGCTTGGAGTTCTGGACACCATTCAGTCCCCTTGCCCCTTCAAGCCTACAGGTGGTAAGGGTTTCCTGCAGTTGCAAGCTCTATGGCCCTTCATTTTCCCTTGCTGATCTCTCTTCACCCCACCCATACTCTTGTACGTAGACTTTTAATTAAACTCTGATTGTGCCATGTTTTTTTTGCCGGATCCTAACCAATACAGAGGATAACATATATATATATATAAGTCCTATATAGTGTAGGTTATGGGATCTAGATACCATATAACTCTAGAGGGCTAGGAGAATCTGTGTCTGTTGGAAGAGTCAGAATGGGATTCCTAGAGAAGACAGAATTTGATCTGGGCCTCAGAAAATGGGCGGGCTTCTCTTAGGCAGAAGAAAAAGCACTCCCAGGCCAAAGGAACGACTCGAGGGAAGGCAGAGAAGCGGGAATCAGTACTTCAGAAGCGGCAGCACCAAGAGTAGAGACTGGAACTGAGGAGGACAGAAAACAAGATGGCGGGTGGCAGAGTAGGTGCACCCACCCGGGTCCCAGATTGCAGTGGAAGCCGGACAGGAGAGTTTCCACTTCGTGTGGATGGAAACACCGGACCACTGGAGCTCTCCGAGCATTGAGCGACCTGAGAAAAGTGCTAAGCAAGGAATGTAGATCAATTTGGCTGCAGAGTGTTAGAGAGACTGGAGTGGGGAAGAAATAGAAATTGAAACAACCAGTTTGGAGGTGGTTTCCATAAGTAGCTAAGGGCTGTGCCACGGAGAGGCAGGGGCAGATACTGTTTATTTTGATGTCCTATCTCGAGCCCAAGAGAGGGGTCTTTGAAATGACGAGAAGCCAGAAGTAATGGAAGGGCCAGATGTTTGCCTTGCTACCTCTGGGTCTCAAAAGCATACACAATTCTTAAAGCTGCTTATCTAAGCATTTTTCAATAAAGCTCATTAAAATGACTTGCTAAAAGTAAGACACAGTTAAGAAATAACAGGTCAGGCAAGCCTGGAATTCCAAAAGATTCCCCCATCACGTCCTTTCTTAGTGGTCTGTAGACAGGATTTATCAATCACTCAAGGAGAAAATAAGGTATCATAAATAAGGAAGAAATAGTGTGCTCTGGAGGCCAGCTTTATTAACCGTTGTCCCATCTATGGAGAGGATTGGTACACTGGCTTCTGTCTGATATTGGGTACAGATTGCTGAAATTCCAACTAAGGAGCACATGTCATTAAAATAAAATGAAAAATTCTGACGACAACCCTCCCCCTCCCACCCCTTTCGCTTTATTATCTTGCTTTTAAAGAGGTATTATAAAGAGTTGAAGGCGAGAGACACTCAGGTGCACCAACAGGATGTGGAATGATCCATGCCCCAGTTCACTAAGTAGCCCTGGACATTAAGGTACCATACACCTTGGAGGTATGGGCTGTTCCTGCATCTTTGGACCCTGTAACTCCAGGTCTCCATAAACCAAGTCCTGAGATACAACTTTTGGCCTCCTTTGGATATATCAATAGGTCTGAGACAGGGAGAGTTCAGAGGAGTCTGGTTCATTATATAATGTTCATTACAGCCGTGCTATAATCAGGGAAACCCAAAGATGCTAGACAAACTCTGGTTCTGAGGGCTTTCTAGACCTGGGTTAGACCTGGGGTCTAAGGCTGAGGCACCCTCCCAGGGAATAGTGGTAACACCTCAGCTACCTGAGAACCCTCAAAATAATAGCTAATACTTATATATAAGCAGTATATCAAGGCAGTATTCTAAGAACTTTAACCCTATGAACTAATGTAATTCTAACAACCATCTTGCATGGTAGATACTGTTATTAGTCCCATTTTAGAGATGAAGAAACTTAAGCATAGAAATGAAACTGTGGGTAATTATTAGTCAAATCCATTTCACCTGGCTTCACTAATCAAGGTTGTTTTTAAGACTTGCATATCCTCCAAGCAGCAGTAGCCTAAACAATAAGATGTTTGCCTGAATTGTTTTAGGGAACTTGGAGTCAGCTGTGTCTAGCTGGAGCTCAGCTGGTTAGGACCAGGTAGGCCCACAGACCCTCCAACTGCGCATGCGCGAGTGTTTGCTGGGTGACATTTTGACCTCAGAGGGCCAAAAACTCCACCCTCAGGTGGTGCTAAGCACCTCCGTGTTTGAACCTGTAGAGGCCTGGAACTTAGTTGTGCCTGAGCAGAACCACAATTACCGCCCCTTTTTCTAATCATCTTTCCCGACGCTCCCCACGCCTTAGGACCGACCTGCAACTTCACTCCTCATCCCATAAATACCTCGAGCCCCTGGCCTGCGAGGCGGGAGTTGGAACTTTCTCCTTGCTTGGCTGCTGACCTCTGTGACTCAGTGTTTTGGCTTGCTGTGCATCAGGCAAAACAAATCTGGTTAAGTAACAGAGAGGTTAATTAACTTGCCCAAGGTCACACAGCTAAGACATGACAAGGTAAGTACTCTGGCTCTAGTGTCTGTGTGGGTGCTGTTTTCAGCACTGGGTAGAGATTTGACCAGATCACCTCCATGATGACCTCAATCTCATTATTACCATCAATAACATTTCATGCACTAAATGAACTTTTTGGGGAAGCCTCATGTTTATATGGTCATCCAGCTCTCTGGTTATCCACAGTAACCAATAACTCAAGACAAGCTTATGTGATAGATGAGAACAGTGCGATGAAAAGAGGAAAGTGGCGTGCGCAGAGCCACAGGTAAGGGTAGAGGAGGCACTAGCGTCACAACCCAAGTTTGTCAACTGCTGACACATTTTTTTCCCAAACTATTATAAAATTTCCTCCACTTCAGAGATGAAGGGATAGATACTCCTAAAAGCACATGCCACATAACTGGAAAGTGTTGATACATTGGGACTTTGGGGACAAATTTTTATTGTGGCTTCCCCAAGAATGATTTGAGTCTGGTCTTTATTAAAGACCAGAATTAAAAACTTAACTTTGCCAAATTCACAAAATGTCCAAAGACAAGTAAATTTTTTCTTCTTTATCCTATTGTAGCAAATCAGCCCTTCTGCCTCAAGCAAATGGAAAAGAGGAGGAGTCTATAGCAATAGAAGTGGGTTCTCTCCACCAGTATGGCCTTGCTGTGGTGGAATCAAGACCACCCTAGGTTCCTGGGGAATTGCTTTCCATTAAGTCATACATTTACGCATATCTACACACATTCAGGTTAAAGTCTGACTTGACAATGCTCTAGCTCATTAAGATAGTATAAACAATCAGTGGATCATCTAAGCCGGAAACCCACTTTTGTCTTCAGTTATCTTGGCAAAAGCAAGAGAAATCGTTTTTGGTGATTGGATAATTTGGGTAGTTGTTAAATAGTCCTGGACAATTTTTAACACTTTTATATTCCAAAATATCTTGGTTTGAAGAAAAGCCACTTTAAATATCATTACAGACAATACATTGTGCTTGCTAGTTATCTCTCACTACATAATAATGGACAGGCCCATTGTTCACACAGCAACGTTCTCTAATGAAGGTTTTGAAATACAGAAAACCTAAAGTCCAGTAAGCAAACACTTGCATTTAGCACATGTGCAGGTGAATGGTCCTTGATCAGCATCTCCAGCTGGCATAAATAATAAAAATTAGCCAAGAAATAATGAACGACTGGTGGGCAGATAATAACAGATACAGAGAAGAGATTAAAAGGGAGTTTGTTAAGTGGTCAGTAAAAAGAAGATTGCTTTGTGGAGAAAGAAAATATAGTTTTCTCATGACCTGGAAGGGACAAAAAAGAAGGTAGCTGGCAGGCTAGAGAGAGTAATGTTTTTAAAGAACAGCAAAAGAGAAGTAAATCATAATGCAAGTACCAGTAAGAATGAAGAGGAAAGAAGTGGGTGTGAGCAAGAGAGAGAGAGGAGAAGGGGGAGAAACCTTACAGAAATTTTTATAAGGAAAAGGGGGGACATGATGAAATGTATGAGGTGAGGCTGAGTATGCGGTAAAAGTGAGAAAACAAAACATAGCCCTGCAGTAGAACCAGAACGCTCGAATCAAATGATTTTCTTATAATACAAACAGTTGGGCCTGGGGCTTACCTTATCTAAGGGTTCTTTCTGCTGCTTTGTCTGCCTCTTTCCATTTAGAGCTATCTGTGGTCCCCCTCTCACTGGGATTGTTCCATTCCAGTTCTCTGATTTCCCTTCTCTCTCCTCTCCCAACAATGCTTTATTATCTTTAAACCTGCCAAATGTTAACCTGCCAAATGTTTCATGTAATACATACTTTAGAGAAAAGAATTCCTCGATTGCTTTCTCCTGGAGCTATGTGTCAAGCTCTGTGCTAACGTTTTGCCTGAACCATCTCTTTAAATCCTGACACAACCCAGTGAAGCAGCTATATTATTATCCTGAGTTAAGAGACCAGGAAAGGGAGGCTTCAGAGATTTGCTAATAATGGACAGTGAACAGATTTCGATTCAGGGAAATCCAAAGCTCACTCTTATCCACCTAGAACGGATTAAGAGGGAGATGGCATATATTTCTCAGACTGCATATTGCGGTGGGGCATGGAGGATGCCCACACAGCTCCTTCTGACCTGACAGTGTCATCTTCACTTCCCTGATGATAATTCTGTACTCCCCTCCATAGCTGGGCAGTGGAAAAGCAGAGAAATCCCCTCTATAGAAGTCCTGCCATCAGCGTGCTCAACCCAAGCAGAATCCAGGGCCTCTTCCTCTTTTGCTGTAGGTCTGTTTCCATGGTGCTGTTTCCCGGCTTGGCCCAGATTTTGCCTTCCCTTGTGTGCCTATCTCAGTTGAACAGAATTGCTTCCTTTAACTACTGAGCTATTAAAACAGCACTTGGGAAATGATGAAGCAAGACCCAGGGGATTTATGCAAAGAAATGCTGTATCAGGTCTTCCCTGGCAGTCTAGTGGTTAAGACTCTACAACTAAGGTCCCACATGCTGCACTGCGTGGCCAAAAAAACGAAAACAAAAACAAAATGCTGTATCAACTATGTGAACTGGTAGAGAATTACCCGTTTCTGATGTGATTCAGTCAAGTATCATCTTGTTTGTAAATGAAAATGTTAACTAATAATCTAACTTAGTAGAGAAAGATTATCCAACACCAAGAACCTACTATCTTTTTCAGATCTTTGAAACAAACAAAAAAGTGTCTACCACATGGTATTTGAGTTTTTCCTCCTTGAGAAATAAAACGTCAACGTAATCTTTTGCTGTAAGCACACCTTTATCTAAAGCTGTTGTGCATTGAGAACACAGTTAGATTTCATTAGGTGACTAGACATCCATAACCCAGTTATTTAGCAAGAATAAAATAATACAATGACCCTGTAAAAAGAAATAATCTATAACCTGATAAGGCAAGGGAAAAGAGAAAGACACTTCCCTTTCCCCGCCTTTTTCAATAAAAGGAGATTCGCATGAAGCTAACTGGTAGTAAAGGGTATCTAAACAGACCGTTTACAAAGAGTAAATCGGGGGAAGCACTAATATCCTGAAATCCTACAGGGTTTTACAAAGTGCCAAAGAAATCACTGAGCAAACACATGGCTAGCAGGCATCTGCGCCACAGCCCATGGCAGAGAACTTCCTTATTTGTGAGAAGGGTCACATTTTCAGCAGTAGCTTCTGACCTCAGGTTTACCCCTTCTTAGCCCTATGTCAGCAAATCTCTCCAAAGTTTGCAAAGTAAGACCTGTTCCATTTACAGGTAAGTGACCAAGACACATTTGTCAGCTTCCCCTTGAGCCAAGCTCTTCCACTTCACTTTTTCCTCCATAGTTTTCCACACACCTTTTCCCTAGTCATGAAACGTTCTCCTGAAGGCATCTGGGATTATCTACAAAACAGGGGTGTGGGTGAAATTAACTAAAATGATCCTTCCTCTCTCTAAATTCTAAGTCATTTTCTATTTTCATCTGGAGCAAGATACTTTTTTTAAATCCCCACCAAAAACCTGAGAACATTTTGATTTGTCACTGGTGGGACCACATAGAAAGTGATTTGAAGTCTCCATCTGCACCCTCGCTCTCCTGGGAACCGGAGCTAGCACTAGGCAGAATTAAGTGACACCTCACACCTCCAGTTCATCTCCTTTCCAGACTTCTAGAGCCTCTGTTGTTTCTTCTTGCTTTTGCTGTCTCAGCTCCCTGCCCCTGTTGGGGAAAAAAAAAAAATTTTTTTTAAAGTCACTCTCTTGCACCAGGTGTTAGCTGGTAAGTGTTTTAAGACATTACCCCACTCTGGAGATATCTGCTTTCTGAATTATTTTACAAAAAGAAAAAAATGAAGACACCCCCCGCACCCAATCTATCTGTGTGGGTAGAAATGAAGCCACCATAGGGCAAGAGTCTCTAAGGAAAGTTTCCTGGAAGATCAAACTCTTCCCAGATCGTTCTCAAATCACAGCACCTGAACACTGGTCCAGCTGTCTGCTTAGGTTAACCCAGCTTAGAGGACACCAGGATCCGAACAGAAGGATTTTAAGCATTCCCCTAAAACTGTTCACTCATCCAGTATGCTTGCTTTTTAATGGAAATTTCTATATTGAATGATGGAGAAAATGAGTTATAGTAAAGACTATGAAGACTGGCCTTTAATCATAATGAAAATTTCTCTCTCTACTTGTTCGTTCCCATTAGAACCAGTCCTTTCCCATCAGCCTATATAATTTCTGAAGCTGAACATCCTTAGAAAAATATTTCAGGAGAATCTTTCAAAATGTCAACCTATTTTGGAAGCAGCAGGGCATGACTGTCTTATTCTGCATCATACTTAATTTAATGTAGACTTCAGTTCGAGAAGATTTATGCAAGGATAGTAACAAAAGTCAATAACTTTCATTATTAAAAAAACCAAAAAGGAATTATTTTTATTATATTATTACCTTATATTTACTCTTGTATTTGAATATGAGGACTTCATATTGAAACAGAAACTCCAGGTCACACACAAAAAAGAATGGTTTATCCTGTGTAGGAGAAATAATTGTCATAACTATGTTGGAATTTAATGGCTCGGTTTAGTCAATAAATAAAACTATTTGCACGTAAATGGCAGTGTTAGAAGTTGTGAAGTGGGGGCCTAAAGACCAAAAGCAACTTGCACATACATTTTGTTTGGCTTACATAGTGCTGTTTGGAAATGTGAACTAAATGCCAACATTTAAAAATCAGGAGATTTCAGGGCTTCCCTGGTGGTGCAGTGGTTAAGAATCTGCCTGCGAATGCAGGGACATGGGTTCGAGCCCTGGTCCGGGAAGATCCCACATGCCACGGAGCAAATAAGCCCGTGCGCCACAACTACTGAGCCCACGTGCCACAGCTACTGAAGCCTGCACACCACAACTACTGAAGCCCATGTGCCTAGAGCCCATGCTCTGCAACAAGAGAAGCCACCACAGTGAGAAGCCCGCACCGAAACAAAGTGTAGCCCCCGCTCGCCGCAGCTAGAGAAAGCCTGCGCACAGCAACGAAGACCCAACGCAGCCAAAAATAAAAATAAATAAATAAAAATTTTTAAAAATCAGGAGATTTCATGTAAATATCTAGATTTCTGGCAATCAGACAAGATCTTACTGCTCTGTGCTCCCAGTCTTGTATGGCAATGAAGAACACCCCAACTCCCTTTTGGAGGAAACCTGTGCCCAGCTGATGGATCACCACAGTCCCTACCACTTCCTGTTATTGTGCATGTGTGTGCACACAAGGCTGACTTTACCATTGACACTACCTGCCTTTCTCCAACAGGCATCTGGGTTTTTAACCTCTACTTTATGTTTTGTATTTCCTGAAATTTCCTCACCGCCATTCCCTGTTGTTCCAAATTTATCTCTTCATTTCTTTTTTTCATTTCTTATGCTCCATTTCTTGGTGCTGTTGCCATCCCTGACAGAGGTCAATTGCAATTTGAGTATTCATGCTGAGGCCTTTCAAACTAGTTTTGTGCAAAAATACATATCTGGCACAGGAAACATTGTTTCCCCGTGTGCTTGAAAATCAAACGAATTTATACAGTACCAAAGAGTGTGGAAACCCTCAAGACCAGGGCCTGTTTGAAATCAAACTGCAGTTAAATCTGCTCTCTTTTGCCCTTTGGTGCCTGTTTGCAGCTGCTGTAGGAGAGTTAGCTCTGTTTGGGACTCTTTCTACTCATCAGAAGCATACAAATTATATTCTTCCTGTTCGTGTTCTACTTTCTCTGAAAGCAGCGTTGAGGTTCAGAATTTCTTATAGAAGCAATTCAAATATGTCTCAGTACTATAGAAGCACTTAGCTGGAAGGACTATATTCAGAATGCAGAGGAATCGGAAAGCCATCTGCTTACTCTACATTGCTGCTTAGATAGCTAATAAATAGGTATCTCAAACTTAACGTGTCTAATATCACATGTCTAATTCCATCTCTCTAAACCCGTTTAACGGGCTTTCCTGGTGGCACACTGGTTGAGAGTCCGTCTGCCGATACAGGGGACGCGGGTTCGTGCCCCGGTCCGGAAAGATCCCACATGCCACGGAGCGGCTGGCATCAGTTGTGAACTAAAAAAAATTATAATGATACAATCTAGAATAAATGTTTTTGACACCTACAGCTTTTGATCACATTTAATAATATGTATTTCTATTTATATCTGTATTTTGTATGCAGAGAAGTCTACTCGAGTGATTAGTAAAAGTCTTTCTAATATACAAGTATATTACATTGAGATTAAAAGTGTACATTAGACAAATAGCAACAGCAGCACACATGACACTTTGTTGTACAACCTGCCTGTTTCCCTTATTTTTGGATATCGTATCCAGGCATTTAGTGTCTCTCTCTCTCTCTCTCTCTCTTTTTTTTTTTCTTTTTAGGGCTCCAAAGCAATTAATTATTTCTAATTTTTGTTATTACAAATAATGCTATAATTAGTAACCTCTTACATATGTTATTTCACATTTGGTGAGAATATATCTGAAGGTTAAATTTAAAGTCCTAGAAGTGGAATTACTGATTTAAAGAGTGCTTTTATAATTTTGAAAGACATTGCCACATTATACTGGTCAGAAGTTGTGTCAATATACTCCACTTTCTGTGGAGAAAGTATATTAAAACATACAATTTTAAGGGAAAAAAAGTAAAATGTAATATTAGACTTTTTTTTTTTTTTTTCTTGCGGTATGCGGGCCTCTCACTGTTGTGGCCTCTCCCATTTGCGGAGCACAGGCTCCGGACGCGCAGGCTCAGTGGCCATGGCTCACGGGCCCAGCCGCTCCGCGGCATGTGGGATCTTCCCGAAACGGGGCACGAACCCGCGTCTCCTGCATCGGCAGGCGGACTCTCAAGCACTGCGCCACCAGGGAAGCCCTGGAGTCATTCTTGATTTTCTCTCTTGCTCTTACACCTCACATCCCATCCATTTGCAAATCCTGTTGGTTATACATCCAAAAATGTCCAGAATCCAACCATTTCTCACTACTGTCATTAATATCAGCATAACCAAAGGCACCATTATCTCTCACCTGAATTATGGAAATAGCCTGCTCTCCCTTGTCGCCTTCAGTTTATCCTCTACACAATAGCCATACTGCTCTCTTTAAACGGTAAGATTGTGCCACTCGTCTTCTCAGAACTCCCCAAGTTTCCCATTATCCAGACTAAAAGCAAAACCCTTAGAATAGCCCAAATTCCTATATGATTTACATGCTCTCCCCTCACGTCCTTATGTCTCTAAACTCACATCCTGTTATACCCTACCTTGCTCACTTTGCTCCAGCCAGACTGTCTTCCCTCAAACATGCCACACATGCCCCACCTCAGAGCTTTTGTGTCTCTGGGTCCTTTACCTAGAATGCTCTTCCCCTAGAAAACCCCCATCTCCTTGAGGTCTTTGCTAAATGTCCTCATGGTGGGCTTCCCTTGTGGCGCAGTGGTTGAGAGTCCGCCTGCTGATGCAGGAGACACGGGTTCGTGCCCCGGTCCGGAAAGATCCCACATGCCACGGAGCGGCTGGGCCCGTGAGCCATGGCCGCTGAGCCTGCGCATCCGGAGCCTGTGCTCCGCAACGGGAGAGGCCACAACAGTGAGAGGCCCGCGTACCGCAAAAATAAATAAATAAATAAACCTGCTTATCCCAGCAGGTTCCCTATTTAGCAAATGGCAACTCCAGCCTTTCAGTTGCTCAGGCTGAAAACCTTGGAGTCATTCTTTTTTTTTTTTTTTTTTTTTTTGTCCTCGGTGAAGTCTTCCCTGACGACTCTATTTAATGAGTTTTCTTTTTGTTACATAGTGTATTGTCCTCACTTGTTTTCTCTTAGTCTCCCTCCACAATGTATACAGTCCATTATGTAAACACTGTGCAATATATACACTCCACAATGAATCATTTATGAGGGCAGGGACTTTTCCATTGCTCTTTTCAGTACCCAGGACAGTGCCTGAGACATACAGCTCCTCAATAAATATTTGATGAATGAATTAGGTAGAAATGCCATCAGTCTAAAGTTTTCTACTAAAGTCTGCAAAGAAGAATGCATGCTTCCAATCATGAGCATATTTGTGAGATCTTTAAAAGAACAGAAGCAAAATAAAAAGCCTTATTTCTTACATTTTCTGGACATGAGCAGCTATTCCTGGTTTGTCAAAGTTAATCCCTCCTGCTGAATTCCAAACATGTGGAGCTTTAATACCTTAAAGGAAAATTCACCATTTCAAGTTAAGCCATACAAAGGGGTCAAGGATTCCATTTTGATATTACAGTGACTCCGCTTACTCTTGGCAACTGCACCAAGGAGTCCAATGCTTCTTAAGTAAGACACTTTGGGGAGGCATGCTTAGGCTGTTAGGACTGTGGGCCATCTTTCTGGGTCTGAGTTCCACTCTGTTAATTCAGTGGCATCATTGACTTTTGCATTTGTTTTGTTCGATTAGTTAAACAAGGAAGCCATTGCACTGAGGTGGCTCTAATGCCTTAGTAGCACACGTACATTAGGAAACCAAAATCTTAGCCTATCCATCCCTCAAGCTTAAGATGTTGAAACCTAAGGACAACGTACCACAAGCAGGAAACTAGGCTTTTCCAAATAAGGCAAATGCATAAGCTATAGCCAATCAAATAATGTCCTTGCTTTGCTTCTGCATCTTCTCTCTAAAAGTCTTCCCCCCAGCTCCTGTTGGTGGAGTGCTCCTAGCCATGACTAACTGGGCACTGCCTGATTCAAATTGATTTTTGCTCAAATCAGCTCTTAAAAGTTTTCATTCCAATTGTCTTTTAATAGTTCTAACACCTTAATGTGGTATTCAGACGTTACAACTGTTAGGCCTAAATTATTTAAATGCAGCATGCTTCTTCTGAACTTGAAAAAAATATACCTGCAGGAAAAAGACAAAAACAAAACACAACAGAGAAGTAGAAACAATTAGAAAACAAAACAAAATGGACACAGATTGAACATCTTAAAGTTTCTAACTTGATTTGTCAGAGTGAATTTCAACATGGATGTGAACCTTGTTCATTTCATATGCCATTAATAAGTTAAAACAGGATGTGACCAATTGTCCAATGTGATTATTAATTCTGGAGTTGTTATTCACCTATTTCAGGGAATTTTTTTTTTTTTTTTGCGGTACGCGGGCCTCTCACTGTTGTGCCCTCTCCCATTACGGAGCACAGGCTCCGGAAGCGCAGGCTCAGCGGCCATGGCTCATGGGCCCAGCCGCTCCGCGGCATGTGGGATCCTCCCGGACCGGGCCACGAACCCGTGTTCCCTGCATCGGCAGGCGGACTCTCAACCACTGCGCCACCAGGGAAGCCCTATTTCAGGGAATTTTTTAATGCTGACTTTTCTTCAAAGCCCTGTGAGACAATGTAAGACTTGCTAGAATCATAGATAATATTTACAAAGCTCTCACCCGGTATGCGCACTGTTCCCAGGGCTTACATCTATTAACTAATTGCAATGCTATCAAGCGGAGACTGTCGTACATGAGGAAAAACTTGTTCTTGAACCTCTTAGAGTCCCTGGCTGGGTCAGAAAATTTAACTGACAAAGACAGATTAATAGGAGTGAAACATAAGTTTGATTATATTTTTTACACTATACATGGGAGCCTTCACAAGACCTGAAGAAGTGACCAGAGCAGGAAGCTTTAATACATTTTAGACAAAGAAACAATAAATTTGTGAAGAATTGACAAGACAAAGGGCTTGGGCTAGGAGTAATAAGTGGTGAAGAAGTAATTAGGAAGAATAGATCGAGTTTAACAAGGTTTGTTTGTACAGGTTTCTTGGCCCCCAGTTCCCTGTCTCTGGTGATAAGAATGTCTTCCTTCCTCCTAGTACAGGGAGGGCATCTCACGTGGGAGTTTTACAACCTGTTTCAGGGAAGAAGGGCAAGGGTGGGGAGGTCAGAGTGAGCTTCCTGCTTCTGCTGTGTTTTAAATTCCTTCAGTTTAACATACTTAACATGTCAAGGTGCCATATTTTGCATAGCATGTCCTGAACACTATCACTGTTATTATATCCATTTTACAGAGGGGACTGAGGCAAAAAGAGGTTAAGGAACTTTGCCTAAGGTCACAGAGCTAGGTAGTTGTAGCACCTGGTTTGGACCCAGGTAGTCTGGCTCTAGAGCTCATCCTCTTATCCACTGCTACAAAAAAAGAGAATGATACCATAGTATAATAAGAAATATATTTGGTCTTTGTCCCTGGTTTCTGGCAGATCTTCTAAAATCATTGAAATTTCCTGAGAGTTAAGAGTTGTCTTTTGCTATTCATAAGGAGCTCCTTTGGAGCACACCTGAGTTTATGTTAATGAAGTCACAAAAAAGCGCTGGTCACCAGAAAGACCAAGTGATTGGAGGGTTGGAACTTTAGCACCACCCACCGACCTCTGAGAACTGTGGGAGAGAGGGCTGAATATTAAACTCTTACCGTGTGGGATCTGACACTGTCTCCAGGTAGATAGGGTTAGAACTGAGTTAAATTTGTAGGATGCCCAGTAAGTGTCTGCTGAGAACTGGAGAATTACTTGGTGGTATTGGAAAACACACCAGAAACACAAAAACAGAGCTCAAATAATTATTTATAAAGTCTTATTAAAGGTCTTATTTCTTATTCATAAGAAATTTCTGTAAGTTCTAACCTTACACCTAAAGCAATTAGAAAAGAAGAAGCAAAGAAAACAAAAACCCCAAAGTTAGCAGAAGGAAAGAAATCATAAAGGTCAGATCAGAAATAAATAAAAAAGAAATAAAGGAAACAATAGCAAAGATCACTAAAACTAAAAGCTGGGTCTTTGAGAAGATAAACAAAATTGATAAACCATTAGCCAGACTCATCAAGAAAAAAAGGGAGGATCAAATCAGTCGAAATAGAAATGAAAAAGGAAAAGTAACAACTAACACTGCAGAAATACAAAAGATCGTGGGAGACTACTACAAGCAACTATATGCCAGTAAAATGGACAACCTGGAAGAAATGGACAAATTCTTAGAAAAGTACAACGTTCCAAGACTGAACCAGGAGGAAAAATAAAATATGAACAGACAAACCACAAGCACTGAAATTGAAACTGTGATTACAAATCTTCTAACAAATAAAAGCCCAGGACCAGATGGTTTCAGAGGCGAATTCTATCAAACATTTAGAGAAGGGCTAACACCTATCCTTCTCAACCTCTTTCAAAATACAGCAGAGGGAGGAACACTCCCAAACTCATTCTACAATACCACCATCACCCTGATACCAAAACCGGACAAAGATGTCACAAAAAAAGAAAACTACAGACCAATATCACTGATGAACATAGATGTAAAAATCCCCAACAAAATACCAGCAACCAGAATCAAACAGCCCATTAAAAGGATCATACCCCATGATCAAGTGGGGTTTATCCCAGGAATGCAAGGATTCTTCAATATATGCAAATCAGTCAACGTGATACACCATATTAACAACTTGAAGGATAAAAACCATATGATAATCTCAATCGATGCAGAAAAAGCTTTTGACAAAATTCAACACCCATTTATGTTAAAAACTCTCCAGAAAGTGGGCATAGAGGGAACCTATCTCAACATAATAAAGGCCATATATGACAAACCCACAGCCAACATCGTTTTCAATGGTGAAAAAATGAAACCATTTCCTCTAAGATCAGGTACAAGACAAGGTTGTCCACTCTCACCGCTCTTATTCAACATAGTTTTGGAAGTTTTAGCCATAGCAATCAGAGAAGAAAAAGAAATAAAGGAATCCAAATTGGAAAAGAAGAAGTAAAGCTGTCACTGTTTGCAGATGACATGAAAGTATACTTAGAGACTCCTAAAGACCCTACCAGAAAACTACTAGAGCTAATCAATGAATTTGGTAAAGTAGAAGGATACAAAATTAATGCACAGAAATCTCTTGCATTCCTATACACTGATGATGAAAAATCTGAAAGAGAAATTAAGGAAACACTCCCATTTACCAATGCAACAAAAAGAATAAAATATGTAGGAGTAAACATACCTAAGGAGACAAAAGACCTGTATGCAGAAAACTATAAAACACTGATGAAAGAAATTAAAGATGACATAAACAGATGGAGAGATATAACAAATTCTTGGATTGGAAGAATCAATATTGTGAAAATGACTACACTACCCAAAGCAATCTACAGATTCAATGAAATCGCTATCAAACTACCACTGGCATTTTTCACAGAACTAGAACAAAAAATTTCACAATTTGTATGGAAACACAAATGACCCCAAAATAGCCAAAGCATTCTTGAGAAAGGAAAATGGAGCTGGAGGAATCAGGCTCCCTGACTTCAGACTATACTACAAAGCCACAGTAATCAAGACAGTATGGTACTGGCACAAAAACAGAAATATAGATCAATGGAACAGGGTAGAAAGCCCAGAGATAAACCCATACACATATAGTCACCTTATCTTTGATAAAGGAGGCAAGAATGTACAGCGGAGAAAGGACAGCCTCTTCAATAAGTGGTGCTGGGGAAAATGGACAGCTACATGTAAAAGAATGAAATTAGAATACTTCCTAACACCATACACAAAAATAAACTCAAAATGGATTAAAGACCTAAATGTAAGGCCAGACACTATAAAACTCTTAGAGGAAAACATAGGCAGAACACTCTATGACATACATCACAGCAAGATCCTTTTTGACCCATCTCCTAGAGAAATGGAAATAAAAACAAAAATAAACAAATGGGACCTAATGAAACTTCAAAGCTTTTGCACAGCAAAGGAAACCATAAACAAGATGAAAAGACAACCTGTAGAATGGGAGAAGATAGTTGCAAACAAAGCAACTGACAAAGGATTAATCTCCAAAATATACAAGCAGCTCATGCAGCTCAATATCTAAAAAACAAACAACCCAATCCAAAAATGGGCAGAAGACACAAATAGGCATTTCTTCAAAGAAGATATACAGATTGCCAACAAACACATGAAAGGATGCTCAACATCACGAATTATTAGAGAAATGCAAATCAAAACCACAATGAGGTATCACTTCACACCGGTCAGAATGACCATCATCAAAAAATCTAGAAACAATAAATGCTGGAGAGGGTGTGGAGAAAAGGGAACCCTCTTGCACTGATGATGGGAATGTAAATTGTTACAGCCACTATGGAGAACAGTATGGATGTTCCTTAACATACTAAAAATAGAATTACCATATGACCCAGCAATCCCACTACTGGTCTTATACCCAGAGAAAACCATAAGTCAAAAAGGTGCATGCACATCAATGTTCACTGCAGCACTATTTGCAATAGCCAGGACATTGAAGCAACCTAAGTGTCCAGCGACAGATGAATGCACAAAGAAGATGTGGCACATATATACAGTGGAATGTTACTCAGCCATAAAAAGAAATGAAATTGAGTTATTTGTAGTGAGGTGGATGGACCTAGAGTCTGTCATACAGAGTGAAGTTAGAAAAACAAATATCTTATGCTAACGCATACATATGGAATGTAAAAAAAAAAAGGTTATGATGAAGCTAGGGACAGGACAGGAATAAAGATGCAGACGTACAGAATGGACTTGAGGACATGGGGATGGGGAAGGGTAAGCTGGGACGAAGTGAGAGAGTGGCATGGACATATATACACTACCAAATGTAAAATAGCTAGCTAGTGGGAAGCAGCTGCATAGCACAGGGAGATCAGCTCGGTGCTTTGTGACCACCTATAGGGGTGGGATAGGGAGGGTGGGAGGGAGACGCAAGAGGGAGGGGACATGGGGATATATGTGTACGTATAGCTGATCCACTTTGTTCTATGGCAGAAACTAACAACATTGTTAAGCAATTATACTCCAATAAAGATGTTAAAAAATAATAAAAATAAAATGCAGTCAAACAACAACAAAAAATACAGATTATCATCTATGAATAGATGTATAAGATTCTCTCAATAAAAAATTATCGATTTCACTAGAAAAAAATGTTCCTATGGAGGTCCATGGTAAACTCTCTCTCTTGCAGAATCACTAGCACTGTTATGAATTTGACAAACTTTGAACAGATACATTCAATCAAGAATGTAAAAATCTAACCTCAAGCAACATAAACTCTTCTGGAAATGCTTTTCACCTCCCCACAATCCTCAGCTCTCTGATATGAAATCCTGAAAGTGACTAGAGATCATTTAACATCAGAAAGGTGGAATAAAGTCATAGAAGGATATTCTGCCCCAGCAATTTTTTAATTGAGGCCTCTACCAGGTGTCTTAGGACAGCATCGGATATAGGGAGACGGTAGCCTGGGGTAGCTCTTTACACCTCAGTTACACACCTGGCAGGATTTGACACTGACAGGATGGTTATCCTTCCCAGCAGAAAAACCCAGGAGCTTGTAAAGAACATAACTTTGCCTCTTTGTAAATTCTAGTCACATGTATCAAATGTGCTTTCAGAGTACATGTCATCTTGCTTCTGCTGCACATTTCTGAAGCAACAACAGTTTTCTGACATTGAAAGTTATAAATGTATTCCTTCTCAGTCAGCTTTTTGGACATTTTTTTTTCAGTTTTTAATTTTAAGAACTAAATAAAACTGAATTTCTTTAACTTATTTAATAATTTAGAGAAAATAACTAAAAGGAGAATCAATAATTCATTTCACTTCAAAAGATTTTTATATCTTTTCCATATTGTAATTAACTTTGGAAAAACAAAACTTTCACAATACCTCTTATTCTTATGCTTAAGACATAGTTTACCAATATGGTTTAAAATTTCTTCCCTAGACATACCATTCTAATTTCCCCCATGGCACAAAGAAAGAGCATTTTGATTATTGTAAGCATTTGTTAAAAGGCTTGTAACACACCTTGAGAATCAGAGGACAAAGTATTCTTTCTAAGATGTAAATCTGGCCATGTGAAACTCTATTTCAGGGTTTCCATGACTCCCTACTGCTCTGAGTATAAAGTCCAAATTCTGTAGCATAGAACTGAGGGTAAGCAGGAACCACATCATGCCAGACCTTTGAACGTGCTGCCTCCTTCGTTTGAAACGCCTCCTGCACACTCTTCGCACCCTTTCTCCAGCCTCTTCCTGCCTCAGATCTCAGTCTGATGATCTGTTTTTCCTGAACACCCCCTAGTAGGACTAGGTTGAGTGCATCCCCACGTGCTGCTAGTCTACACATTCACTGAAGACAGAGATTATATTTTCTCTCCCTTGGGTCCCTGGGGGTCTAGCACAGTGCTGATATATAGTCTATGTCTGATAAATGTTTGTCCAGTCAATGAATCAACAACATTGATCTACATTATCAAAAAGTTGACATGAGACTAAGTTAGGTCATATACTTCTTCTAGATACCCAGACAAATGCCATCCATGGCACACTCTCCAATAGTATTTTCCTTTAAAAATATTTGTAATTCATTCCACAAATATTGTTTGAATTTGCCAGGTACTATTCTATGTTCCTTGGGATACATGTTGGTGAACAAAACAAGGATCCCTGCCCTGCTGGAACTTATATTCTAACAAGGAGAGAGAAAATAGACATAAGCAATAAGTAATTATATGTGATGTTAGGTGAGAATTATTATGGGGGAAAAAAGTAGAGCAGGGCAAGTGGGTTCAGATATGGTAGGACAGGGTGCGGGTTGCAACTTTAAGTAAGAGAGTTAGGTAGACCTCATTGAGAGGGTGACATTTGAGCAAGTATTAGAAAGAGTAAGCAAGTGTTCACCCCATGGATGTCGAGGGGAAGAAAACCCAGGCAGAGAACAGCTGATACAAAGACCAGATCCAAGGTAGGAGCTTGCTCTGCTTATTCCAGGAACAGCCCAGAGGCCAGAAGGGTTGGAGCAGAATGAATGAAAGGAATGGGGGAGAAGGGTGAGGCAGAGTGGAGGTGGCAGAAGTAGGCACTGGATGTGTAGGACCTAAGTTCTACTCCAAGTGAAATGGAGAGCCAGTGCAGGACCCTGGTCAGAGGAGTGGCATACTTTGGCTTACATTTTGAGTATATAAGCCCTATTTGGGAAATGAGCTCTATTTTAGTAAATAAAAAAATGGTCGGGCTTCCCTGGTGGCGCAGTGCTTGAGAGTCCGCCTGCCGATGCAGGAGACGCGGGTTCGTGCCCCGTTTCGGGAAGATCCCACATGCCGCGGAGCGGCTGGGCCCGTGAGCCATGGCCACTGAGCCTGCGCGTCCGGAGCCTGTGCTCCGCAAATGGGAGAGGCCACAACAGTGAGAGGCCCGCATAACGCAAGAAAAAAAAAAAATGGTCTCTCTTAATTGATGGTTTCCTCTTTCATTTTCTTGTGCAGCCAATTCTGCGCCAAAGAAGAGTCTCCTGCTATATGTCTGAGTCTCTCCAGTACTTCTCAGCCAGCTTATCTTGGCACACAGGAACCTTATGACCTGTGGCTAGGGTTCTTCCAAAATTCACAGCCAAGTTGATTTTTAGGATGCCATCTTAAAATGAGATATAGAAAAATGTAATTTTAATTCTGATTTTTAAATGTTATTTCAAAATAAGTAGTGATCAGAGTTCTTATAAGAAGTGGCACAAGATTAATGATACAGTATAAGAATTGATAATTATAGCTATATAATTGTCCTGCAGAATGTTACAGCATCATTGAATCAAGTGCTCTGTGTGGACCTCGGGAACAAAGGCAACATTAGAGAAATCCTCACTTTCAGATTCTAGTCAGTTTTTACCATATCAAAAGAGAATGCATACATTTATTGGAGCCGGTCCTAGAAATGTTTTGACATCAGCCCAAAGGAAAAGCCACATAAAGGGTGTTTCCAAAGTGTACTAGAGAAAATATTTTACAGAAGATGACTATAAATGGATAATAAATCTGATAAAAAAATGTTTAACTGCAAAAAAGAATGCAAAGCAATCATGAAGAACTTAAAATGAATTTCAAGGAGAAAAAAAAGAGAATACTAGAATATTCAGGTGAGAATATAGGAATTTAGTGAAACACACTCTCAAACTGCTTGGGAGTAAGAACAGAGATGTTCTCACCCTGTTGGTGAACGGAAAGCAATGTGATACTGTGGATTATAAATCCAAAAAAGTATCACATACATTGGCCTTGTTTAGGAAATAATGCAAAAAAAAGTTAAGTTGCTGTATTATTTTAGAGAGAAGTTCTATATATATATTCCAGTGAAAGTAGGGTTAAATAAAATATTTTAAATCCATATTAAGAAGTGTTTACAACTTTAAATACTTAATGAAAAATTAATGATATAGGAAAATACTTATGATAAGGTTGATGCAGGATGAAACAAGGTTCAGATACATGGTCTTGGCACGTACAAAAATATGTTAGAAATAAAAACTTAGTGGAAAAACACTAAACTGTTAATAGTGGTTATCTTTAAAAGGTGATATCACGGGGGAGTATTTTTTCTTGTATTTTTGTACACAGCATTTATAATAAATAACCATGTATAATATTTCTAAAGCTTTTCTATTTTAATATATAAATCTATTTAATATTTTTCACAAGTAAACTTTTAAGATTAATTTAAAATAAAAGTAAAATATATTCAGGGTATAGCTAAGCAATAAAAAAATTAAAAATCTTTTGATCTAGTCAATGGTATAAAATGAATACAGGCATATAGGATAGACCAGAACACCTTAATTGAAGTCTCTTACGAATTTTCTAGATGTCAAACCATTAGCTTGCCATCAGTCTGAGCAAAATGAGTTAGTGACAGTCTATTTGGTGCTAACTGTAAGGTTTTTAACATTTACCAAATTATTAATGAAACTGGCTTTATAGAGATTCTTAAGATAGGCCAAACCTTAGAAGTACTGCCATAGATGCACAGGATAAATATTTCATGTAAATATATGTAAATATTTCATGTAAAAATAACAAGAAATATTTCTGTAAGAATCTAAAGTCTATATGCCTGTAAGTGTCCTTGTACTGGGAAGTGTGGAAAAAAACGGATGCAAATTTGCAACTCTGATGAACACATTCAAAATCCTCTACAAAGACTTTACAGGTGGAAGAACACTACTGTTTGCTAGTTTGGTATTTCACTCTCCTGCTAGTTTTGTGCAGTGATAGCCCACCTTAGTGTCAGGTTTGATAAAGGAACCACAGCCTCTCTTTTTGGTGAAGGATGCTTGTTAGTTTTTCAAAGGCAAGCCATTTAATTTTGTTACTAGTAAAAACGGGTATTGATTCTTTTAAGAACATACGCTCTTTGTTTTTTGCGGGTTTTTTTGCGGTACGCGGGCCTCTCGCTGTTGTGGCCTCCCCCCCACATGCCCCGGAGCACAGGCTCCGGACGCGCAGGCTCAGCGGCCATGGCTCACGGGCCCAGCTGCTCCGCGGCATGTGGGATCTTCCCAGACCGGGGCACGAACCCGTGCACCCTGCATCGGCAGGCGGACTCTCAACCACTGCGCCACCAGGGAAGCCCCCCCCCCTTTTTTTTTAATTAAGTCTTCACTCTTGAAAGTCTGGAAAATCAGCATTTTTTAGAGGCCGTTCCATTGTAAGGCAGTTGTGTTTAATGAGTTCAAACCTTGAGAGGTTTTCCTTCTTCCGGGAGTCCTGTTGGTATAGTTGGTTCAATTGTCCCAAGCCTTCCTCAAAAACAAGTTAAGTGTTTCAGTGTTCAAATCACTTTTCCAACAAAGTGTATTTTCCCTCCAGATTCAAAGTCTGGTGATTATAATGGTGGGAATTCTGAACATTCTCCTGAAATAAAGCCACCCTAACACTTCTGGGACTTAACATTCAGTTCCCCAGAAAGGCAGTTTCCTAGAAGTGCTCACCAAGTTCCTCCATGTGAGCAGTTCTTTCCTCCAAAGCTTGGTTCTCACGGTGCTTAACCCTTTTGGTGCTTTTAAATAATTTGAACTCGCTCTCCTAAGAGTTGGAACCCTCAATACTAACTAGTTATTGTATACCCCAGTTTTCAGTTTAGTTGGGGTGGACATTAGGTTTTCTTAAATATTTAGACTCCTTCATTCGAGCAATGAAGGCCATGGTATGAACCCCACACCAGCTCTAGCAAGACACTCGGCATTTCAGAGCACTCCTTAGTCACAAAAAGACACAGTGCTATCACAGTTTAACACCCAAAATAGGGGGAGGATGGGAGGTGGGAGAATCCTTTTTCTGTTAAATTCCTTACTTAGCCTGGCAATCACTTACTTTCCTAGATTTCTTTTGAGCCAGTCCATAATCAACTTAGTGGAATATGAGCCAGCTGCCCTGTGGGTGAGTTTGGAAGCGGATCCTTCAGCCCCAGTTAAGCCTCAGATCTGCAGCCCCCGCTGACATGGAGATTGCAGCTGCTTAGTTACGTGCTGACATTCTAAACTGCCTTTTAGAATTGCCAGGTCTGCATTCAAGGGGGCCACTTCATGTCATTGTGACCACCTTGATCTCCCATGGAGAGCAGCTTGCCATGAGAAACGGTTATGGAAATATTCCAGAAAAATTTGCTTCTCCATTTAGTCACGGGGAAGAGGTGGGGAGATTTGAGCTTTAAACCTTAAACATTTAGGATTGGAAGAGCTAGTCTCAATATTACTTCTAATTTTATCAAATACTGAGTGTTCTGTGCCAGGAAAGTGTCTACCATTCCGAAGATCATCTTGCAGCATGTCTCTTTCAGTGATCTCCTCTGTTTTAGTCCATTTTTTTTTTGGTAAGGAATCAAGATACTCGGTGGAATTGAGTTACTCAGCCTACTGAAACGAATGGTTTTGATTTCTAGTCACGGGTGTTCTGCTTGTGTTTACCTGTTGTTCCCTCCAGCTAATCCGGAGATAGAGTCATTTTAAAATTATTTATATGTAAGTGACACACATACTTTAGAGACTGTCATACCGAGAATGTAAGCCTTTAAATTTTTTAATCTTGTAATCTGTGGCAGTTTTATAGAAATCTGACAGTTAAAGCTGGATAAAGAACCACTATGGTGTGGGTGAGTAAAGAAGATATATTTAAGGGGAAGAGATGGCCTTGAATAAGATTGTGAGATAGACCCAGGGTTTCTTCAGAGGACTGACAATATACCTCCCCCTTCCTGACCTCTTCCTCTGGGTACCTGTGATGAATCATTACCCCAAATAAACTGGACTAGCTATTTCATCTGAAAGTTCTGGGTGTTAGGTTATTAACATTCTCTCTCTTTTTTTTTTTTTATAATCGATAAGGACTGGGGCTTAAAGTAAGATGCCTAGCTTAAAGTTACACAACTCATTAATGACAAACACAGAACTTGAAAACAGGTTTTCTGGTTTAAATTCCATACTTTTCCATATGCCAGTGATGCCTAAGCTAACACTTGTTTTTATTTTTGTCTGTAAAATGATCTGTAATTAAGGAATAATTGGCTTTTGCATCTTTTAAGAATTGAGGATGTTTATGGCTATTATTAGTAACATCTGCATAGAGGGTCTACTAACCTCTCTTTCAGAGTCACTGTGAAGGTAGAATGTGATGAGGTCTGTAAGCCTCCAGGTGTCTGGGCGGTATGAGCTCCTTGCATGCAGGTCTTCTGAGCTTAACTGCATGAGCTGGTACCCAGTGACCCCTCCCTGGCATTCCAGGACAAAATTTCATTACGCTGTTATTTCAATGTAAGGCTAAGCAAAAACTAAATGTTTTTTCTAGAAGTGTGAAAACCTTTGCCAATGAACATTACAATTTCTGTTTTAATATCAGAACTAATTTACTAACCTCTTGTCAGTAACTAATTTCCCAGGTGCCTTACAATCCCAGTTGTGAACCCACAGAGCACATGCTTCCTTTTTTCGTAATCTGGAATACCCTGGTTCCTTCTGAGAAGGGAAAGGGTATGTAATTAAGTGACTATTAAGACTTCAGTCTTAATTATTAATATGCCATCCCTTTCTTGGGTATATTTTCCTTTTAAAAAGAAGAACCAAGAGAAAGAAATATTTAATGCAAAGGATTGAATAGGTACTGGTGGAATTTCCAATAACGTATGTGAATAGCACTTGTATAGACTGGGGAAAAGGAGGCTATTTTAGTCCTGGAGAGGATGTCCCTCACATTACCCTAAGAAGAGCTGACTTCTTTGTTTTATATACAGATGATCTTTTACATAATAATTTGAATGGCTTCAGAAAATGAGATAAGAACCTCACGTTTCTTTTCTGTTTGAAGTGTTGCCCTAGAGTCTACAGACTGAAACTGAAAAACATCATGATGGGAAGCCAAGGCTTTGGGGGTCAGACAAATCTAGATTCACATTCTTAGCCACATACAAGCCATGTGTCCTTAGGCACATTGACAGCTGACCCTCAGTTTCTTCCTCTAAAAATACAGGTAGCTCCTTGCAGAAGTGGCTGCAAGATTAAATGAACCGATAGAGGGAAAGCATCAACCCTAGCTAGCACTTTATGTTCTGTACATGGTTGCTACTCCATCCCTGTAGTATGAAAATGTGCTCACAAATTCCTTTCTTTCTCCTCTCCAGATAAAAAGCTGCAGTCTCTTAGATTTATTTCTTAAAACCAGGGAAATTTCTAGGAATTGGCAGCAGTTAGGAACATGGGGAATGATTTAGAAACTCCCTTAAGAAGTCAGAAAAAGCAATTCCGCAATAGAGATACTCTTCTGCATCCTCAAAAGTTTATTTACTATTCAAAGGACTATACAAGTTAAAAAAAAGAAAGATTCATTAGATCCAGATCCTCACTCTCTTTTCCAGGTCCTAAATGAAAAGTCCTCACAGATACCTGTGTGCTGCCCAAGCTGCCCAAACTTGAAACTTAAACCCCCTTGACTTTGTGTTTCAAGAAATTTGATTTTGAGATCTAATTTTAGAATAACAAGTAGTCCTCCACAGAGAGTCTCAAATGTTCCTGGTTCCCAAGGGGTTATAATTTCTGAGCTTCTCTATGAAAATCTAAATATACAATCTTTTATTTCTTCTTTTGGGGGGGGGGGAATCACTTAATATATAAATTCTGTGAGAATCAACGTTAGAATCTTATGCAGAACCATCATTTAATCTCCAATAAGGTAAAATATACTATAAGTACTCTGTAAGGTCTCAGTGATACTTACAAAGGCCAAAATAAATCTATAAAACATGTATGCACATAGACATTTTAATTTTAAACTGGTCTAAAACTGGGAATTCCCTGGGCATCCAGTGGTTAGGACTCTGCTCTTCCATTGCAGGGGGCAAGGGTTCAATCCCTAGGGGGGAACTAAGATCCTGCAAGCCGTGCCTCACGGCCAAATAAATAAACTGGTCTAAAACAAAACTGCCTTCCTATCTGAACTCTTCACAGAGGCCACACTAATAGTCTAAGGCCAGCAACCACCTGAATGATCATTTCATCAACAACTCAGTGCTTGGCACTGCACTCTGCTCAGAAAACAGCATCCAGCCCACCTTTGGGCACAGTTCAGCCTGTAAGCATGCTTTTGTGTATATAGTTTCATCTTTTCCTTGCTCCCAATTCAAGAGTGAGATCTTACTCCCTGGTTTCAGCATCATCTGTCCTTTACTTTGGAATTTAAAAAACAAACAAAACAAAACAAAAAACAGGTTGAACAGAATGTGACTTCCTATGCCACAAAGGCAGTCAAAAACCCATATATTTTTCCTGGTAGAACTCCTGACATTCAGATGTTTAGAAACCTTCAGATTTATTGATAGAACTTTTATTCAGTTTTCTCCAGGTTTCTCATGGAACTCACATTCTGTGCCAGGGATTTAACTTCTCTACTGTGTTGTTTTCTGGTGTGAATCACTCATTTCACAAGTAGTCCTCTTGCCTCTGCAACAAGATTTCAACTTCCTGAAGGAGGAATCCACCATGTCTTAAAGTGTTCTTGAACCTCCCACTATGTCTACCACTAAGTTTGATGATTAAAAGACCATCAATAAAGTTTAGATGAATTAAAGTGAATACATGATAATTGGAGCTGTTGATTAAGAAATTCAGTTTGAGACTCACAGACACAGAGAACAGACTTGTGGTTGCCAAGGAGGAAGAGGGTGGGGAAGGTTGGATTGGGAGTTTGGGGTTAGTAGATGCAAACTATTATATATACAATGGATAAACAACAAGGTCCTACTGTACAGCACAGGGAACTATATTCAATATCCTGTAAGAAAACATAATGGAAAGGAATATGAAAAAGAATATATATAGATGTATAATTGAATCACTTTTCTATACAGCAGAAATCAACACATTTTAAATCAACTATACTTGAATAAAATAAATTAAAAAAAAGAAATTCAGTTTGAACAAATATGTTTTTTAAAACTTTATTATTATGGAAAGTTTAGAGAGAAGATGTAAGATGAACCCCATGCTCCCATCACCAGCTTCAACAATTCTCAACTCATGAACAAACCTGCTTCATACAAGTAGTTTTCTTTTTTTAACTAATAGACTACTTTTTGAGCAGTTTCAGGTTTACAGACAAAATGAAGTGGAAAGTATAGAATTCTCATATATTCTTTTCCCTCATCTCCCAGTTTCCCCTATTATTAACTTCTTGCATCAGTGTGGTACATTTGTTACAACTGATAAGCCAATATCGATACATTATTATACACTAAAGTCCACAGTTCACCTTAGGGTTCACTCCTTAGGTTGTACATTTTATGGTTTTAACAAATACCTAATGACATATACCTACCATTACTGTATCATACAGAATAGTTTTACCAAATAATTTCTAATATTTAAAAATAGCTATAACTAACCCTTAATCACCACAGAGGGAATTATAGTCACACTATTGAAGATGTTTCTATTCAGATTCAATTCACATTGTGAATTCACATGCCTATTATGATTTCATATATATTGTGTCATTTCATTCATAGCAGTCTCCTTTGGTAGGCATTTTTATCCCCATTTCCTAGATAAAGATATTGGAGCTCTGAAAGATTAAATAACTTTCCAAAGGTCAAAGAGCTAGTAAGGGGCAGAGCAAGGATTCTAATCTACAGTAAGTGAGATTAATTCATGCTGCAAAATTTATGACTTGGTAAATGACAGAAATGCTAAAATTAGTCCTTTCTACCATTTGCGGAGCAGTTAAGCATGCAGTTGAAAGCAGATCCAGATGGCAGGAGGCTTCCCAGGAGTCAGGTTTCCTCTGCTATGGCGGAGGAGTAACGATCTGGAAGTGATGCTGGGGGAGTACTTGGTGCCCCGGCGCACCTCCCCTCGGCTCGTGCATCATGTGTAAGAACGAACAATTGCAAGAGACGTGTTGGGTCCAGGGAGACTGCCAGGTTTCAATCAGGCGATGGCGTGGTGGTAGGAAGTGTATTTGCCATGGTATAGAGGTTCCATACGGTACAGAGGGGCAACTGATGAGGGAAAAGGGAGCAGTGGGAGGATGTGCAGGGGAACAGAAGCAGTAAGCATGGTGGGGTTGAGCACAGAAGCCAGGCAGGCTTCTATCTCAGCTAGGAATTGAGGGAAGAAAAATGCCAGGCATGATGGGTTTGACTGACCACAAGGTTTTCAAAAGCATCCCCCTTTGAAGCCCTGGGTAAGTGTTGGAGTTGGCAACCCCCACTCTGAGTCCAGAATGTCTGCAGTCAAAACCCTGCTTTCCAGTTGCTAAGAACCACGCTGCTTGAGAGGGAGTCTCACGCCCAGCAGCCTGGCCCCTGCACACAGGGGCCCCTGGTCCCGCCAGGTCCTAGCAGGTGGTGGTCTAGTGCCAAGCATGGCCCAAGTTGACACACAGGTAGGATATCCCATAGAATATTGAGCTGTGGGCTTGGTTTTGATGGAGAGATTACTGGAGATCAAAAGGCACGTGAGCAGGGCAATGACAGTGAAAATGGCTTGAGAAGTATTCTGCCCTTTCCAAGTGAGAATTTTCCAGTTCTCTGAAAATTCCAGTTCTCTGAAAAATTGTTTCACAAGGGAAGTATACTCTCAAGTTTATAAACCGCCCTCTTTCTTCCACTTTGGTGCCTTCCTGTCTATTCTCTCCTATGATTCCATTATCCATGCTGCCATGGCCTACCTCTAGAGTTTCTCCCGGGCATATTTTCATGCAAACTTGTTGTCTCTCTGTACTCCATAAGAATATATCTGTTTTATGTCTAATCCTATATTAATAGGCCCAACCATTCTTATAATCATGAAATATGCATGTTATAAATCTATTCCAACTACTCGTCCTCTGATTAAATGCCTCCATAATACCTCCACCAAAGGGTCATGTCATCTTGAACACATTCAGGGACAGAAAACTCACTACCTTAATAAGTAGCCTAGGTTTGGATAGACCCGAGTGATAGAAAGTTCTTCTTATTGGGTTAAAATCCTCATAAGCCTCTCAGAGTATAATTCTTCTTCTACAGGCCTTGTCTTCAAATATCTGCCCCTTCAAATAATATCTGTCTCTTCAAATATCTTCAAATTATTTTATTAGTGCAGCTGCCGAACCCTATGTCCCTCAGACATTGAACGCCAGTGTCAAAGGGTGAGAGCACAGTTCAAAGATAAGGAATCTGCCTCTTACCTTTTTTTTACTCCATGCCAGACTCTGTGCTAATTGTGAAGATTTTAATTTGATTAATCCAATAATCCCAGAAGGGAAGTATTGTTTTCTTTCTGCAAATGAATAAAAATGGCTTGGGGAAAAGCATGATTTACCTAAGGTCATGCTGTTCTTTAGGGACAGAGCCAGAGCTGAAGCTCAGGTCCTCCAAGGTCAAAGCTCATTCTCCTGCCGTCACATGACTGACAGTGACCCTCTTCAGACAATGACCAGCCCAGTGTTGGGAAGTCTAGGCAGAATTACATTCCTTTTTTTTTTTTTTTTTTTTTTTTTTTTTTAGTCAGAAAATAGCTTTAAACTGTAGGCACTGGATCAGCTTAGAGGAATGTCAATTGCATTTTAAAAATTGAGAGACAGCTCCTGGTTCCTCCAGGGCAGCATTTCCATTTCCATTCACCTGTCCTACAGAGGTAGCCACTCTCTCTGCTGTTTCTCTCTCTACTGTTGGTGTGTTCCATCTTGACAGGATGGTTATAGACAAACGGCCAGAGATAAGGAGAGGCTGCAATTACTTCTACAAAGCCACCCCCCACCCCAATCCTACAGGAGGTACAAAGCTTATCCTTGTTTTGAGTCTGCTGATTAATTTGGTGATTGCTCCCTTGAGGCTGTGATGGTTATCCTCTTTCCCAAGGTGCTGGGGTGAACAATAGACTGGATCTTGGAATTCGGAAGCATCCCTCTGTTATTTTTTTTTTTTTTTTTTTTTTTTTTTTTTGCGATATGTGGGCCTCTCACCGTCGTGGCCTTTCCCGTTGCCGGACGCGCAAGCTCAGCGCCCATGGCTCACGGGCCCAGCCGCTCCGCGGCATGTGGGATCCTCCCGGACCGGGGCACGAACCCGCATCCCCTGCACTGGCAGGCGGACTCTCAACCACTGCGCCACCAGGGAGGCCCCAGAATTACATTCCTGAAGCATAATATATAAGTAGATAATTATCTTTGCTACTCTCAAGGCCAAGGTTAGTGTGATGGGATGGTGTCTTAGTTATGGTAAGACACAGTAGCTACTGTGACGGCAAACCCTAAATCTTGGTGGCTTAACACAAAAGTGTCTTACACAACGCCTAATGAAGACATCCTTCTTTGGCAGGTGGCCTTCTTTGTGGCCTGTTATGGGTTGAAAAACTTGATATGTTGAAGTCCTAAGCCCCAGTACCTCAGAACATGATGTTATTCGGAAACAGAGCTGTTGCAAACATAATTATTTAAGATGAGTAAGGTGGGCCTCTAATCCAATAGGTCTGGTGTCTTTATAAAATTAGACACAGGTGCCCGTACAGGGAGAAGGCCATGGGAACATGAAGACAAACAGCCACTTACAAGCCAAGAGAGAGTCATACATAGGGCAGAGCCTTCCCTCACAGCCCTCAGAAGGTACCCACTCTGCCAACACCTTGAACAGAGGCTTCTAGGCTTTCAAACTGCGAGACAAATGTCTGTTGTTTAATCCACCCAGTTTGTGGAATTTTGTTATGGCAGCCCTAGCACATTAATACGTGGCCCTATAGGGCCATTTTTCCATCCTCGAGAGCTTCACTGTTCTCTACTGGAGTCTGTGTTTGGCCAGTGGAAGGAGAGCATGTGGAGGGGTACACAGGAATTCTGCGGGGCAGGTATGGAAGGAGCATAGACGTCTTCTGCCCGCATTTCACTGGCGAGAAATGAGCCACCTGGCCAAACCTAACTGCAAAAGAGGCCAAAAAATGTAGGCTGGCTCTATGGAACCGCTATGGGCTGGAGGAAACAGACACCAGTAAATACATAGTAGTCCTGGCCCCAGATAATTCTGAGTAGAAAGATACTGGAAGAAAGAGGCCACGTCTAGGAGGCTGAACAGGAATCATCTGTGTCCTGCTCACTCCCTCACCCACTCACCAAGTATTTTTTCGATTGCCCAGTATTTGCCAGCATTGAACTTGGTAACTAGGGGTACAGGAGGAAACAAAAGAGACAGACTTTCTGCTTCAAAGAACTTGCACCGTGATAGTCTATGAAAAAGAAAAGAGCAGGTTGCCCTGGGGAGCTTTTTAAATGTAGTCCTAACCTACTATACTTGGTCAGAGAAAGCTTCCTTAGAGGATGAGATACTTAATAAGAAATAAGAATGAGCTACTGGTCTGAAGTCCCTTCTCTGCAATTCCAAAATCCAATAAGGCCTGAAAACCAAGTTTTTTGGGGGAAAATTATTTGGTAATAAAATTTGACTTTATCTTGACACATTTGGTGGAAAAGCCTGATCTGAAGGAGGTTACTAATAATCTTTTTTTTTTTTTTGCGGTACGCGGGCCTCTCACTGCTGTGGCCTCTCCCGTTGCGGAGCACAGGCTCCGGACACGCAGGCTCAGCGGCCATGGCTCACGGGCCCAGCCACTCCGCGGCATGTGGGATCTTCCCGGACCGGGGCACGAACCCGTGTCCCTTGCATCGGCAGGTGGACTCTCAACCACTGCACCACCAGGGAAGCCCTATAATCTTTATCTATCATATTTGGAGGGAATATTTACAGGTCTTGCTGAGGAAACGTTGCTATGCTTGATCGTCAAATAGATCAAGGAATAGTATTGCTAGGGTACCAGACAGAATCACTGGGGATTTGAAACACAAAGATGAATTTTAATGAGAATAAAATATTCCACAGATCTTCTTCAGAATATATTCCAGTCACCCAGGTTTATGGGCATCATTAATATTCATTCTCCCAGTGGTTCTAATAATTGGATTATTTCCATATCTCTGACATCAAAGAGGAATCATCAATGGTTCATCCAATACCTGGAGCAGTAGAAACAGGTGCGTGATGCTGGGAGCAGCATCAAGAGTGGTACCTTTAGTGACCATCAGGCTGGGCCTGTGAGCCACCTTGACACAGAGTGGGCTTGGGATCTAGGGTTTCTGTTGACTGGGGACTTGGACAGAAAGGTCATTCTGGGGGCCACTGTGATATAAGATTGTCTTCTCCTCAATGACTATAGCATTGGAGGAAATAATGGCAGCATTAGTGCTTCTGGAGATGTTCCGCTTGCTCACTTTTCCATAACACCAGGAACACATGATAAAGGGAAACATTAGTCCTACGAGACTCTCATACACACAAATGAGCAATGAGGAGGCCAGAGCCACCTTGTTCTTCAGGAAATCTGGGAAGTGACTGATGTAAAGCACATTGTCCAACAGAGCTCTCTCTGTGATAGTGGGAACGTACTAGAATCTGTGCTCTCCAGTATGGTAGCCATGAGCCCCATGTGGCCGTTGAACACTTGACATATGGATAATGTGATGGAGGAACTGAATTTTTTATATTATTTAATTTAAAATTTGAAATTAAATGGTCACGTATGGCTAGTGGCTACAATATGGGAAAGCTCAAGTGTAAAGAGTTACATTTTTTCATGTGAAAATTACAACACGGTTGGAACACAGGGCTGGGAATCCTGTTTCCTAGCTTTCGTTTCCTTGTAAATCAAACACACCAACTGTGGCACATTGCTGGAGGCACGTTGACACTAACTTTTAGTTATCACTTCTAGGAGAGTGTTCTAACCTGGCGCCTATTAGGGACTGAAGGAAGGACTCTCCTTACTCTAAATTCTATGTTCTCAACGTCTTACCTCTATACCTTTAGTCTTCCTTCTCCTCTTGGCCAACTAGTAACAAACAAACAAACAAACAAGCAAGTAGAGAACAACCTCAGTACGGTGGTATGTAACCCTTGGATTTGGCTAAAATGTTGTCATTCCACTGTTGTTGGTGAGATTCACTTACTTCAGGCTTTAACCTTTTCCCTGGTGGCCAATAGAGGTGTTCTCTGAAAGGTCAGGGACACACTTAATTTATCTTTGTGTGCCAGTGTCTGGGACTTAGCAGGCACTTGATGAATGTATGTTGGATCAAATAGCTTATCATAGTCCTACAATGCTTAAATTTACTTAGTAAACTTACTATAGTTCTCCAGGTACTTTGAAACTCCTCCTGATGCCACCTAACTTAAGCCAGAGAGTAAGACCAAGTTTATGGAGACATAGCTAAAAATTTTACACAGAATGGAGTAAAGTGAAGCTTATAAATAGAGATGGAATGTGGTTTCTCCACAGCTATGAAAGGGTGACTGGGATCTCCCACTTCACAGATATTTAAGGATAGTGTCAATGACAATCTCTCTTAAGTGTTTTACACTTGAACTTAGAAAGAAGGGCGAGACAAAGAAGTCTCAGTCTTTTCCAGCCCCAAGTTCTTAGGTGTGAGAGCTTAATAAATTTTGCCTTATAAATCCCTAAAACCTTTCCCCATCAAAAGGAAAGACCACACTCTAAAGAATTTCTCAAACAAATATTCAGTAATTATACCACTGTAGATTTTTTTTTATTTGAGTATTGCACTGAAAACCTATAGTATCTTTTTTTTAGAAAAACTATTAAAATCCCTATCCCTGGAATAAGTACCTAAATCAAAAACAATCCTACAACTATAAACAGCCTTACAGAAATATTCATGCCAAATGGTAGATATAATAGTAATGGCAGAAAAACAGAATTCTGATTTCATCTTCTTTATCGTGTGAATGCCTAATGTGGTAGATTTCTTTTTCCTCAGTTAGCATAGCTTTAATGGCAATCCTTCACAGAGGTGCAGGATGCTTATTGCAATGCTTCTGCTAATATCCTCTGGATTACCCCCAAAGACCATGAGGATTCATTCAACGGGGGGCAAAATTTGAGCTGTATTTATCCCCTTTTGTTCTCCACTATCAAATCTGTATTTTCAGAAAGGAGAAGGGAACCTGGAGAGGCTGCCGGCACCCTGGAAAATCTGTCATACAATGCTTGAATTTGCTTGGTTTGTTGCAGTCATTTAATGGGACATTAGGACCTCAAAACTTTTTCTGTAGGCCCTTTTAGCCAAGGCTGATCTCATCTATTCACACTTCCTGGTTACATGCTTAGGTATTTCTCTGTACATGAACAAGGTCTTTGCATAGGCTGTGCAAAGAGAGTGTCAGCAAGAGATAAATGGCATCATTTAATGGACAATTTTTGGAATAGTTAATTATTATTAACCCAAAACAGTCATAAATGATAGACATAGTGCCAAGGTTTACTATCTCATAAAAGAAGGAGAAAGGAAGGTTTTGTGAAATGTCTTAAGCTACCTTGGCCATTCACAATCTCACTGTTTGTAGCCTCAATCCGAAGAAGGAAGTAACCCACATGCTCATCATCAGATGATTGGCTTAAGAAGATGTGGTTTATATATATAATGCAATATTATTCAGCCATAAAAAGAATGAAATATTGCCTTTTGCAGCAACATGGATGGACCTAGAGATTATTATGCTTAGTAAAATAAGTGAGACAGAGAAAGAAAATACTATATGATATCACTTTTATGTGGAATCTAAAAAATAACACAAATGAATGTATATACAAAACAGAAACACAGAAAACAAACTTATGGTTAACAAAGTGAATAGTGGGAGGCAGTGAGAGATAAATTAGGAGTTTGGGATTAACATATACACACTACTATATATAAAAAAGGTAAACAACAAAGACCTACTGTACAGCACAGGGAGGTATACCCAATATCTTGTAATAACCTATAATGGAAAAGAATCTGAAAAGGAATATATATATATATATATATTACACACACACACACACACACACACACACACACACACATATAGGTAACTGAATCACTATGTTGTACACTTGAAACTAACACAACATTGTAAATTAACCATATTTCAATTTTAAAAAAAAGCATTTTCTCTTAAAAAAAAAAAAGATCCTTCCAGTCTCAACTAACCACCCTTGGAGTATGGATTTCTTTTTTCTTTTTCTTTTTAAAAATAGATCTTTATTGGAGTATAATTGCTTCACAGTACTGTGAAAGTTTCTGTTGCACAACAAAGTGAATCAGCCATATGTATACACATGAGCCTTCCTCCTACCCTCCCTATCCCACCCCTCTAGGTCATTGCAAAGCACCGAGCTGATCTCCCTGTGCTGTGCTGCTGCTTCCCACCAGCCAACTATTTTACTTTATTTTATTTTATTTATTTATTTTTAAACATCTTTATTGGAGTATAATTGATTTACAATGGTGTGTTAGTTTCTGCTTTATAACAAAGTAAATAAGCTACACATATACATATATCCCCATATCTCCTCCCTCTTGCGTCTCCCTCCCATCCTCCCTATCCCACCCCTCTAGGTGGTCACGAAGCACCAAGCTGATCTCCCTGTGCTATGCGGCTTCTTCCCACTACCTATCTATTTTACATTTGGTAGTGTATATAAGTCCATGCCACACTCCCACTTCATCCCAGCTTACCCTTACCCCTCCCCATGTCCTCAAGTCCATTCTCTATGTCTGTGTCTTTATTCCTGTCCTGCCCCTAGGTTCTCCAGAACCATTTTTTTTTAAGATTCCTTTTATATGTGTTAGCATACAGTATTTATTTTTCTCTTTCTGACTTACTTGACTCTGTATGACAGTCTCTAGGTCAATCCACCTCACTACAAACAACTCAATTACGTTTCTTTTTATGGCTGAGTAATATTCCATTGTATATATGTGCCACATCTTATCTGTCCATGGACACTTAGATTGCTTCCATTGTAAACAGAGCTGCAATGAACATTGTGGTACAAGACTCTTTTTGAATTATGGTTTTCTCAGGGTATATGCCCAGGAGTGGGATTGCTGGGTCATATGGTGGTTCTATTTGTAGTTTTTTAAGGAACCTCCATACTGTTCTCCAAAGTGGCTGTATCAATTTACATTCCCACCAAGAGTGCAAGAGGGCTCGCTTTTCTCCATACCCTCTCCAGCATTTATTGTTTGTAGATTTTTTGATGATGGCCATTCTGACTGGTGTGAGGTGATACCTCATTGCAGTTTTCATTTGCATTTCTCTAATGATTAGTGATGTTGAACATCCTTTCATGTGTTTCTATATCGTCTTTGAAGAAATGTCTAGTTAGGTCTTCTGCCCATTTTTGGATTGGGTTGTTTGGTTTTTTGATATTGAGCTGCATAAGCTGCTTGTATATTTTGGAGATGAATCCTTTGTCAGTTGCTTCATTTGCAAATATTTTCCCCCATCCTGAGGGTTGTCTTTTGGTCTTGTTTATGGTTTCCTTTGCTGTGCAAAAGCTTTGAAGTTTCATTATGTCCCATTTGTTTATTTTTGTTTTTATTTCCATTTCTCTAGGAGATGGGTCAAAAAAGATCTTGCTGTGATTTATGTCATAGTGTGTTCTGCCTATGTTTTCCTCTAAGGGTTTTATAGTGTCTGGCCTTATATTTAGGTCTTTAATCCATCTTGAGTTTATTTTTGTGTATGGATTAGGGAGTGTTCTAATTTCATTCTTTTACATGTAGCTGTCCAGTTTCCCCACAACCACTTATTGAAGAGGCTGTCTTTTCTCCATTGTATATTCTTGCCTCCTTTATCAAAAATAAGGTGACCATATGTGTGTGGGTTTATCTCTGGGCTGTCTATCCTGTTCCATTGATCTATATTTCTGTTTTTGTGCCAGTACCATACTGTCTTGATTATGTAGCTTTGTGGTATAGTTTGAAGTCAGGGAGCTTGATTCCTCCAACTTCGTTTTTCTTTCTCAAGACTGCTTTGGCTATTTGGGGTCTTTTGTGTTTCCATACAAAATGTAAAATTTTTTGTTCTAATTCTGTGAAGAATGTCATTGGTAGTTTGATAGGGATTTCATTGAATCTGTAGATTGCTTTGGGTAGTATAGTTATTTTCACAATATTGATTCTTCCAATTCAAGAACATGGTATATTTCTCCATCTATTTATGTCATCTTTGATTTATTTCATCAGTGTTTTATAGTTTTCTGAGTACAAGTCTTTCACCTCCTTAGGCAGATTTATTCCTAGATATTTTATTCTTTTTGTTGCAATGGTAAATGGGAGTGTTTCCTTAATTTCTCTTTCTGATTTTTTGTTGTTGGTGTACAGGAATGTCAGAGATTTCTGTGCATTAATTTTGTATCCTGCTACTTTACCAAATTCATTGATTAGCTTAGTTCTAGTAGTTTTCTGGTGGCATCTTTAGAATTTTCTATGTATAATATGATGTTATCAGCGAACAGTGACAGTTTTTCTTCTTCTTTTCAAATTTGTATTCCTTTTATTTCTTTTTCTTCTCTGATTGCCATGGTTAGGACTTCCAAAACTATGTTCAGTATGAGTGGCAAGAGTGGACATCCTTGTGTTGTTCCTGATCTTAGTGGAAATATTTGCAGTTTTCATCATTGTGTATGATGCTTGCTGTAGGTCTGTCATATATGACCTTTATGATGTTGAGCTAGGTTCCCTCTATGCCCATTTTCTGGAGAGTTTTTATCATAAATGGGTGCTGAATTTTGTCAAAAGCTTTTTCTGTATCTATTGATATGATCATCTGGTTTTTATTCCTTAATTTGTTAATGTGGTATATCACATTGATTGATTTGCATGTATTGAAGAATCCTTGCATCCGTGGGATAAATCCCACTTGATCATGTTGTATGATCCTTTTAATGTGCTGTTGGATTCTGTTTGCTAGTATTTTGTTGAGGATTTTTGCATCTATATTCATCAGTGATATTGGCCTGTAGTTTTCTTTTTTGTGACATCTTCATCTGGTTTCGGTATCAAGTGGTGGATTTGTAGAGTGAATTTGGGAGTGTTTCTCCCCCTGCAATTTTTTGGAAGAGTTTGAGAAGGATAGGTGTTAGCTCTTCTCTAAATGTTTGATAGAATTCGCCTGTGAAGTCATCTGGTCCCAGACTTTTGTTTGTTGGAAGATTTTTAATTACCGTTTCAATTTCATTACTTGTGATAGGTGTTTATATTTTCTAATTCTTCCTGGTTCAGTCTTGGAAAATTGCACCTTTCCAAGAATTTGTCCATTTCTTTGTGGTTATCCATTGTATTGGCATATAGTTGCTTTGTAGTAGTCTCTTATAATCCTTTGTATTTCTGCAGTGTCAGTTGTGATTTCTCCTTTTTCATTTCGATTTTATTGATTTGCACCCTCTCCCTTTTTTTCTTGATGAGTCTGGCTAAGGGTTTATCAATTTTGTTTATCTTCTCAAAGAACCTGCTTTTAGTTTTATTGATCTTTGCTATTGTTTTCTTTGTTTCTATTTCATTTATTTCTGCTCTGATCTTTATGATTTCATTCCTTCTACTGACTGGGTTTTCTTTGCTCTCCTTTCTCTAGTTGTTTTAAGTGTAGGGATTTCTGAATGTGCACTTCAGATCTTATTTAACAACCTCTAGAAAATACAGACATATTTCTAATAAATTACAGGCAATATAAGAGAGTGGTTGAGGGAGTGAAGAGTGGAGCTGTACAATCAACAACTTTCAAAGCTCTGGCTTACAGATTTGGGAAATTGTATTCTATTATCCACCTAAGTCTGTCTGTTTTAGGGCCAAGTTCACCACTCTTCTCTCTCATCTGCCTTCACCCCCAGATCATTCCTGTAAAGCAATATTGGTGAGAGTAGGAGCAGGACCTCTGAAGTCAGGCTGCATGGGTTTGAAGCCTGGCTTTGCCATGTCACGGTCGTGGTCTTTTTCCACAACTTCATTTCCTCACTCAAAAAATGAGAATGAGAATGAGAATATACCTATGCCATTAGCTTATTCTGTGGATGTGAAGTAACTAAACTTGGCACTGTGCTTTACACCTAGCAAGTACCCAGTGGATATTTAAAGAAAAACAAATGCGCGCCTACAATGATGGGACTCTCTTAGGCAGAAGTATATGAGATAAAAACCACAGTCCCTGATCTCAAGAAGCTCAAAACCCAGTGGGAGAGACAGACAAGGAAATGGTAACAACGTGGTTAATCAGTGATCAGTACTGTGGAAAATGTATGCAAAATGTAGAACCTGGAGTAAACTGCCAGCCTAATTATCAAACATATGTATTGATACATCAAAGTCCACCAGAAATTTCCAGTAACTAAGAGGAAAATAAGATACCTTATCATTCATGGTGCTATACTGAGTATATTTCAGCATAGAAAATATTTTAAAACAACTGATGTATTGGAAAAAAATGTTTCATTTGAAATGTTCCACATTAAAAATTTGTCTCTGTTGGATGCTGAAAACATTTTCCAGGGCCCTTTTCCAGTTAGAAATGAGACTAATGTAAACAGTCCAACAATTAACTACATGCAGTTGGCCTTTCTGAACTAAAACACAGTTATTGAGCCCAAATCTTTAACTACAAAACACTTTGCCAGCCACAAAAACAAGGCTGAATCATATCAGAAAACATATGGATTTCAGAAAAGACAGAAAGTTTCACCTTTTTTGGATTCCTTTGCTTAATCGTTATTTTAATAGGTCATCTACCTCTTCACAGCTAAGCTCAATGTTGCCGTTTTCCTTGCCAACCACAGATACAAAGTGAGATTTCAATGTGTGAATATGAACCATTTCACAAGAAAAGACAAAATGGCCAATTTAATAAATCCTAGACAAGAGGTAGAGCTTGTTTTTAAATAGAAATGGCAGATTGAGGATTATTAACCTGCTGATCTGCAGATGCTTTAAATGTCTGTGACTATTCAAGCCCACAATAGTTTTGACACAATTTTTTATATTTTTTGTCATGGCAAGACAAATTCTATATATCCTCCATATTTGTGGAACAGGATGGATTGCACCAAATATTCAGGGTACAAGCATTAGAAAATTTTTCTTACACAACTTTCTTATTCAAAGTGTGGAAAATCAAAAGCCGTAACCGAAAGTTAATCAAGTACTCACCTTTTTTTCCCTAAATATTAACTAGGATTCATTTTGTTCCACATAATACATGGATAGGTTTAAAACTTGAAGAAAGAAGACTAATTTTGAAGGCATAAGAAATGTGTATTTTGGGATCTTACAAGATTCTTCATAATGTAATAATTCAAATCTGTATACTCTTTTTAAATAAGATCTTTAAGAGCATTACCAGAATACTAATGAGTTCAATTAAAAAATCCTTTTATAAATGGTTGGGAGTGGAGGTGGGATTTATATGTGGAATGAAGGAAAGTGAAGAGATGCCAAGATAAAGAGCTTAATAGAAATTATGATTAAAACCCAATCCCTTTTCATTTGAAAATGTTGTAGAATCTGGAAGTATTACTGTGCTCATGAAGGTGAGGAAAAGAGTTAATTCTAGTTCAAATCATTTAATAACAGAAAACGTAATCGATTTTCATTTTTAAAAACTTAATTAGGTACGTTAATATGGTCCATTAATATCCAGATTTTTATACTCGCCTGTTCACCAGAGCATCAACCTGACTCCATTTGCTCTCATCCGTGATTTCATTTTCATAGAGATTCACAAATGGAGAATAAATTATAACTCTCTTCTTTTGCAGAGTTAGATCTTACACGTTTCTCCCATTTATTTTACCTGGGAAAGTAGTTTGAGAGAGGGATTAAGAGAACATTGCCAGAAAGATCAAATATAGAAATGAGGTTGTAATTTTCAGTCCCATTTAGTTTTATATTCAACAGCATGTCCACAATTTGGGAAGGAAATTCTTCATCAGTTCCTTTGAAAAGTAACACACAAACCATGATTCCTTTCTGAATCACCATCCATTTGGTCTCAAGTCTCCCCAAGAGCATCTCCTTACAAGCAATATGCACCCACTACTAGAGGCATGCATGGTTGTCAATCAAACTTGTCCACTGTAGGGATACACACATTTATTTTATGTTTTAAATTAAATTTTAAAATAAGCTTGAGCTTATTCCCATGCCAGTTAAGCAAGAAGTTTACTCTCTTACTCTTGAGGCTACCCCTTTTCTTTCAACATCTAAGAACCCCAAAGGCATACACAGCCTAATGGAGGGATTCAGTCTGATTTCCATATCCAAGCAGAGCTCAGACATTTACTGCCATAATTCTCACCAACACATGGTGTCACGAAGGAAAAGTTGTTCCATAAAATCTAAAGGCCAAGGGGGAATATTTCTGGCCCAGGTCCCTGTGGGTGGATGGGAATGGGGAGTCATGACTTTGAGGAGAATTGTTCTACCATGTTGGATCTTTGAACGAGGCTAAGTTTGTTCCTCAGGCCAAGCTTAGGCAAGGAGTCGCCTCACTTGAGTTGCCCAGGTTCACAGTTTAATTTTAAACTAGCGTCCAAGGCACCAGCTGCCATAGTAGTGCTGTGTGTCAGAAGAGGCCTAAAAGCCCACCATTTAAGGATACCCAACCAGCATCCCTTTTATCTTCGTAGGGATTTGAATATCAAGTGTGAGCCGGGGAAGCTTCTCATTTTCAAACCCTCATCCACAATAGGCTTTTTTTTTTTAAGTGTTTTAACTTTTTAGTTTATTACAGGCCTTTCTATTTTTAATCATTACATATGTTTTCAACATTTCTCTGTTCTGATCCATTGTATTCCATTTATTGCCACTTAGGGTCCCAGGCACCCCTGGCAGTAAAGGTCTCCTTGCCTTTTCCTGACATTGGGCCTCGACTGCTCCCAGAGGGTCCTCATTCTCCACCCTCTTTTGGGGGATGAAGCCATGTTCCTGCTGGTGACTTACTTTATCAAGGGTGACAAAGGAGCAAACATCAACAACAAACAAAAAATACAAGCACAAGTTAAATTTGGGGGATGAGGGGGACATCCCACTACATTAAGGTTCAATGACATATGATCATTCCTTCTTAGCAATAGTGTATACGTCTGCCATCCCTGTGCTAGATGTATTAGCCTGCAGAGGCTGCAAAATACCATAGACTGGGTGTGTTAAATGACAGAAATTAATTTTCTCACTGTCTGGAGCCTGGAAGTCCAAGATCAAGGTGCCAGCATGGTTTGGGTTCTGGTGAGAGCCCTCCTCCCTGTTTATAGATGGCCACCTTCCAGCTGTGTCCTCACGTGGCAGAAAGAGGTAGAAAGAGGTCCGGTATCTCTTGTTATAAGGGCACTAATCCCATCAGGCCAGTCTCCACCCTCATGGCCTCATCTAACCCTAGTTACCTCCCAAAGGCCCCATCTCCAAATACCATCACATGGGAGTTAGAGCTTCAACATAAAAATTAGGGCATGACATAAACATTCAGTCTTTAACAGTAGATAAGCCTATTGTCAATTTTTTCTTGGCTAACATTTAAAAGATGCCCCTTGTTTAAGATTTATTTTATTACTGTAATGCATCATTTCAACCGTAGTGAAACTATGACCAACAGAGTGACCAACAACAAAAGTTGTTTTATATGAGATCATTAATATTTTGAAAACTTAAATAGAAATGAATGCATATTTTTATCCAAATCAACTTCAGCTTTCATTCTTTTCCAACTTATTGCTTTTTGTTGTAGTACATGGCTTTTAGAGAAAGATCAGAAAAATCCCAACATGGAAAAAGATATAAATACATAAACATACATACACTGTTTATCTGAATGTGGTTAGATATATAATATGCAGAAAAATATTTTAAAATTCTGAGCTTTTCAACCATTTCTATAACTAAATACATCTGAACACTTTTATATCTAAGAATTCTGAGGTTTCTTTCTTCACGACTAAAGGCACCTACAGCCTCATTTACGTGTAATTTCTATTTTACACACTTTATTGGGGATAGTAACATGACCCTTTCTAATACAAAAAAGATTCATAACTGATTACAACAGAAAATATTAACATTAAACTAATATTGCTATCAAATCACTACTATACAAAGGTTGATAGGAGATGACTAGAAGCAACATGATTCAACTTTTATCTTATCTGTATTTATGCAGTTTCTTAACAACTGAAATAATAATGGTATCACATTATGCAATGAAACTTTTAGATCATTTAGAATAAAAAATTTTTCCCTCGGCTCCCTTTCTAAAAACATATACAGCCATCAGAATTCATTCTTGTGTATACATTGGAAAGAAAAATTAGCATGATACCAAATGTCAAATATCTCAATAACTTTAGAATCCAGAAACAAAGTTTGAAGGAAGTAGATCACTATTTTTTTTTTTTTTTTTTTGAGGTAGGTACCCTTCTAGGAGCTTTTATAAGCCATTATGCCATTTAGTCTTGTAGCCTCTCTGTAAGTGAGGAAATGTCTCAACTGTGCCATTAAGACAGGTATTACCCAGGGTAAAGGGCCAGGAGAACTGAATTGCCAACCTACGTTATGTACCCTTCAGTGTGCCCAGGTGTGCCATTAGTTTTATATTAAAAGAAGAAAAGATCCATGTACCTTTTTCTCAGGTGGGCTGGAGATATTTTTCTCTACTGGAGCATTTCATTTGCTCCAAAAGTGTTTAAGTTATCATTTGTTAAACAAATATTATGGCTTAATCCTAATGTAGGAGAAGTGGCCCTAAGTATTGGAAGGAGCTTACCATGGGTCACCCCAAATGTGGCAAGGTCTCTGGTCATGGAACCAGGACTTGGAGAAACTTTGTAAGACTTTAAATCCTTTGAAACTTTCTTACGTTCCATGTTCTGTGTGATTTTCTCAGAGACAGCAAGGCAGAGGGAGCTGAGGAGACTATATTTCTACATCCAGACCTGGGGAAAGAAGAACACCAAGGGTAGCTCATGGGGCAACAGCTACTGCAAGAGAGAAAGGAGAGAAGCAATGACATTGTATGAATTCCTGCTGCACGCCAGGCTCTATGCTGGGCACTTCGTGTACATTATCCCATGTAAAGAGTACAACACATCTATGAGGTCTGTGTACTAAAAGTCTCATTACAGATGAAAAAAATTGACACCAAAGTTCACATACCCAGCACAACTAGAGTTTGAACTTGAATCTGTCTGATTGTGAAGCCCGAGCTCTTTTCTCTCTACCATATGTACAAACGTACCATATTGCTTCTACTACATCTCAGAGACTTTTTATTAGCATAAAGCCACTAAATTTATATTGCAGATTGTGCTTATAGCATTCTTATATATCCATCAGGTTCTCCTGCTTTACAAGACAGTGTACCAACTTGAATTTAAACTTGACTAAGCCATTTTCATAAATCAGATGCTGCTTGAAGTTTTGAAAATATCCATACAACTGGCTAGAGAAACCATAGATTCATGATTCCCCACTAGACACTTATACTTTTGTGACTGTCATTGAAAATTATATATAGAATTGATAAGTTGGGGTTTGGTTGTACCTTCCCTAATTCAAAGGGTTTCCCTTCTACCTGATGTCAAGTTTTACATGTCATGACCATAAATTAGATATTGTCACTGGTCTTAATGTCAAGTTTCAGAGGCAACCTTAACACACTGCTATGTTTTGTGGGAAAATATAAATACTGAGTCATGTTTCTCATCCTGGAACCTTGGGTACTTCTCAACATTTCTAGGCTATGGGACTGTTCACTAGTGGTGATGTTACCTTGCCTTAAGACGATGCATGGCTCAGTCATTCTTCTGAGATTCTCCACTCAGCATTCTCTGCTAGCCTGGCACTGCCTTCGGCTCTTCCTTCCAGCAGGAAACCATCACAAGTCATTTTAATGTACTCAGGCAAGAGCCTTTTTCTTGCCTTTGAATGCAAGTCATAGCTCTCATCCTGGTGTCTGTGTTTCCTGTTGGGTACTGGTTGGGAGAAAATGGTCATGAATTCTTATTTAATTCTTTCTTCTTCTCTGCAAGATTGTCACTCTACAACAAAGCATCATGGCAAAAAAGCTAAGTAACGAGAGAAGTCATCCCATTCTGCCTGTGACTAAAGAGGCAACACAGTACCGTGGACAGAACACTGGTCTTCAGCCCTGCCCCGTCGCACTCCACAGGGAGCTGGAGGCCACACCCGAGTCTTTTGTTACCAACCAGCTGTGAGTGTTATTGGGCAAGTCATTGAATCCTGGTGGCTCAATTTTTCAGCCACATGAAGCAGTAACAGTACCTCCTCTGTTTTCCTTAATTTTTTATAAGATTAAAATGAGATGGTGTATGAAAGTGCTCTGTAAAATACAAAGCACTCGACAAAACTCCAAGCTGCTGTGATGTTACTGATCCCAACCTTCAACAGCCTGTATTGTCTCTCTTACTCACTTGGCACCTCATCAGATACTGCTATGATTAGGGTGACCAACTATCCCAGTTTGCCAGGAAGTTTCTCTATTTTTCACAAGAGAAAGCCCTGCATCCTGGAGACCCTTCAGTCCCCAACAAATCAGGTTTCTTGTTGCCCTAGCGATAATGAAGTTACTTGATAAGAAGGATGCTGGCCTGTGCTAACATCTCCTTTCACCATCCCCACCTCAGGAAAGATGCCAACAAGGTGTTTCCATAAACCTGGGCTCTATTCACCTGAAAGCAAAGAGGTTTTCTGAGAAAGGGGTAAGCTGGGTGGTCACTGATGGGAAGGGGATTAGAAAAGTCATTGTAACTGATACTTAGTAATATGTTAATAAGGAAACTGAAATTAATCAGGACACCATCCTTAAAACCAGAACTGACTCACTTTTCTTTGCCCATAGACAGGTCCTGGTGTTCTATTTTGGTGACAGATTGGGAAATCTCTGAGCCAGAACTGACTCCCAGGCAGCTCTGCTCACCCCACCCCCTCCTATCTCTTCCCACTCACATCCAGGGAACTGACTAGTGTTTCATGCACTTTCGCAATCATTGGAAATTTTTTGTCCTGTTGAGATGATGTAGGATGGTCTTTTTTTTTGCTTGTTTTGTTTTTTAACCAGAGCCAATAAAGCAATTACCTCAACTTGAACTATAGGCTCCCAACACGCCTTTGGCTGTTCAACTCAACTCCTCAATTCTGACCCCTACACTCCCATCCGGCTCAGGAGCTTGGAAAGAGGTGGTGTGGCCTGACTCCTGCTGCTGCTGTGGTGACCTGTATTGATGTAGATACCGCCTAATGAAAAGCCTGTTGTTTTCTTTTGGCTCAGGAGCTCACAGGCTGTGGATGTCTCTCTAGCATGATCGTGGACACTTAATACAAAACCAAAAGGACAGATTTGGTCCTATTACTCTGGCTCTACTACAGCAGCTTGTGGAGGGAGAAGACATGAAATGATACCAACATGGTAGCAGTAGAATAAACACTTCTCTTCGAATTTCATAGAAGAAATAAAACTTTGGGTGATCAGAGGAGAATTCAGTAGTTCCAAAGCTATTAATGGCTGTCGGAAAAGCAATCCAAGAACTGGCCAAACGAGCTGGACTGCTTTCCTATGAATCATCAGAATAACCTCAGGCCTCTGATAGGCTGGCACCCATGTGCCCAGGTCCATCTCGCCTGTGGGAAACAGGCTCTTAAAATGGAGAGTTGCCACCATCACCAGTTGCTGGCTTCTTGGTCTTCCCCAGCGCTGGACACAAGAATCACAGGACCTGTCTTTATGCTTATGCTTTTTCATGTTTTTATCCCTTTACAAATTTAATGATGTCTTTTAGAGTATATTTTTTGAAATGCTGATAATCTTTTTTTTTTTTAATTTTTTTTTTGCGGTACGCGGGCCTCTCACTGCTGTGGCCTCTTCCGTTGCGGAGCACAGGCTCCGGACGCGCAGGCTCAGTGGCCATGGCTCAGGGGCTCAGCCGCTCCGCGGCATGTGGGATCTTCCCGGACCGGGGCACAAACCTGGGCCCGCTGCATCGGCAGGCGGACTCTCAACCACTGCGCCACCAGGGAAGCCCCTAACCCCTTCATTTTCAGTTTACTCTGGGCATCTAATCTCTACAGATGCAGTATCCTTTGCTTATCTGCATCTCAGCAGTGATAGTAATTATTGACACTGAGCTATCTCCCTCCATTTGGGCTGTGACCCACTTGACGAAGTGACAGCCTGGCACCTAACAAAATGCCTACTTCTATACTAGATGCTCAATAAATGCTTGTTGAATAAATGCATGAATTAATGAATGATAATTGAGGTAATCATTTTTGATCCCTATTTTTATCCCTCCTTCTATTCCACCATCTTGATTCCTCCTCCCTATTTTGATTCTAAAGTGTCAAAATCTCTTAAGCGTTCATTAAAAACAATGTCCACCGATATATTTGCAAAGGAGATTGGTTCAGTAAAATACGATACAGCCAGAGTCAAATTAATATATCAAAGTAGAGTTCCTAAAAGTGAAAGATCCAGATGCAAGAAAAAAGTGTGAACAGCATTACCTATGTTACGTAAATAAATAAAAGAGTAGACATGCATACATAAGGAAGTTTCTGGAAACATATAAATAGACTTTTACTTGCTGTTTCATACTTTTCTGTTTGATTTTTGTTTTACCATGTACACTTATTATTTTTACATAAGAAAACATTTATATGAGAAAAAAATGTTAACAGGGATCATATGATGATAGAATATTGAGCCATTTTTTCCTTCTATATACTTTTGTTTAATTAGCAAACATAAATGATATATTTTTTTAAAACTGAAACTAAAGGTAGCAATGTTTCCCACGCTGGCAGATTTTTCAACATTGCCTATGAACCCACCTCCAGGAAGTGGGTTATCTAATTTACAGCTTCAGTGAACCTGTTTCCTGGCAATGGTTGTCAGGGCACGCCTCCTTCTCTCTTGTTCTCCATCACTCTCACTCTGAAGGCCTAGGGGCAGGAAAGATACTCACAGGGAAGCAAGAAGTAGCATTAGCATCATTTTGTGTGTGCCAGATAAAAAAGAGCTGTCGACGCACTGCCCTGAGCACAGCACATATCTCTGATTCTGCCAACTTCCCTCAAAGAGGACCGTCTCCTATTAAGCCTTCTGGGAAAAGTCTCAGAGCACAGTCAATGAAAAATAACCAATACTTCTTGCTTTGGTGCCAGCCTGCACAACAAAGAGTTCCTTTAACTGCCTTAAAAGGAATATACCCCTTTCCACACCTATCACATTTCATTCTCTTAACATAATGCCACAAACCGAAAAAGGAAACAGGTTGTGAAATAATACAGACAGTTATTTTTAATTGAAAGAGTCCATTTATCAACACTAAAAATAAAAAAGAAGGTTCAAATTATAAGGAGCATCAGAGAGATCCTGAAAAAGGCCTGACTCCCAAAGGCAGTGCTAAATGGCATCCCATGACACTGACATGGACCCTGAGACTTGAGATTAATTGCGTTCTGATACGAGGTGATTGGGGTGAGGGTTGAGGGCTTACTGGCCCATTTTTCTCAGACAGAGCCCTGTGTCTGAGAACTACCTGGTGCCATCAAGAACCACTGAGGAGAGTTTAAAGTCCGGAACCACAGGAGACATGTAAAAACTTGGAGATGGAATAGTTTCCCACCCTGGGACTGAGACCCCGGGTGGGAGCAACGCATCACTGCATCCCTCATCCTTTCTCCTTCCCCTTCCCAAGCTGTAGTGGCAGCTATTATAAGGCTGGAGATGGGGGAGATGTGAGAAAAAGAGAGAAGAAAGCATAAACCAAAAGGATTCTGAGCCATTCTAACACTGGAGGTGGGGCGTGGCTTCGGATCTACAATGTATCTTTAGTTTCTGGGACTTCATGTTCCAAAGACAGATATCACTGAGGAAGTCTTTGAGCCCACGGAAATTTGAGGGTCTTTGGGATCCAAACTCTCTCCAATTTGGGCTTCTGGTTTCTGTTTTGTGGACACCTTGATTCTGATACTCTTGAAGACAAGGTAGAATCTTGAAGAGAGAGAGAGAGAGAGAGAGAGAGAGAGAGAGAGACAGAAGCTGGCTCCTTAAGCCTGGCCCTTGGCTTATGTGAAAGGTAATTAAATGGAACTTTTTGTTGCCTGGGGCACCTCAGGTACTTGAGCTTCAGACACAATGCAGGAGGATAAGGAACTTCTGGATTGAAACTCCAGGACACCAGTGGGCCCCTCGATGTTATTTGAGGTTCCCTAGGTTCCCCTAGAGTCTACTGAGCAAACTCTAGTTTAAAGCTTTCTATTGTTCTAAGTGTCAGCCAGACTATGTTATAAATCAGCTATTTAACCCATGTTGAAAGCCATATGTGCAATTTCCTTTACAACTAATCTCAGGTTTATAAATCCTGGTTGTGTAACCTCGGGACACTCTCTCTTGGCCATGTTTCTTCATCTGTAAAAGGAAGACAGACTGGAGAAGGAATAGGTCTCTGTATCAGTTAGGATGCTGTTGGCTGCAAGGAACAGAAAACTCAATTCCAACTGGCTTGAATAATAAGGACAAATATTAGTTCACATAAAAGAAAGTCCAACTCTCAGAACCTTCCTGCTGCCACATTCAGAACTCGCTGCTCTAGCCTCTGGAGCCCGTCCCATCCTTCCAGCCTGTGACCAGCAGCAGAGAAAAACTAGTTACATATCATTTTCTTGCCCCATACACACTTTAAGGTGAGCAAAAGGATTAGAATAAATTTAGAGAATTAATCTTAAATTAAGATTAGAATAAATTTTAACAATGAAGGAAATCGTGCACAACCAGGCCAGTCAGTGAGGCAATCAGATCAGTGCCAGGTTCTGGGAGGTGATCACTGATGAACATGGCATCGACCCCACCAGCACCTATCATGGAGCTAGCGACCTGCAGCTGGACAGCATCTCAGTGTACTACAATGAAGCCACAGGTGGCAAATATGTTCCTTGTGCTATCTTGGTGGATCTGGAACCCGGGACCATGGACTCTGCTTGCTCAGGTCCTTTTGATCAGATCTTCAGACCAGACAATTTTGTTCTTGGTCAGTCTGGGACAGGCAACAACTGGGCCAGGGGCCAGTATACAGAGGGGGCCAAGCTGGTTGACTCAGTCCTGGACGTGGTTTGGAAGGAGGCGGAGAGCTGTGACTGCCGCAGGGCTTCCAGCTGACCCACTCGCTGGGCGGGGGCACGGGCCCTGGAATGGGCACCTTGCTCACCAGCAAGATCCGTGAAGAGTATGCCGACTGCATCACGAACACCTTCAGTGTGGTGCCCTCACCCAAAGTGTCCGACGCTGTGGTTGAGCCCTACAATGCCACCCTTTCCATCCATCAGCTGGTGAGGCACACTGATGAGACCTACTGCATTGACAACAAGGCCCTACAACATCTGCTTCTGCACCCTCAAGCTGACCACACCAACCTACGGGGACCTGAGTCACCTCATCTCAGGCACCATGAGTGGTGTCACCACCTGCCTCCGCTTCCCTGGCCAGCTCAGTGCTGACCTCTGCAAGCTGGCAGGCGACATGACGGCCTTCCCACGTCTCCATTTCTTCATGCCTGGCTTTGCCCCTCTAACCAGCCGTGGAAGCCAGCAGTGTCGGGACCTCGCTGTGCCCGAGCTCACCTGGAGGGTCTTCGATGCCAAGAACATGATGGCCGCCTGTCATCCCTGCCATGACGGGGACCTCGCTGTGGCTGCTGTCTTCCGTGGGCGGATGTTCATGAAGGAGGTGGATGAGCAGATGCTCAACCTGCAGAACAAGAACAGCAGCTACTTCGTGGACTGGATCCCCGACAACGTCAAGACGGCTCTCTGTGACGTCCCACCCCGTGGCCTCAGGATGGTGGTCACCTTCACTGGCAACAGCATGGCCATCCGGGAGCTGTTCAAGCACATCCCAGAGAAGTTCACTGCCATGTTCCACCGGAAAGCCTTCCTCCACTGGTACACTGGTGAGGGCATGGGTGAGATGGAGTTCACCGAGGCCGAGAGCAACATGAGCGACCTCGTCTCCGAGTACCAGCGGTACCAGGATGCCACTGCAGAAGAGGAGGAGGGTTTGGGTGAGGCGGCCTAAGGCCGAGTCGCCATCACCCCAGGCTTCTCAGTCCCCTCAGCCTTCTTCCTTAACGGCCCCTTTCCTCTCCCTCTGAATTTGCATTTTCTGCCTCTATCTTGTTTTTTCTTCTTTGGGGGGAGGGGGCGGTTCTAGAACAGTGCCTGGCACATAGTAGGCACTCAATAAATATTTGTTGTTTGTTGAACAACTCAGTAAATATTTTTTGTTTGTTCCCCCCCCTCTGGGGAACCTAGATTTCTGCCATTCTGGGTAACCCTGTATTTCCTTCTAGTGTCCACTCCTCCCGTCTGTCCAGTTAACATTTCCCTCTCTGTTTTTGAGATAACCCTCCAAGAAGCTGGGTCTCATCAAATCCCATTTAGAACCGTATGCTGAAAACACAGATAGATGAACACCAACCTACGCCCACGTGGTAGCCCAGGGGATAGGTAACCAAGCAGCAGGTAGAAGTCCCTACAAGGAAGGGGTGGGGTTTTGGAGAGGGGCATCCAGACCATTGAAGTCCTAGTTTCCAGATATCTCCCCACTCCTTTCTCAGCTTCAGGGGAAGTGTTAACAGTATTATCTCCATTTTCAGTCTCCCGCCAGGCTCTGTCCTGAGCTATTTCCTTTGCAAGGGTCAGGCCTCCACCCTGTCAAGGGGGATCCTTCCCTCTCCCACTTTACCTCCTTCATAATGTTCGATTCCTTCCTTTCCCCTGGTTGGAAAAGGGGGTCAAGAGGAGTGAGAGAGAGACCAGCCTTGGTCTCTAAGCCTCCAGAAAGCCCCTCCCCAAGCCTATCTTTTCTTACAGAAAAAAATTAATATCAGCCCTTCTGTACCTATATGGAAAGGTATGTGCTGTCACCTAAATGTCATTCCCCAGAGAGGGGACAGGATACCATCTGTCTTTTGGCAACATCTTATCTCTTACTTTTGCCATTGCCTTTTCCCCCCTACCCTTGGTTTTGTCCTATTCTACACTTCAAACTTCTGTTGTGTTGAACTTGCTGCTTTTTTTCCATATTGAAAAGATGACATTGCCCCAAGAGCCAAAAATAAGTGGGAATTGAACAAAAAAAGTCCAGAGGTAAGACAGCCTTCAGCATTGGCTGCTCTAGTGATTCGTTGACTTTATCAAGGACCCAGGTACTTCTATCACTCTGTTCTACCATCAATATCATCACAGGCAGGCTCCTTTAGGGTTGTAGGAAGGCTGCCTGTAGTGTCTGGGGCAAACTCTTTCTTTATTCTCATCAGGTGGAAGAGAGAAACTGGTTCCCTGGGTCTTTCTTAACTGTGCGAAAGAACTTTTCCAGAAGCTTCCAGCAAATATTTCCTTATGTCTTATTAACCAAAATTGGATACATGCCAGTTCTCAAGAAGAGGGATATTGACTTTAGGCCAATTAGATCCACTCCTGGAACTCAGTTTCTCCTGAGGTTCATGGAGGAGTGTAGGTACCTGAACAAATTTGGGATTTTGTTAGAAAGGAAAAAGTGAAAACAATTACCAGGTTGGTGTCCAACCACCATACACTTCCTTCCAGATCAAAGGATCCATTCTTTCTCTCAGATGCAGTTTACTCTTTCTTGGTGACATCACTATAAGCTGTGTGTTGAACATATTTGTGGCTAGTTGTATTTAAGGTTTTCTTGTCCTCTGGCAAGAGTAGTAGAGTAGTACACTTTTATTTTTATTTTCTGTATTTGCCAAACACATGTATTTGGGGATATCAATTCTTGGAGAATCCTTTAACTTTTTTTTTTTTAAGGAAAAAACCTCTGAATTTGGGAAACCAAAGCAGCAATTTGGATGGCAACATTTGACTTCTAAGACTTTTTAAAACTATTTGCTTGGAGTTGACAGAAAATACTATCTGAAGAGTGCCAGTGCTGATGTCATGTAAACTCCTCCAAGTCTTTATTTCTCCATCTACATGAAAGGATAATAGCACCCACCCTGCTATGAGATAATGTATGTGAAAGGGTACTGTAAAGCATAAAAAACAACTAAAGAGGGTAAGATGTTAGTACAGCCAGTGCCCCACTATCCAAACAAAGGATTGAAGGGAACAGAGACTCTTTCTCCAAAGACTTTCAGGTCTGTCCAATGGTTAAAGAAAGGACCTTCTCTAAAACAGACCTATGTGCAACAGGGCAGTTCGTTCATGTGTTTTCATGTTCATTTGGAGCAGGCCTCTGGGGCTTCTGTGCTTCAGATATTTTCACTGGGAAGAAGGCAGCGGCCACTTGAATTGAGTGTTCTTCCTGTCACGTGTAAAAACATAAGCTCAAATATGGGAAGTGTCTTGGTTAAGGTAGGGAGAAGGCGGATGCTTTTGAAGACAAGGAAAGGGGGAGAGAATGGGAAGCGGCAAGAGATCTGAGGATTCCACGAGCACCTGAGATTTGGAACCACTCCTTGACTGTGTCCCAAGGAAGTAACAGACCCATAAGCTGCATGGTGTACCTCAAGAGAGCAAGGTCCAGGTTGCCTGGTACAGTTCCTGAGACATGGGACTTTCTGTGCTAAAACCAGGAAAGTCCTGGGCAAAGAAGGATGAGTTGGTTACCCCATGGGTAGCTAAGTGGCAGCCATGGTGGAGTAGAGATAAGATCTTCTCCTGCTTTGTGGGCACCGTGTATGGCTTTTCCACCTGGGAGTTACCCATGGAGGGAGAGAGGGTCTGCCAGTCATGATCAAGTGCTTTAGGGGACACAGATTCAACTTTAAGTTGTTTTAAAGGAAACAAAGAAAGTAATGTGTTTTTTGCATACCATAGCTTGAGAACTGAGATTCATACCTAATACACGGGGATTTCCATAATCCCTTAGGAAAACTTTGTAGCCAGATATATGATGGGATGCAGAACTTTTTGGATTTTAGAAGGGATCTAGGGACACATTTTACAGTATGTGTTCCTTGTAATACATGCTCTTATATAGTACTCTGTAATCAGACACACTGATATTTCTACAGAAGTGTTAATACTTACATCAAATGAGTTAAAGAACAGTAAATAGGCTTACGTCAGCTCAGGCTGGATAGTGCTGCCAAATGAGGTCAGGTTAGTTTAGGTTTTGCCACCAAGTTGCAGTTTTCAGAAATTTTAATATCTTGGAATTATAGGTAATGAATGGATTTTTGCTGTATTTATAAATACGCATAAATATAAAGGCATGTCCTCAATTTACTATAATGTTAGCTGAAGTGTAAAATCTATCCCATGTTTTCTAATATTGACTACAGATTCTGGAGAATTTATGAATAGATAATGCTGCTTAATACACTCATAGAGTTTATCAGATCCTAATATTGGAATCGATAATACATATAAATTACAATATAAGGTGATATGTGCAACACTCAAATGTTCTATTTACACGTCATAGATTTTTATCCCGACAGCCAAGGTGCGATTGTCACAATTTAAAATAGCTTTCCGTAAAGGTCAATGGAAATGCTGAATTTGCTGGACCTGATAATGAACAAGATATTTTTCCTTGAGTGATACTGAACTACAGGTGATAACCTCTAAGTTTTCTCCAGGGTGATAACCGTAGGGTTTGGGGCCAAGAAAGTTTTGTTTAATGTCTCTGTGGAAGCAAAGTCAAGCACACTGGTTTACAACTGCCATCACGGCTCTAAGAGAAATAATGACGGTGATGATGATGATATCCATTTGTTTGTAAACCTAGAAGGTGTGGTTACTGTGACACAATTATGTACAAGCACAGTCATTCTCCAATCTGACTCAAAATCATAATTTTCAGGGCCTGAAAAGCTGTACCAAATAAGTTTACAATCTCTAAATCTTTGGTGGTTCCATTGTCATTCTTCACTAGAAAATGAGCCCAGGTATAATTTAGTCAGAGCTTTGAAGACAAGATTCAGCGTCTTGAATCAAGTTTAGTTGTATATCAGGAATAAGTGAAAAAGCACAGGGTCGTTTGTTACAATTCTTGGATTTTCCTTTCTGCAGGGAAAGCCATGGGGGAAACAGAGGCTTTTTTAGACATTTTCCCTCTAATGAAACGATGTATAACAGGTACCTAGATTGGATTTTATGTCCACGTTTGCACTTATCTTATTTTGCCGCATAACATGTAATTTCTTTAATCACATGTGATGGTTTGTAAAACTTGATGTTTTGCATAGGCTTTTTTTTTTTTAACATCTTTATTGGAGTATAATTGCTTAACAATGGTGTGTTAGTTTCTGCTTTATAACAAAGTGAATCAGTTATACATATACATATGTTCCCATATCTCTTCCCTCTTGCGTCTCCCTCCCTCCCACCCTCCCTATCCCACCCCTCTAGGTGGTCACAGAGCACCGAGCTGATCTCCCTGTGCTATGCAGCTGCTTCCCACTGGCTATCTATTTTACATTTGGCAGTGTATATATATGTCCATGCTACTCTCTCACTTTGTCACAGCTTCCCCTTCCCCCTCCCCATATCCTAAAGTCCATGCTCTAGTAGGTCTGTGTCTTTATTCCCGTCTTACCCCTAGGTTCTTCATGACCTTTTTTTTTTTCTTATTATTCTTAGATTCCATATATATGTGTTAGCATATGGTATTTGTTTTTCTCTTTCTGACTTACTTCACTCTGTATGACAGACGCTAGGTCCATCCACCTCAGTACAAATAACTCAATTAGCTTTTTTCTTCTTCATTTCATGTGGTTTTCAAAAGGCTTCAGAATCAGACTTCTTGTCAGAACCAATTATGCTGTCTTTTGAGATCGCCTTGGTGTCAGGATTCAATGCCACCATTCATTCTTATTCCTTCAATCTCAGTATTCATGACAAACCCATTACATGTGCCAAAATCTAAAATATTTATGTATGGACGACACTGTGTCTCTAATTACTGCAAACGAGGCTCCTTGTCTCTTTCATGGTATCTCTTCAGAGAGTGAGTGTGTGAAAAGTGTGGTAATCATCTTTTTTTTTTTTTTGCCTTTGATCAGTTCCTTTAAAACCTTCATAAAAACTCTCTTCATACCAACTACCCAATGGCATATGCAGCTAATTGTTCCCTGTTGCCTTTGCCCCTCTGATTTGCCTAGCGAAGGCTGCTTGGCCTGATCCCTGAACTTAGAGGGCTCCTATGACCTGTGGGGTGTGTCTGGGCCCCGTGGGAGCCCACATCTGGAGGAATCTCAGCAACTAAATGATAAACAGCCCAGGCTGCCTTTTCTCTATCTATACTGACTCATGTTTCATTCTTTTCTGCCCCTAAGTTCAACGGACTAAGAAGACCCAGGGAAGTTTTAATTCAATACTATTCTCTTTGCCAAATTTCCCCCAGGATTCCAGCTAACACTAACCCCAAACAAAGCAAGGCCCGAATGGAAGCATATCTCACATGTTTAGGCTCACTACTAAATGTCATAAATGATTCCTTCAAACCTTGGGCATGTAAGTCTGCATGTATTTCTTTTCATTGTCATTCTATAATTAAGCACCCTGCAGAATAATAAATCAAAGAGACCTTCAAGAAGGTAGAGGAGTAAGATGTGAAGATCACCTTTCTCCCCACAGATACATCAAAAATACATCTACACGTGGAACAACTCCTACAGAGCACCTACTGAATGCTGACAGAAGACCTCATACTTCCCCAAAGGCAAGAAACTCCCCACATACCTGGGTAGGGCAAAAGAAAAAAGGAAAAACAGAGACAAAGAATAGGGACGGGACCTGTACCAGTGAGAGGGACCCGTAACGGAGGAAAGGTTTCCACACACTAGGAAGCCCCTTCACTGGTGGAGACGGGGGTGGGGAGCTTCGGCGGCACGGAGGAGAGCATAGCAACAGGGGTGCTGAGGTCAAAGCGGAGAGATTCCCGCACAGAGGATCGGTGCTGACCGGCACTCACCAGCCCGAGAGGACTGTCTGCTCACCCTGCCGGGGTGGGCGGGGCTGGGAGCTGAGGCTCGGGCTTCTGAGGTCGGATCCCAGGGAGAGGACTGGGGTTGGCTGTGTGAACACAGCCTGAAGGGGGCTAGTGCCACAGCTAGCTGGAAGCGAGTCCGGGAAAAAGTCTGGACCTGCCCAAGAGGCAAGAGACCATTGTCTCAGGGTGCGTGAGGAGAGGGGATTCAGAGCACCGCCTAAACCAGCTGCAGAGACAGGCACGAGCCACGGCTATCAGCGTGGACCCCAGAGACGGGCATGAGACACTAGGGCTACTGCAGCCACCAAGAAGCCGGTGTGGAATACCCATAAGGTTAACAGCTGCTCTTTCAGTAGAAACTCTGCAAGCCAGAAGGGAGTGGCAGGACATATTCAAAGTGATGAAAGGGAAAAACATACAACCAAGATTGCCCTACCCAGCAAGGATCTCATTCAGATTCGACGGAGAAATTAAAACCTTTACAGATGAGCAAAAGTTAAGAGAATTCAGCACCATCAAACCAGCTTTACAACAAATGCTAAAGGAACTTCTCTAGGTAGGAAACACAAGAGAAGGAAAAGACCTACAATAACAAACCCAAAACAACTAAGAAAATGGTAATGGGAACATACATATCTATAATTACCTTAAATGGAAATGGATTAAATGCTCGAACCAAAAGACATAGACTGGCTGCATGGATACAAAAACAAGACCCAAATATATGCTGTCTACAAGAGACCCATATCAGACCTAGGGACACATACAGACTGAAAGGGAGGGGACGGAAAAAGATATTCCACGCAAATGGAAATCAAAAGAAAATGGAGTAGCAATTCTCATACCAGACAAAATAGACTTAAAAATAAGGACTATTTCAAGAGACAAAAAGGCCACTACATAATGATCAAGGGATCAATCCAAGAAGAAGATATAACAATTGTAAATATTTATGCACCCAACATAGGAGTATCTCAATACATAAGGCAAATAAGGTAACAGCCATAAAAGGGGAAATCGACAGTAACACAATAATAGTGGGAACTTTAACACCCCACTTTCACCAATGGACAGATCATCCAAAATGAAAATAAATAAGGAAACACAAGCTTTAAATGGCACATTAAACAAGATAGATTTAATTGATATTTATAGGACATTCCATCCAAAAACAACAGAATACACATTATTCTCAAGTGCTCATGGAACATTCTCCAGGATAGATCATATCTTGGGTCACAAATCAAACCTTGGTAAATTTAAGAAAATCGAAATTGTATCAAGTATATTTTCCGACCACAATGCTATGAGACCAGATATCAATTAAAGGAAAAGATCTGTAAAAAATACAAACACATGGAGGCTAAACAATACGCTACTTAATAACGAAGTGATCACTGAAGAAATCAAAGAGGAAATCAAAAAATACCTAGAAACAAATGACAATGAAAACACGACGACCTGAAACCTATGGGATGCAGCAAAAGCAGTTCTAAGAGGGAAGTTTATAGCAATACAATCCTACCTTAAGAAACAGGAAACAACTCGAATAAACAACCTAACCTTACACCAAAAGCAATTAGAGAAAGAAGAACAAAAAAAACCCCAAAGTTAGCAGAAAGAAAGAAATAATAAAGATCAGATCAGAAATAAATGAAAAAGAAATGAAGGAAACGATAGCAAAGATCAATAAAGCTACAAGCTGGTTCTTTGAGAAGAAAAAAAAAATTGATAAACCATTAGCCAGACTCATCAAGAAAAAAAGGGAGAAGACTCAAATCAATAGAATTAGAAATGAAAAAGGAGAAGTAACAACTGACACTGCAGAAATACAAAAGATCATGAGGGATTACTACAAGCAACTCTATGCCAATAAAATGGACAACCTGGAAGAAATGGACAAATTCTTAGAAATGCACAAACTGCCAAGACTGAATCAGGAAGAAATAGAAAATATGAACAGACCAATCACAAGCACTGAAATTGAAACTGTGATTAAAAATCTTCCAACAAACAAAAGCCCAGGACCAGATGGCTTCACAGGCGAATTCTATCAAACATTTAGAGAAGAGCTAACACCTATTCTTCTCAAACTCTTCCAAAATATAGCAGAGGGAGGAACACTCCCAAACTCATTCTACGAGGCCACCATCACCTTGATACCAAAACCAGACAAGGATGTCACAAAGAAAGAAAACTACAGGCCAATATCACTGATGAACATAGATGCAAAAATCCTCAACAAAATACTAGCAAACAGAATCCAACAGCACATTAAAAGGATCATACACCATGATCAAGTGGGGTTTATTCCAGGAATGCAAGGATTCTTCAATATACGCAAATCTATCAATGTGATTAACCATATTAACAAATTGAAGGAGAAAAACCATATGATCATCTCAATAGATGCAGAGAAAGCTTTTGACAAAATTCAACACCCATTTATGATAAAAACCCTGCAGAAAGTAGGTGTAGAGGGAACTTTCCTCAATATAATAAAGGCCGTATATGACAAGCCCACAGCCAACATCATCCTCAATGGCGAAAAACTGAAAGCATTTCCACTAAGGTCAGGAACAAGACAAGGTTGCCCACTCTCACCACTCTTATTCAACATAGTTTTGGAAGTTTTAGCCACAGCAATCAGAGAAGAAAAGGAAATAAAAGGAATCCAAATCGGAAAAGAAGAAGTAAAGCTGTCACTGTTTGCAGATGACATGATACTATACATAGAGAATCCTAAAGACGCTACCAGAAAACCACTAGAGCTAATCAATGAATTTGGTAGAGTAGCAGGATACAAAATTAGTGCACAGAAATCTCTGGCATTCCTATACATTAATGATGAAAAATCTGAACGTGAAATCAAGGAAACACTCCCATTTACCACTGCAACAATAAGAATAAAATATCTAGGAATAAACCTACCTAAGGAGACAAAAGACCTGTATGCAGAAAATTATAAGACACCGGTGAAAGAAATTAAAGATGATACAAATAGATGCAGACATATACCATGTTCTTCGACTGGAAGAATCAACATTGTGAAAATGACTCTACTACACAAAGCAATCTACAGATTCAATGCTATCCCTATCAAGCTACCACGGGCATTTTTCACAGAACTAGAACAAAAATTTCACAATTTGTAATGGAAACACAAAAGACCCCGAATAGCCAAAGCAATCTTGAGAACGAAAAACGGAGCTGGAGGAATCAGGCTCCCTGACTTCGTACTATACTACAAAGCTACAGTAATCAAGACAGTATGGTACTGGCACAAAAACAGGAAGATAGATCAATGGAACAGTATACAAAGCCCAGAGATAAACCCACGCACATATGGTCACCATATCTTTGATAAAGGAGGCAGGAATGTACAGTGGAGAAAGGACAGCCTCTTCAATAAGTGGTGCTGGGAAAACTGGACAGGTACATGTAACAGTATGAAATTAGATCACTCCCTAACACCATACACAAAAATAAACTCAAAATGGATTAAAGACCTAAATGTAAGGCCTGAAACTATCAAACTCTTATAGGAAAACATAGGCAGGACACTCTATGACATAAATCACAGCAAGATCCTTTTTGACCCACCTCCTAAAGAAATGGAAATAAAAACAAAAATAAACTAATGGGACCTAATGAAACTTCAAAGCTTCTGCACAGCAAAGGAAACCATAAACAAGACCAAAAGACAACCCTCAGAATGGGAGAAAATATTTGCAAATGAAGCAACTGACAAAGGATTAATCTCCAAAATTTATAAGCAGCTCATGCAGCTCAATAACAAAAAAACAAACAACCCAATCCAAAAATGGGCAGAAGACCTAAATAGACATTTCTCCAAAGAAGATATACAGACTGCCAACAAACACATGAAAGAATGCTCAACATCATTAATCATTAGAGAAATGCAAATCAAAACTACAATGAGATATCATCTCACACCAGTCAGAATGGCCATCATCAAAAAATCTAGAAACAATAAATGCTGGAGAGGGTGTGGAGAAAAGGGAACACTCTTGCACTGCTGGTGGGAATGTGAATTGGTTCAGCCACTATGGAGAACAGTATGGAGGTTCCTTAAAAAACTACAAATAGAACTACCATATGACCCAGCAATCCCACTACTAGGTATATACCCTGAGGAAACCAGAATTCAGAAAGAGTCATGTACCAAAATGTTCATTGCAGCTCTATTTACAATAGCCCGGAGATGGAAACAACCTAAGTGCCCGTCGTCGGATGAATGGATAAAGAAGATGTGGCACATATATACAATGGAATATTACTCAGCCATAAAAAGAAACGAAATTGAGCTATTTGTAATGAGGTGGATAGATCTAGAGTCTGTCATACAGAGTGAAGTAAGTCAGAAAGAGAAGGACAAATACCGTATGCTAACACATATATATGGAATTTAAGAAAAAAAAAATGAAGAAACTAGGGTTAAGACAGGAATAAAGACACCGACCTACTAGAGAATGGACTTGAGGATATGGGGAGGGGGGAGGGTAAGCTGTGACAAAGCGAGGGAGAGGCATGGACACATATACACTACCAAATGTAAGGTAAATAGCTAGTGGGAAGCAGCCGCATAGCACAGGGAAATCAGCTCAGTGCTTTGTGACCGCCTGGAGGGGTGGGATAGGGAGGGTGGGAGGGAGGGAGACGCAAGAGGGAACAGATGCGGGAACATATGTATATGTATAACTGATTCACTTTGTTATAAAGCAGAAACTAACACACCATTGTAAAGGAATTGTACTACAATAAAGATGTTTTTAAAAAAAAGAAACTAACACAACAATGTAAAGCAATTATACTCTAATAAAGATGTTAAAAAAAATAAAAATAACACAGAGGGAAGACAGTGAACTTGTGCACCCCATAGGTCTGTTGGCAACATCTGCAGCAGTTTGTACTTCAAGCAAAACATTTTAAAGCCTCAAACCTTACTGTGAAAAGTCATGAGAATTTTGCATTGTACTCTTTTGTTCGTAATAACATGAAAAGGATATTTTGATACACTTAAAAACGAGTACAGTGGATACTACAGTAAGTTCAGTCATGGTGAGTTTGGGGTTCTAAAACTCCCAGGGATAAGCTAAGAAAATACTCCCTCCAGCAAGTTTGAAAAGCAGATTTGAAAATTCTCATGAGGCAATAGAGAGGCAATGGAGATTTTATATATATATATATATATATATATATATATATATATGGACAGTGATACTACAGAAAAGAGAACCGATTCAAGAAATGCGGGATCTAGTGTCTGGGAACATTGGCAGATGAAGAATGAGGAGACAAAGATTTCAAGGTTTCTATCTTGGGTAACTGGTCTCAATGGTAATGATACTATTGAAAATCGCAAACAAAGAGACGGAAGTTTGTCAATGAATGTGACGATTATAGCTCGGAAACATACTGAGTGAGTTTCAAGAGGACGCCGTACAGATAAGCAGAGCTTCCAGAGGAATGATATAAAATAAGGTCTAGAATTCTAAAAATGGAGGTTGAGATTAAACATCAAATATTAGCCACCCTGAAACCAAATCTGGTCTATACAAGTGCTGTATTTGACATGCATAGTGTGAAAGTATGTTTTTGAACTAACATTTCAACCTTTGGAGACTAATTTCAGCTATTCTCAAAATATTACCAATTCAGGGAACCCTGGACCAAATTACCACATGACAAATCTCCCACTTACGAAGTAAAGGCTGCCCCTTTTGAAGAGGTCTGCACCCTCCTCTAATCAAGGAGGCATAGACACTTACCTCCGTCTGCCTCGCTCATGTATAATGTTACTTGTGAGACCCTGATGATGTTTATAGTTGCAGTGTCTGGTCTAAGTGAAAGCTAAGCTTTTATAGTTAATGAACTCACTTGCATGAGAGAAGAGGCGGGAAAGAGAAAGGAGAAAGGAAAAGAGAAGAGAGACAACGAAAGGAAAGAGGAGAGGAGAGAAGGAGAATGTTTTCCCTGAGAAACAGTTGAACACTTGGCAAAAGAAGTGCCAGAAAAGGATTGTAAGGATGGTCAAGCCAGTAAGAAAACTGAGACTGTGCTGTTGCGAGAACCCGGAGAGTAAGCGATCTCCAATAAAGAAATGAGAAGTCCCACGGGGTCGAGAGGTTCAATTCAAATGAATTTGGATTTGTGGAGATCCTTGTTGTTTCAACATGAGTCAGACTGCAGTACATTTAAGGGAGTGGAAAGTGAGAAGAGAGATACAAGTAGCCCACAACATCCTTTTAGTAAATGATTTTTTGTGTGTTCTTTGAAAAGTTTAATCCACGTGATAGAGTGCATTCTAAAATGATTTCTGAGTTATTTTATATTTAACGGTTTGCAAAACAGATGAGAAATTAGTGCCCTAAATTATAAAATCTTTCTTAAACTTTAGTTTAAATAAATTGTATTTTCAGGAAAAAAATATCACCAGAAAAAAAGGGATTATTGGTAAAGAGAACAATGACTTGTACTGTATCTAGAACATTGCTTGAATATGAGGATAGATGGGACTTGAAATAACCCAACTTCATGGCAAGGCTGTGGTGATTTTTTTTTTTTTTTACTTGACCTTGATATTGACTCTTCTCTATTTTAGAGGAATGAAAAAATGTTAATAAAATCATGTATAATGACAAAAAAAATCAAAGAGAAATAGAAAATCGTGGAAATGAACTCACAGTGAAGAGTATATTAAACAGACTTTATTATTTCACAGTATAAGCCCCAGACCATCCACACTGCAGTTCAAGCTAAAACCTCAGTGGGAGGATTCTGTTTTTAAAAGTCTGCTCACTGTTCATAAGAATGGTACTATAAGCAAGAGATATTTAGACTTCTTTAAGTGTCTTTCTTTGTTAAAGAGTAACTCTGTGTCCTGTAAAAGTTGCTGTTCCATTGACTACTTATTCCTTAAATCTGATCATACACTCAATACAGTGGCTTGAACCCAGAAGGAATGGTGTCTACAGACCATAGATAGTGAGCACTTTGATGCAGTGAAGATTTAGAATGGAGACTGGCAGAACCTCCGTCTTTGGAAGCATCTCATCTGATTGTCTTCCACAGGATTGATTTCTATGTGTCAGCCTAGAAAGAAAATGCAGGCCCCTCAGCAGAGTAGCATCTACTTCCCCCCTTTCTTTCCCACTGGGAGCCAACAATTTCCTCTAGAACTTTAGAAACTATGAGATCAGCCAGCCCAGAGTCTAAACTAATAGGAAAATAGCACTGAAGTCTTGTCAATAGCCATCAAATTTGAATGAACAACAAGAATAAAAATCATCTAGAAGCATGACCAACGCTAGGAACAACACCTTTGTGGAATTAATAGTCTTCAGTTTCAAAGTCCTCTTTGCATCTCCTACTTGTGATACATTCATAAGTGTTATTACTTGAATTAGCTATGCTTTGAGTTTTCCCTGAAAATGCAGAACATTTGTGTTCTTTTTCTTTCTCCCACGTAGAAAATTTGGAAGCATCCACCTGTTACCTTGAAAATAAAATCAGGTCATCCATTTTGTCATTAAAAACCTAAATGGAACCAGGATTGGTATTTTAATGCAAAATATTTGTTGCAATAGTTACGTCAATACCGAACAGGTATATTTAACATGAAACTCCTAGAGAAAACACCTGCAAAAAACTCCCTCAAAACATGCTTCTGAAGAGCAATTAGGGTTCAGAAAAAAATGGTCATATGAACTGCCAATAAGTGACTCCTCAGGTACCCCCTTCTTCATAGCCTGGTTCATGCCTACTGAGCTTGCCAGGGAGCTCTGAGCACTGGTGCCTACTTACCTGGGAAATGCACCAGAGCCTTGCTCCCAATGCACAAAGGGGGAAATCGTGCACTTCACAAAGCTCTATCTTCAGATTCAGATTTATGTGACAGACGGGTTAGGTCAAGAAACTTTTTTCTACTTACTGATGTACCCCAAGCACCTAGGACAGTGCCTGGAACATAGAGGATGTTCAATGAGTGAATGAACCACCCATGCCATATAGAATAGATAGGCTGCAACCATCAAAGGGAGGACTTTCAAGGTCATAGGAGCCCAGCCCAGTAAAGAGGGATTTCTGGGAGCCCTAATCTACCATTTCTAACTTCCTTGGGTTGTTTCTGATCTGTCCCTCTCTCTCCAAAGAAGACAAAATGGAATTTTTCTTGGATATAGGTCTAGGAATAGAAATTTTGTTCATAGGGCATGTGTGTAATTACCATACTGCACTATAATCATTTACTTGTCTATCTTCTCCAGGGCCAACATATGCACTAGACATAGTAGCCCTCCCCAAAGAACTTTGAGGTTGAAGAAAATGTTTAAATAGAGAATATTTTAAAAATTTCATCTGCATACTAACAGTTATAAAATACCACTTTTAATCTTTTTCAATGGAGGAAGGGGACCAGGAAGGCGAGAGGGCCTAGGGCCCATGAAAGTCACACTGCAGAATCCACCCGCATTAGGCTATAAGCGCACTGTGCAAAGAGAATCACATTTTTCCCGTCTTTGTAAACTCACAACCTAGCCCAAGACTCAGGAAACATTTGGTGCTTAATCTGTGTTTGAGGAATGACTGAAATGAAATGAATGAATATGCACTCCTAATGGAAGTCAGACAGAAAAAAAATATTGGCCACCAATATGATTTAAATACAGTAAGAGGAAGCAGAGAGGAAAGGGCTGATAAAAGAAGAGAAAGTCAGTTTTTAGGAATGGGCTGGCAATAGTAGGTGAGAATGCCTTGGACGAGGCTCAGGAGGTAGGAGGCTGAAGCCAGGCGGGTGTGGAGGGGTAGCCTGGGGAGCTTCTGTAACAGGTAGCTGCTGAGTCCATATCTGGCAGGTGATGATGTGTTCTCTGGCAGACTGATGAGTCATGGAATTTGAGGGCTAGAAGTGCTCTTAAGAGCTGTTCTAGCCCAGCTCCTCATTTTACAGATGAGAAGAGTGAAGCTAATTAAATTATTGGCAAGTTAGAACCTGATTCTCAGGTGCTTTCTACTGCTCTTCCAACTCTTTCAATGGTCAGAATTGTATTTACAAGGCAGGGTGGTGAAATGAACAGACACATCATTCATGTGTTTATTATGTATGTGAATAATACAGATAGTGTGATCAGTTCCACATGGAGCAGAAGAGAGTCATTTTCAGACATCTTGATAGATCTACAAGATTACTTTCAGGTCACAGAATGGGACACTGTCATTTCTCTCAGCCCTACTGCAGCTCTGACCTGGAATCACTAACATTTGCCTAGCCACCTCCCAAGTAAGAAACCTGACCCTACTGGCAGTACTAAATCTGTCAGGTGACTAAAAGTACCCGTAGCCAAATCTGCCTTAGGTGAAACCAGAACCCAGAAACGTTTATTATTGCCTGTCAAGGGCACAAGAGGGAAAGGTGAGATTGTTAAGAAAGGGACTCTCCCACTATTAACAAGCCGAGGGGCAATTCTCAGGTCACTGAAAATGTTCTCCCTTAGCACCAGGGTCAGTGGGGCTGATTCCACTCTGCTTCCAAAAAACTCCTCATTCTACAGGGTCCCTAAGAAACTTTTGTTTATTCCTAGGTAAGAGCTGGCACACTGCATCCAAACATCTGAACCATTCTTGAGTCAGTTAACAAATATACCGAGGAGCTATTCTGCACAAATCACAGACTAGGATATGGAGATGCAAGGATGAATTACACTTGGACCCTGTCCTCAAGAAGTATACTGTCCAGTTAAGGGGCCACCCCAGGGAAGGAAGAAAAGCAGGCAGGATGGTGTTTCGCTCATGATCACAGTGAACAGAGTCGCGTGGCTCCATTTTGCCTCTAGGACATTCTTTTATGAGTGAATGCTTGGGAGGTTCTAGAAATAAATCAACTTCCCACATGTGAGCCAGAACTGAGAAAGCAGAAGTGAAAGGGAATGAAGGCAGGGAGAGGTAGGTGGGAGATGGAAAAGGGGAGCATTGCAATCTGGGACGTTCTCAAAGACGTTCCAGTTCAGTAGAACCCACAAAAGGAACTAAATTTTATTCTTCAAAATCTGATATAAGCTTCATTGTGCAATGTCCCAAATGAGAGAGCTGTCTGATCAGTACATTTAACATCCTCCCAGAATCAACCTACACGTGGGTTATACCACCTGATAGGAGACGGAGAAGCTTCTACTCTCCATAGATTGTTACCACCATGTATCGACGAGGTAGGAGTAGACCTTTGTCAGTCATTATCTCTAGCTTGAAAACTTCGTCACTCTTCAATAAACTAGCACTTACTTCTTGGGAGGCAGACCCATTTCTGTTAATTATTAAGGGCCCCGAACTCCACAAACCCTCTTCCTTATTGAATTCACCTGCCCAATAGGAACATATTAACTTTTCTTTTTTATTTTTTCCCCTTGGGCCCTCTGTCCCTTTGACTCCCCTCTCCCAGCATTTTTTATTAATACTATTTTTTATTGGAGTATAGTTGTTTTACAATGTTGTGTTAGTTTCTACTGTACAGCGCAGTGGAATCCTCTGTGCTATACAGCAGGTTCTCATTAGTTATCTACTTTATACATATTGGTGTATATATGTCAATCCCAGTCTCCCAATTTATCCCACCCCCCCTTACCCCCTTGGTGTCCATATGTTTGTCCTCTATGTCTGTGTCTTATTTCTGCCTTGCAAACAGTTTCATCTGTAAAATGCCAATTTCAATGTCTTTCCCATGGTCCGAAGCTTTCAATGACTATCCAGGGCCGACAGGAAAAGACTAAACACCTTGCCTCGTAGTAGAGAGCCCACCTACCATTTCAACCTCCTTGCCCACTGCTCCACCCTTCAGGCATCCTATCAGCTCCACTCTGGAATCTCACAGCATGCCATGCACCCTCTCATCTCCACACCTTTCCTACACTGTTCTTAACCTGGTGAAAACCCATCGTTTCGCCCTGCCTATTTATTCATTTATTTATTAATTGGATAAATACTTGTACTGCACCTGCTCCATTCCAGAAGTTTTAATACGTCCTGGGAATCCAGAGATGAACATGACAAACCCAGTCTCTACTTCAGGAGTTTGAACTCCAGTTTTGGTAAGTGCTGTGCAGAAGCATAAGGCATTATGATGACATATAACAGTAGCACGTTCCCTCATCAGGTGAGTCAGGGAAGGCGTCCCTGAAGGAGTGATTTTTAATCTGAGATGTTAAAAACATTAAAAGGATTCAGCAGGCAACAGAGCATTCCATGAAGAAAGAACCACATGTGTAAAGCCCTAAGGCATGTCCAAATCCCACCCATCCTGCAAGTTTCAGCTCAGTTTGCAACTTCTCATGAAGTTTCTTCTCCCTCCTGGGGTCCATGTGAAAGAACCGCTTGCTCTTCTGAAGTTACCAACGCTCTGACTCTGCACCATCTCCCTTAGCTCTTAGTCACAGCTGGTCTTATGATGCTGTCATCTTTTATGCTTTATCTTCTCACCTGGATTATATCAGTTCAGGGCCATGCTTTAAATGTCTTACAATTCTTATGAGCATCTAACCCCTAGTAGGAGCTCAATAAACATTAATTAAATGCATGACTGCATACATGAATGCAAGAGTGAATGAATGAATAAATGATCTTAGTTAAGACTACATGCATGGCCATTCAATGAGCCTCATCAGAGGCTACTGCAGCAGTACAGAAGATACTGTATTATCAAATTTTATAGAGGAAAAAATTCACTGGCTCTTCATCTTATAAATAGAGGCAAAACTCAACATCCCCCAAAGAACCACAGAGATGGATGAGTGGTCGAAAGAGTGGATTCTATTCAAAGTGCCATGAGAAGATCCTTCGTCTCTACCTAATAGGTGTTAGGTTGTATAAGTTGTTCTGAAGAAAATCTCAAAACGGAATGTGCTGAATTCTGTGGATACAATGCAGAAAAGATAAAGAGAAATCACCCTAATTAACCTCCAGACAGGAGAACCCTTCAGTAGGAACCTGGCAAAAGATGTGTGAACAGTAGATTCCCCTGACAGCTAATCTTTCCCACCAACCAAAATTTAGCATTAATACCATACACCAAGTTGCTGCAAATTCCCCTCGCCCTGCTCCTATGCCTGCCAACCCTTCCATCTCAACGGCTCCCTCCATCTTCATTCCTCAGCCTCCTTGCACCTGACCTGCCAACCTTATGCCAGCTCAGGTCATTCTTCTCTCAAGAACTTTTCAAAATATAACGCACTCAATTCCTGTTGGCTACAACAGAAACCATCTCGATGAGTTTCTAGGACCTACTCGTGTTTGAAAGCCGGCTATGATGGGGCAAAAATACAACCACAGGGAGGGAGTGTACCCAGAGAAGGCACAGGAGAACCAAACTATTTACACCTCAGCCTCTAGTCTCTGAGTTTTCCCATACTCTGGATTTGAGATAAAAGTACCAGAGTGGGGAACATTTTGCTTAACATAAGTAGCGATGCGATCTTGGCTGTCGGAGCCAAACCAGAGCATATCCAATGAGGCCTGGCATGAAGAACAGTCCAAGAATAAACAGGAGCTCAGTTCAGCTCCTGTTTTTTTTTTTGCACCTGCTAAGTTGCATATTCGGCACTGGGCACTAGAAATACAAAGATAAATGGCATATTGTCTTTGATTTGGAGGAGGCTGCCATGTAGTGCGGGATACAGACACTTCAACATATGATCCCTGCACCATGTGGTAAGTGCAGTGAGAAGAAAGAAGGGAGAAGCAGTCATCCTTTACCCATTTCAGGGCAGCGTAGGGCGGTAGATGTCTAGAGGGTTAAGAAAAATTCTGAAAGGGACATAGAGTACTAATGTTATAAAGAGAGTCACGTTTTTACAGAGCAACATAAAAAGTTCCACATAAAAAGAGGTCAGTGTGTTTCTGGAAAATAGTTCCTTAATTTCTGGCCTAATGGATCAAACGAGGATTGCACGGCATAAATGAAGCCAAAGAAATATGGGATTTAATTATTTTAATCGCTAAAAATTGGCAATGCACACTGTTCTTTGCTTAGATCCTGAAATTTGACCAAAACTGTTAGGAATCGTTTAGGGCAGCATTTATCAACCCCAGCACAACTGACATTTTGGACTGGATAATTCTTCATTGTGGCGGCTGTCTTGTGTATTGCAGGATGTTTAGCCTCTATCCCCTAATACGGTACCCTCTCTCCCCGCCCCCGTTTCCCCTCACCAGCTGGGACAAGTCAAAATGTCTCAAATTACCAAGTGTCTCTTCGGTAATGGGGACAAAATCACTCTCCATTAAGAACCACTAGTTTAGGATGTTTAGCAGAAATGAACGCAATCATGCCTATTTTTTTCAAGATAACCAGTTCCTATCTAAGGCTCTGTGTGATAATCCAAACCTGGGTATCATTGTAGTTAATAGATGATTTCTACTTGGGGCCCAGTGACAGCTCTGATGGGAACTTCTAATTTTTCCCACTATTCATTCTTCTTTTCTCCCTCATCCTGAAAAAAACCCCCTCTGATTTCTATCTGGGTATTCAGAATAAGACATTTCCTGGTCTTGCCAATGGGTTAGAAGCAGAATTAGTGTGCACAATTTCCAGAAATGTCCTTCAAGGGAGGAAATGTGCCTTTCTTCTTTCCTTCTTTCCACTGCTTCATGGGAATGTAGTTGCTGGTGCTCCAGCAGCCCATTTTTAATTATGAGGTGACCTGGGGAATTGATGCCACACGTGTTGGAGAAACAGAAAAACCTGACACTGATGGGGCCTTACCAGCCTTCTAGACGACTACTTGAACTGTTATGTCCAGACTACTGCATGAGAGATTTTCTTCCAGGGTTATTACGAGTCTCTGCTACTTTCAGCTGAACCTGATATTAACCAATGCAATTGCTGAAAGTAGACATTTATAATAATAATATATATTATTATTATATTATATACTTTTATTATATAAAAGCCTCTGAGCCATTATCTTCCTTATATTAGGAAGCTTGCTCAGCTGTGCTACTAAGACCTTTGCAGAAAACCCTATCATCTCATCTCCTCCTCCCTCACAGTGCACAATACAGGACGTTTGTTATTCCAGTAATAACCCTCATACCACCCTTCACTCCACTTCTCTAGTTAGTCAGTTACACTAGGTACACTGGTGCCACCCAGTTACTAAAAGCTGACCTCACCTCACACCTGTCAGACAAAAAATGGAATCATAAAGCCTATTACTGGCAAAAGTACAAGAAAAAGTATGCTTTCATAGATTTCTGGTGGAAATGCAATGTTGCTGTCTTTTTAAAAGCAGTTTAATAATAGCTCGTAAATTAAAAAATACATATAAACTTTCACCCAACTATCAAATTCTAAGTAAAATTAATATTAAGCAAGGTTATATGTATAAGGGTATTTACTGCATTTTTTCCCACAGTGGCGAAAAAAGAAAAGGAAAAGGGCTTCCCTGGTGGCGCAGTGGTTGAGAGTCCGCCTGCTGACGCAGGGGACACGAGTTCGTGCCCCGGTCCGGGAAGATCCCACATGCCGCGCAGTGGCTGGGCCCGTGAGCCATGGCCGCTGAGCCTGCATGTCCGGAACCCCGTGCTCCGCAACGGGAGAGGCCACAACAGTGAGAGGCCCGCGTACCGCAAAAAAAAACCAAACAACAACAACAAAAAAGTTACATACAGCAGTGCATGGTATGTGCCTTATTTTGTTTATTTTACCATTTCCCTCTACTGTTTATTTCAGTTGTTACTATAAGCAATGCTACAAGGACTATCTTCCTACATATATCTTTGCACACACATGGATGTGCACAATGAATTCCTAGAGACAGGATTTCTGGATCAAGGTGTATATGCAATGATAATTCTAATAGGTACTGGCACTCAATAGAGGTTATCAATTTACGTGCTTGCCAATGTTTTATGAGTTTCTACACATCTTCATGCTATCAATTTTTTTGGCCACTATGGTAGTTTAAAAAAATGTAAATTCCCATGGATGTCATTTTAGTCCCTCTCCCTGTGCAGTCCCAGAATGAACCCACCACGCCCGCTGGTCCCCACTTACTCTGAACAGTACAGATTTCATGATTATCAGCCCTGCCTCAAAAGGCACAGCAGTCTCCTGATCTCACACCATTTCCTGGTGGTTCTATTTAGTCAGTGCTCTCCTTTTATTGATGCCTTGTCCACTAAATTTCCAATAAGTTATGAGTAATCCAACACAAGAAAAGTAGGGGAAATATTCCACTTATTTACAGAGAAATGAGTTATGTTTAAGATTGTTCATTACAAATGGAAATGTTGGAGGATGGTTGGAAAAAGCTAAAAAGGAAGAAGGAAATTAAAGAGATGCTAATGCGACAAATAGGGTTTTCTGAAGTCCCTTTGACATCATATTTTCTAACTGACTTCTTGAGGGATTTGTACATGAAATGCAATTTACTTTAAATTACTTCAGCATGGACAGTATAATAAACTTGTGAACATTAGTGAGTTTTTACCTTAGAGTAAAAACTGGTCAACTGCCCTACGAGGGTCCCCATTCTCACAGGTCTAAAGGGCAGTCATCCAAACGGAAAGCCATACCAGTAAAAAATAATGAAATTTATTTATGGATAATGGGGGAATACTAACATAAATATAAATGGGGCTAAGGATGCCTATAGTGAGAGGACATAATTCTCGGATGTAGAGTTTGGGCCTTTTAATACCTTTCCAATCCCCAAATTATTACATCAAACATATATTCAGAATTTTTATATAATTATTCAATATGCTATATAATTTTAAATAGTGAAACAAGGGGAGGAAGTTCATTTCTGGATAAGTGTAAGTAATTTAACCTTAACCCAAGGCTAAAATTGTCATGTTGGAAGCATTCCTGATTTTGCCACAGATTCTCAGCTTCATTACTTTGTACTCAAAGGGCAATTAGCTCAGATAGTGGTTTCTGATATTTAAGCATTTTTCTTTTGTACATCTAACCAAATTGCATTTGGAGTAATAACCCTCTGTGAAGTCAATAGGTCTTTGGAAAAAAGCGTGTGGATGACTGGAGAGAATGGAGATGGAATCCCACAAAGGACAAAGCAGTGAGGCTAATGCAGCCCTTTATCTTCTCCATTAAATGGTCATGCAAATCAGTGGCTCAAGTGAGTCAACCTTCTTGAAACTGATATGATTTCCTGGATGGCTCAAGAAAGTATAATGGCTTTAAGCTCTGAGTCGAAACCCTTAAATAAAGCACTAAATTGAAAAGATATATTTGAATTCAGCTGTTCATTGTCTTTTCAATTCTATTGCTTTTCCACTTAACATATTTCTTTTTTCTTTCACACATAATAAGCCTTAGTTATGAGGAAAAGAGACTGGCAGGAGAGACAACCCAGCCATTCAGGGTTTCTAATGGTCTCATCAGATAGTCACAAAACATTGGTGCCATTGAGAGAGCACAGTCTGTAGCGGGTGGTTGGCGGGGGAGCATGATGACATGGCCACCGGCTCAGTGGCTGGGCCTGTGCTGAGATTCTGCCCTAATCTTTTCGACCAATTCACTCAAACAATTGTTTTCTTCTTCCCCGAATCAACCAGTTATTTGACTGAACTGAGAAACAAGGGGTTGTCTTGGCATTAGGCTCTAGCCCAGTACTGAACTGAAGTTTGCATTTTAACATAGCTAAGTTCAATTCACTACTAAATTGAGGTTCAGTTTGAGATACAAAGCAGCTACAAATTATGTTCTAAAGCCAGTAAATCACTGTCAACTTATTTCGTGGCTTTAGAAATACACCAGATATGTAAAAGTAGAGTAAGCTAGATACCTTTCTTTGAAAAATCCAAGCAGCCAGATATCCTTTCCTTGTTTTTTCTTTCACCACTGTTTTTTGGGCTTTGTTTTGTTTTCGATGGGGATGATATACTATCCCAGGACGAATTGGTTCTGGTCCATTTGGTTTTGTTCAAAATCACCAGGTATATTTCCAAGAGCACCTATTTCCTTGTACCTTTTGGAGTGGTCCGTGCTTGTGTGATCCTTCTTATCTTTTCCATTCTTGCCTCTACATCTGTCAAAGGACTTGAGTCTCTAATAACACTGGCCATGGAAAGATGGGGGGCAAGTATTCACCTGGAGGACCTGAACCCATCCCAGCTTCCCATAATGTTGCATGGCATCTCTGCCACATCCCTCAACCCAGATGTTTGTCCAACACAAAAGAACTACAGGCACGCCAAGTTACCCAAATATCTACGAGAAGGTTGACAAAGAAGGTTGTCATTTGTCACACCAATTCCAACTGGTGGATTGATGATGGTGGCACGGCTAGCTGTGTCCAGGCTTAGTGGAAAGAGAGCAGTGGTTGACAAGCAGTGTCTGACATGAGTGAGGAGCACACCAGGTATTTACCCTCCCTCCCAGTTCTAAGGAATTGTTCAGGCTGGATGCACTGGTTGATTCAGTGCAACCAGAAGAAACCATAGATCAGACATCTTCTTTAAAGGTTCTTTGGCACTCAGCACTCACCTGAGTCTCTTCCTTTTCCCACCCTCAGGGGTCAGAGAAAACTTCTTGTCAAGGTGACTTATATCACCTCCGTGACCTAGCAAAGTGACCCTAAGCAAAGCCCTACGACAAGAGGTCCATATTGAAGTGGCTGAGTCAGAGCGGCAGAGGGACCAGAGTACGGATTCAAGTTTCCTCCTCACTCCGTTAAGGGTCCCTCTGTCAAACCAAACACTTGGAGGCAGCGAGGCTGGGGAGTTTCCACAGTGATGAAAGGCAGAAGCATGATCCCTGCTGCCTGGAGCTGGCTGCCCACTGGCTCTGTCATTTGGACTTGCCCCCAGCGAGCTGCCAATCCTGGAAAACCCTACTCCCACCTTGAGCCGGTTTCCATAGTGCTTTATGCGCAGTTCATCCTTTCAGATGCAATGCCCCTTCAGAATAAGGAGGTTCAAGTAAGTGAGTTCATGCTGTGTGTTTATTCAGGTGTTTCTTGTTAATAGCAGTGTTTTGCTTATGCGAGATTAGGGCTGGGGTCACGAGTGATCTCATATCTGTGGGTTTTCTCCCTTTTAGTTTTGTTCCCTTGGAAAATGTTTGGATTCGTTCTGGTTTTCAATTTTAGTCCACAGTTCTCATTTTCATTCTCTCTCTCTCCTCAAGCCCACCCTGCCTCATTCTCACTCTCTTTCATTCCTTGCCTTCTTCCATCTTCCTTTATCATTTTCCTGTAATGAGCCCTGTAAGTAGCACAATTAACAAACACACACACCCTTGCCATGGATTTCACATTCTCTTTTTTGTCTTTTTTGTCTTTTTTTCCACATTCTCTTTTGCTGTGAGTCTGAAGGGCTGGGTAGCTATTCTCTTTCCCCAGTGGAGTGAGGTACAGTGGCAAGCGTGTGACCAGGGGACCTGGATTCTCCCACATATTAGGCATGACTAGGGGCAAGTCAACCTCTCTCTATTTCTTCTCTCTATTTCTTTCTATTTAAAAAGGGTAATTCTCCATGCCTTGTCTACTTCACAGAATTTTTACAATGATAAAATAAAGAAACGCTCGTGAAATCCCTTTGTAAAGAATAAATTGCTATGCAGATATTATTTTATTATTGTTACCCTTTTGCCCATCTGGTCACCCCACTGAAAGGTGCTAATTACATCACAGGAGGATCTGACTGTCCTTTGTGGCCCCTGACCAAAGAATGACAGCGTCTAGGCAATGCCTATCCCAAGCAATTCTCGCTTATCTGGGATCCTCTTCACCAGGGGTCCCCAACCCCCCAGGCCACAGACTGGTACCGGTCTGTGGCCTGTTAGGAACCGGGCCGCACAGCAGGAGTGAGTGGCGGGCAAACGAGCAAAGCTTCATCTGTATTTATAGCCGCTCCCCACTGCTCGTATTACCGCCTGAGCTCCACCTCCTGTCAGATCAGCGGTGCGTTAGATTCTCACAGGAGCGTGAACCCTACTGTGAACTGTGCGTGAGGGATCTAGGTTGCACGCTCCTCGTGAGAGTCTAATGCTTGACGATCTGAAGTGGAGCTGAGGCAGTGATGCTAGCACTCGGGAGTGGCTACAAATACAGATGATCATTAGCAAAGAGGTTTGACTGAACAGAGACCATAATAAATCAGTTGTTTGCAGACTCATGTCAATACCCTATCCGTGCGTGGTAAGTGAAAATTAAGCTGCATCTGGTGGCAGGCATTATAGTGGCAAGAAAGTTGATGTACCTCAATTGTACAGCTGCATCTGGTGGCAGGCTGTAAGTCAGAATCCGACACTTATTTTAGTCCTCATGTGGCCCACCCATGATTTTATTTACCACTTCTGTCCGCGCCTCTTTCCCGCACTGTGCACTTGTCTCAGCCACAGTTTTGGTAAAGCCCACAGGCTAACCCGAGCCAAAATGAGTAAAAAACAGACGTCTCTGGAGAGCTTCCTCAGAAAGGGGGAAAGACCCAATGATGAGACAGCAGAAGACTCTAAGACTGCCACCAAAAGAAAGCTGCCTTTAAAAGAAAACACCAAGAGTCCTACTTAAATTACAGGTTCATTGCAACAGGTGATTCACATTCTCCAAGCCAGCCTTGTATAATATGTGGCAACCGGCTATCCAACGAAGCCAGGAAACCTTCAAGACTGTTTCGCCACATGGAGACCAAGCAGCCTGCATTAAAAGACAAGTCTTTGGAGTTTTTCAAAAGAGAAAAACGTGAACACGAAGAACAGAAGCAATTATTGAAGGCCACCACTCCATCAAATGTGTCTGCACTCAGAGCATCATTCTTCGTGGCTAACCGCCTTGCTAAAGCTAAGAAGCCCTTTCCTGTTGGTGAAGAGTTGATCCTGCCTGTTGCTAAGGACATTTGTCATGAACTTTTAGGAGAGGCTGCAATTCAAAAGGTGGCACGTGCTCCTCTCTTTTGGCTAGCACCGTAACTAGACGAATTGATGAAATAGCAGAGGATATTGAAGCACAATTGTTAGAGAGGATTAATGAGTCACCATGGTATGCAACCCAGGTTGATGAGTCTATTGATGTTGGCAACAATGTTTGTTTTTGTGTGATATATTTTTCAGGAGGATGTGCATGAGGATATGTTATGTGCACTTTTGTTGCCAACCAACACCACAGCTGCAGAACTATTCAAGTCTTTGAATGATTACATATTAGGAAAACTGAATTGGTCATTTTGTGTCAGTATATGCACAGGCAAAGCGGCTGCCATGACTGGACAGCTTTCTGGTTTCACTACTCAGGTCAAAGAGGTCACTTCTGAATGTGAGTCTACACACTGTGTCATCCATAGAGAAATGCTGGCCAGCCAAAAAAATGTCACCTGAACTTAACAACGTTTTGCAGGATGTGATTCAAATTATCAACCACATTAAAGTACATGCCTTTAACTCACATCTGTTCACGCAGCTCCACGAGGAAATGGACCCAGAGCACACACGTCTTCTCTTATACACAGAAGTGAGATGGCTTTCTAAAGGTAGGTCACTGGCCAGAGTTTCTGAGTTACGAGAGCCACTTCAGAGATTTCTTTTAGAAAAACAGTCACCACTGGCAGCACATTTCAGTGACAGAGAATGGGTCGCAAAACTTGCTTACTAGTGTGACATATCTAACCTGCTCAACGAACTCAATCTGTCACTTCAGGGGAGAACAACAACTGTGTTCAAGTCGGCAGATAAAGTGGCTGCATTCAAAGCCAAACTGGAATTACAGGGGCAACGAGTGAACATTGGGATTTTTGACGTGTTTCAAACATTAGCAGAGATTTTGAAAGAGACTGAGCCAGGGCCTTCTTTCTCCCAGCTGGGGCATGATCATCTGTCGCAGCTTTCAAAAGAGTTTGAGCATTACTTCCCAACCACAAAAGACTCCAGACCTGGGAAGGAATGGACCCACGACCTATTTGTGAATAAGCCAGGTGAATCGACTTTGTCTGATCTAGAAGAGGATCAACTGCTTGAGATCGCAAATGACGGTGGCCTTAAAAGTATGTTTGAGACAACTTCAAACCTCCATACGTTTTTGTTGTTGGTGGTGGTGGTTTATTTTTTGGTACGTGGGCCTCTCACCGTCGTGGCCTCTCCCGTTGCAGAGCACAGGCTCCGGACGCGCAGGCCCAGTGGCCATGGCTCACGGGCCCAGCCTCTCCGCGGCACGTGGGATCCTCCCGGACCGGGGCACGAATGCAGGCGGACCCCCAACCACTGCACCACCAGGGGAGCCCCTCTCCATACGTTCTGGATTAAAGTCAAGGTGGAATATCCTGAGACTGCCACAAAAGCACTGAAAAGCCTGCTTCCATTTCCAACATCCTATCTTTGTGAAACAGGGTTTTCTGCAGTGACAGCCACCAAAATAAGATCACGGGGGAGACTGGACATAGGCAACACACGTCGGGTGCCACTGTCTCCCATCATCCCCAGAGGGGACCATCTAATTGCAGAAAAATAAGCTCAGGGCTCCCACTGATTCTGTATTATGGTGAGTTGTATAATTATTTCATTTTATATTACAATGTAATAATAATAGAAATAAAATGCACAATAAATGTAATGCACTTGAATCATCCCCAAACCATCCCCCCCCACCTCCAGTCTGTGGAAGAATTGTCTTCCACAAAACCGGTCCCTGGTGCCAAAAAGGTTGGCCGATGCTCTTCATCATTCCCAAGAATGCTGCCTGATTTCCTGACGTTAACCATAACACAGCCAAAGTCAAGAGAGAGAAGCTACTGGGACACATTCAGTGGGCAAGGAAACACCATCACCATCATCAGGATGCCTGCCACATTACTCAGAGACTTTCATCTTTGCCTTCAATAAACTTCCTTAGTTGCAGGTCAGAAATCTGCAGATCCCTTCCAGGCCACTATAGATAAAGCTGTATAGGAAGAATGTGCTTCCAACGTAGGGATTTCTGTTTTGACAGCCTTGCATTCATATCTCAACCCCAACTCCTTTAATGCTACACGTGTTTCCCTACTGGATCTTAAAGACAACTGCTGCTCTAGTTTAATAAAATGGTAATTTGCATCTGATCTGTGCTATGCTGCTTGAGAGCATTTCCCTTGGAATCTCCTCCATGCCTCTATTTTAGAAAATGATTTTCACTGAAAAGGCAATGATGTTTTAGGAAATGACACCTAACTAAAATCTCAAATATCATATAAGGTAATCAGTCCATCCATATTTTCAATACAGTTCCTCACCAACTGTAGAAATTTGATTTCTGAAAATCCCCAAGGTAGAAGAATTTATATTTGAGAAATAAAAGATCATACAGAAAGGAAAAAAACAAAACAAAACAGGACTGTAGAGCTGAGCTAAGATTCACTGTAAACCTTAAAAGGTTCTTACAAACACCTTTCTATCAATTTCAGTGAAACAGTGAAGGCAGCACATTCTGTAAAGACAGAATCAATGAGATGATGAAGTTTTCATCCTTTGAAATTCATGATGGTGTGTAGAGTACTTGTTTTGCCTCTCTCTCCAAAAGGGATATGGCAGGCAGAGACAGAAGTCCTGCTAGGCTGGAGGAGGGTCAGTGCTTCCCATAGGCTTGGCCGTAGGAGGGGGATGGGATGGAAGGCAGGCTGGTTGCCTTTTACCTCTAGGCAGGCTGAATGAGACCAGAGAGCAAATATCAAAATGGCACCCTGAAGTGCTAAAAGGAAACCAGGGAAGTATGCCCCCAATAGATCAATCAATGTCATGGGGATGTGGGGGTGAGGAACAAGAGAAAATTATCAAAGCTGAGGCTTAGAGCCCAGTAAATTGCCAAGGAAGGTAAAGAAGCAAGAACAGCAACAGCTCAGAGCAGAAAAGTCAGAGACAAGGCGTTAACTCCTACAGCAGTTTTGCTCATTCCAGATACACTATTGTGTGGACAAGCCAGATTCATCTAAAGACACAAGAAAGAATGAGGAGTAATGAATTATGATTATCCCAATTATTCCCAGTAAGCAGAGCTCACAATTTCGGTACAGGGGAAATACCATTCTTTCAGTCGCCAAAAATCATATGGAAATTTTACATAAGAACTTGAGATTGGGGATAATTACTATAATGTTGTCAAAAGATCTGTTTTCATAGGTGGAATTTCCTTCATGCCTCATTTTAGATGTCCTCTAATCTGGTAAAAAGCAAAATGGTTCAAAGGATGCATTCATTCCAAAGAAACTGAAATTTAGATGTGGTTTTTAAACCTGCCATAAGGCTGTTCTACATCTGAAGAAAAAGATATTTTCACCAGCTTTTGTGGTTTTTATTTCAATCATTACATGAATGATCAAACTTCCTTCTGATCTAAATATTGGTATTTGGCGAGACCCAACTTCTCGTTTTGTATTCCTAAATGTCTTTGACCAGAATCCCAGGAGGTATATTCCTGAGTTGCCTAATCGCTCTAACCATTTATGTATTCTGCCTTTCCAGTATTAGACAAAATGTGTATAGCAGGTGTATTAGTTTCCTATGGCTGCTGTAACAAATTGCCACCACCTTAGTGGCTTAAAACAACTAAACTTTATTATCTTACAGTTCCAGAGATCAAAGGTCCGATATGAGTCTAACTGGGCTAAAATCAGGATGTTCACGGGGCTATGTTTTTTTTCTAGAGGCTCTAGAGGTAAATCTGTTTCCTTGCCTTTTCTAGGTTTTATAGGCCACCTGCTCTCCTTGGCTCATGGCCCCTCTCCACCTTTAAAGCCAGTGATAGCAGGTCAAGTCCTTGCTCACATCACTCTAACACTCACTCTTTTGCCTTCATCTTTCACATTTAAAAATCCCTGTAATTACAGTGGGTCCATCCAGATAATCCAGGATAATCTCCCTGTTTTAAAGTCAGCTGATTAGAACTTTAACTCCATCTGCAACCTTGATTCCCCTTTACCATGTAATATAGCATAGTCACGGGTTCCAGGAATTAGGATGTAGACATCTTTGGGGGCATGCGTTGTTCTGCTTACTATATAGTGGATAGTCACTAGGATCTTTTTCCATGTGCATAATCCAATAAAGTTATTCATAGAAATTGTGTATTGGAATAGTTCTAATAACTTTGCTAATGGAGGAACTAGAAAAATTCTTCTTCGTATTATTAAAATTACACTGAATATGAAGAGAGACCAGAATTGGTTAAAATGGTAAAAAGTGAGGCCATTATTTCCATTGTCCAAATGTTAGAGTGATACCTATACAATCCTTTGACCTCCTGAGAAGGTGTGAAACCAACTACAAAAGAGGTAGGACTTGGACTGTTCCTGAGTTCAGAGCCAAAGAAACTTAGGTCCCAGGAGAGCATGACTCTTGAGGAAGGAGGGACAGCCTACACTGAGTTTCTGACAATGGACCAAAACGTCCCTCCAACAGTCTATGCCTCTTGATGTGCATCCTTTAATCAGCTGCTGCTCTGTACATAACATCAGGTCTTTCATGTATTCTGCAGTTTCAACCGTTTTATGAACAAAACTAACACTTCCCTCTAGTCACTTATTATAATTCCTTTTCAGAAATCTCTTCTATTCTACTTATCCTGCTGTTATATTATAAAGCATTTCTTTAGTAAATAGCCTTAATGTCTCAGCAAGTTTTTTTTTTTTTTTGCCGTACGCGGGCCTCTCACTGTTGCGGCCTCTCCCGTTGCGGAGCACAGCCTCAGGACGCACAGGCCCAGCGGCCATGGCTCACGGGCCCAGCCGCTCCGCGGCATGTGGGATCCTCCTGGACCGGAGCACGAACCCGTGTCCCCTGCATCAGCAGGCAGACTCTCAACCACTGCGCCACCAGGGAAGCCCCTGTCTCAGCAAGTTTTGATGCAACTATGTTCACATCTGTCTCTTGATAACTAAACTTCCCGCTAGTCCTAATCTGTTCTAGTCTCGGCTTACTCCCAAAGTTCATTACATTATGTTTATTACCAGTATGTTTAGTTTCTCTATCAACAAATTTGAATCTGGAGAAATCAGTTGTCAAAAGAATCTTCTTGGACCTATCAAAACAACTCCGTGACAATTCAGGATAAAGGTAGTTTCTTAATGGAGCATTGCTGAGATTTCTGCCACCAAAGTTTTAAATATTTCAGACAAAGCTTCAATGAGCAAAATGTCCAGTTTTAGAGATGTACCTCCCTCAGGCAGAGCTAGGCTCCATCTGTATTAGTCAGCTCAGGCTGCCATAACCAAATGCCATGGACTGTGCGGCTTAAGTGACAGAAACTTATTTTCTCTCAGTTATGGAGACTGGAAATCCAAGATCAAGGTGCCAGCATGGCCAGTTTCTGGTGAAAGCTTTCTTCCTGATTTGTGGATGGCTGCCTTCTCTCTGTGTTCTCACATGGTAGAGTGAGAGAGTGAGAACGCAAGAGCAAGAGAGAAAGAGAAAGAAAGAGAGCGTGCTAGTTCTCTGGTGTATCTTCTTTTGAGAGCATAAATCCCATCCTAAGGGCCTCACCCTCATGACCTCATCTAAACCTGATTATTTCCGATAAGCCCCATTTCCAAATATCATCACGCTGGGGCTGAGGGCTTCGACATACGAATTTTGGGAGGACACAATTCAGTCTGTTGCACTATCCGAAGAACAGAGTGGGTAAATTCTAAAGATTACAACAGAGATTCCTATAGGCTTTCTATACCAAACCAAGAGCAGTATGTGGCACATAGTAGTTGTTAAATAAATACTTGTTGAACAAATTGAAAAATGAACAAATATCTATCTTTACCACTAGACCTGTCCTTCCAACGCCATAGTATCACAGAGGAAGCAGTATGCATATATTAAGCAAACGAATATATTAATGAATTAATACTTAGTACCCACATACTCTAACATTGGAGATAGCTGGGTGCATCTCACTACCTGCTGCTAAAGGTTCTCACTGCTTGATGTCTGTTCACTGGGTTCCTATTGCCACTGCAGAGCCTTCAGTGGTTACCTGCCCTTGCAAGAAAAGATGGGTGGGATGAGGTTTAAATGAAGCAGAGCTGGGTTCTAATCCTAAAGCAGCCATTTCATGTTTGGGTGAAACTGGGAAAATGGCTGAATCTCTTTGATAAGATTAGTATCTTTAGGTATACAAATACCTTCCAAGGAAATCAATTGAGGAGTTAATGATTTCAAACAAAATTCTATTTCACCAGCTTGGAGTAACATCTCAGTAAATGTCAATTCTCTTCTGATAGTGGGCAATTTTCATTTTCTACAAATTCTGTTTCATCTTGGGGATTTTTTTCCCCCCAAAAATTGTGTTCAGTCTTGGCACCATAGGTAATCCAGGTGCTCTGGCCTCTTGAAAGGTTCTGGAGGTTTGTTCTGCCTGACCCTTCTTCTTGGTGCCTCAGTACATCCAAGGGGCAGGCATGTGTCCTAAGCTTAGTCAATGAGGCTTTCTCTTAGGATTTCCTGAACAGAGTGATGTGAAGACAAAAAAAACTACAGTTCATTCATTCCAGGTATTAAGGTGTTACCTTAACAAACAGGTAACTTTTATCCCAGTTCCTGTCTTATTTCCCAGCCTGACTCTCTGGTCTTCCTTTCAACTCTGTGAATTCCCCAGTACCCTTCTAATATATGATTAAGTTGGCCAAAGTTATAGTCTCTGGCTTGCAACCACAAAACCCTATCTAAAACTTCTAGTTTTAGAGTTTTAAAATTTGACTAGAGGCCATTAAAGTAACCAAAACAAAAAGAAGTAATTATCTTGTTCATAGGCAGAGATTTGATATTATAATGATAATTCTTTTTAATAAAAGCAATGAGACAGTGATTAAACCATAAAAAACGCTTATTCCTAACTGGGATTAAAAGGGTAAAAGAAGGAGACTAACTCTACTGAATAGTCAAAAGGTACTATTATGCCCCAAATTAGCAACACCGAAGTACTAGGTTATTTAATTAAGGACACATTGATGGCTATTTTGAAAAAAAGTAACTTCATGTATCAAAATAAATTCTAGATATTTAAATGCAAAAAATAATCATAAAAATTTTATAAGAAAATAATATATTAATGTCCTTAAGATCTTGGAGTGAGGAAAGCCTTTCCAAGAGTGGTACAAAAACTAAAATCATAAAGGGAAAAAATTGATTAATTTGACAAAATACGTTTTAAAATTCTCTGTAAAGGAAAAATATCAAACATGATTCCCTCAACTGAACTGATTTTCAGTTTTCTCCTGGCCTCATAATATCACCTTCAACCTACCATTTAACCACTTTAACTGTTTGTTTTGAAATCATAGTAAAGGTTCTAGTTTAGCACTTAGTTATCCAATATTGATCCAGATTCAGGAATCTGGTGGCAGTCACCTTGAACTGAAATGTGCACTCTTGAAATATGCCTAAAACAACAAGGATAGTGTTTTAAAACACATATTATATGTCAAGGTAAGAGCTTTACGTTTATTGCCTCATTTAATCCTAACAAATCTATAAAATAAGTACTACTGCTATATCCATTTTACAGAAAAAAAAATCTAGAGTTGGAGAGATTAAGTTATAGGCATAGTTATTAAATGGCAGACTGAAGACTTGGACTCAGGTCTGTCTGTACACAAAATATGTGTTCCTAGTGGCTTCATTGCACGGCCATTTATGAAATGGAGATATAAGGTATGTTTAGAAGGCTTAGTAAAAAGAAGATAAGATGACTCCTATGGTTCTCCCCTTATCAAAAAAAAGCAAGCTTCACTACACATTCAATCACACATTCTTCATTTAAAACCCTTTATTGAGAGCCTACTATGTGCCGAGTATAAGTTCTAGAAGTTAGTAATCCATCAGTGAATAAATCAAATGTCCCTCAAGGGAGGAAATAGGCAGTACAAAACAAATACATACATAATATGCCAGATGGCAATAAATGCTATTAAAAAAAAGAAAGCATTTACGGAGGACAGAGTGACAGAGAGAAGGCAAGTTGCTCTGCTATAATGAGTCGTCAGGAAAGGCATCTCTGTTAAGACGACATTTGAGCAGATACTGGAGCCAAGTTAGGGAGCCAAGCAGATATTTAAGAAGAGAGTAATGAACATAAGAATTTCAAGTGCAAAGGCATGAGCCTGCCGGGCATACTTGAGGAACACCCGGGAGAGCAGTGTGGCTAGAGTGAGCAGGGTCTGAGTGGTGGGTGGTGGGAAATGAGGTCAGAGATATGGGAGGGGCTAGAACACGTGGGGAAAATGTCCACCTACCACGCTCACAAAAACCACCCCAAGTGCCAGTGACTATGGGACAGCTCTGGGCTGACTACCAAGAAGAAGCCATTCTAGACTCTTGTGTTCTCAGAAGAGATCCACACGATCTGACTGTAGACTCGAATCACCCAGCCCTGCTGTTCTCAACCAGAAAGACAAACCAGGCCCTTGAAAAATGGGAAGCCAGAAGATGTTTATGGTTAACTTACACATCTGCTAGATAATCTCTTCCATTATTGTTTTTATCAAGCAGCGTAGACTAAACAGTTGAAATGATCAATTAGCTTAATTGCAACTTGGAGCCATGTTCCCTACTGTGAAATGAATTCTCTCCATTCTGACTAGGTTATGTGTTTGAGATTTATGTGTGATATTGCTGTTATGACTTTGGCTTAAAATTACTCTGATATCCCTCCTTCTGGGTTCCTGTTAAAAATTCAGCTTGCTTAACACTCAATAGTCAGCACACAATGAGGGAAATAGCTTTGTGCATTCTGCAAATAAAACTTTATTTTTTAATTCTGTTCAACTGTTGCCAGATGTCCTATGAAAGCTTGTGATTAGAACTCGTCTGGTCAAAATCCATATTAAAATATGCTTTTTGCCAAAAAAGAGTGAGGGATTGGGAAGGTAACCTTCAAAACAGATTTGTTTTTTACTGGACTTGAGTTATACTAAGAAGTCATATTTCTAAAGAGCAGGTGTTGGCAAAATTTTTTCTTGCCCAGAACCACATAGTAAATATTTTCAGCTTTGTGGACCATCAAACCTTTTTTACAACTACTCAACGGAGGGTGAAAGTATATGTAAATGGATAAACAAGGCTTATTACAATAAAACTCTATTTACAAAAGCAGGTGACAAGCCAGATTTGGCTCACAGGATGTAGCATGCAGACTCCTGCTATAGAGTCTCTGGTTATTTTATTTCTGTAAGTGCTTAGGGAAACAGGTAGAGAGGTAGAAGAATAGCATTGCTTCTTTCTTTAATTCCCCTACTCATGAATATCATAATTAAATGTAATTATCAAAAAAGCAATCAAACTAAAATAAATATCAAAGAGAAATAATAAGTGGGGAAATACAAATTTCCTCTGTACCCTGGATGATACAAAATATATTGATGGGGACCAACCTGCCTTTGCAATAGGACATGGCAACTGTCTTATGAAGAGGGGTTTCTGCTGAGTCATATTCTCCCTCCCTCCTACTTTGTTGTGTGTGAAATCTGATGAACATTCTCGGGGGTCACTATGACACTCGCCTCAACCTCCTAACTATCATGGACTCCCCTGTATGGGGCAGAAGAAACTTCATGGCTCTTACTGGACTCAGCCTGGTTGTCTTTCCGGTCCTGACATGCCAGGACCTTCCACAAAGCATCTTTAGCACGTCACACAGTTCTGTGGCTGCACACAGACCACCAGGAATGTGCTCTTCGAAAAAGAAGAATGAGCCAGAGACAGGACTGCTTCACACAGCTGCTCAACTCAACTATAAACCCTTAGAAGGTCAAGGTCATATGGTGTATTTGTTCCCTCTCCTCTGTAAGAGGCTAACATGGACCTGTCTACATAGAAGATGCTTGATAACGCTGGTTGCAGGGAGATACCCAAGACACTACTGCCATTATCCATCCATCACTTGGGGCCTTTTGAGGTCTCAATACTCAGCGGCCTTCCCTGACCTTTTCCTGCCTCCTCATGGAACATCTCACACACAAGCTGGGAAATAAGCCTGAAGCTGAGATTCTTTACCTGGTGTGAAATCTCAGAATTTTGCCTTAATGGGCCAGAAGCAGATAAATTTAGTGATTCCGTAGCAATAAATCAGACACCATGGGTCCTCATTAACTATCACTGATGGTAGAAAACCCAAAAACAGAACTGGAGAATGGTGGGACCTTTGAAAGACACAGGTTCCCCTTTCCTCTTCACCACTGGAGTTTGTTGTTGTTGTTGTTCTCGTTCTTTTAAGATTACAGTAACAAACTGTTCTCAGAAAAAGGCATTAGTGCCCCGAGTGCTGGAGGATCTACTGTCAACGCAGCATTACCACTGTCCTAAGGCCGGTAAACCCTGCCCATTTTTTTTTTTTTTCTTTTTTCGGTACGCGGGCCTCTCACTGTTGTGGCCTCTCCTGTTGCGGAGCACAGGCCGGACGCGCAGGCTCAGCGGCCATGGCTCACGGGCCTAGCCGCTCTGCGGCATGTGGGATCTTCCCAGAACGGGGCACGAACCCGTGTCCCCTGCATCGGCAGGCGGACTCTCAACCACTGTGCCACCAGGGAAGCCCTAACCCTACCCATTTTTTGATTGAGTTGCCTATTTTTTTGTTACTGCAACTCTCATTTTTTATCACCCGAAGATTCCAACATGCTCCTCAAGACCAGAGAGGCAGCTCACTTTCCCACCCCAGAGCAGCAAGGACCCGTGGGCACTTACAGTTCATGCTGGTAAACATTTAACAACAGGCTCTCCAGGAGGTAATCAAAAGCCCTGATCCCTAGCATGTGCCCACTTCTGTAGTATAAATACTCACTCTGGCCGATTTCAAGCTACCCACGAGATAGGAGTGAATGCAGAGTTTGGAAGATAGGCCACAATCAGCTTTTGTGGGCTGGTACAAACAGACCTCAGCACACCACTGCCTGTGCAGGTGTTTCAGAAACAGAGAAAATGGGCAGACAAGAACCGGTAGCTAGAGCACGATGAACACCAGGTCACGGGGCCAACTCCTGGAGGCCCTGGGGCAGCTTTTTGCAAGAGATCTCCTCTCTGGGTACCCTGAGAAGTCACAGAGTTCATGATCCCCAGCCTGTGGGAGGTGGCTCGGACAGAATCTACAGTGAAGATCTGATAAGGACTCAGTCAGTAAGGCTCAGCTGCACATTGGGTGAAATCTGAAATCCAAAGCCAAGACCCCCCTCCCAATGGCCTGGAAAGGCGAGAAGCAGCCGTGCTCCTCTTGCTCTGGCAGCAGAGTTATGCCCGGAAGCTGCACACACAGGGGAGCCTCTTGAATACGTGCTGAAGGAGTTAAGGCGCTCTGCTGTGACTGGCGGGTGGCCAAGTCTCCACCACGGGAGGGGAAGCAGAGAGGCTGGTGGTCACAGTTCCAGGTTATCTGAAATACTCAGAAGCATCCCGGAGCGAGGGGGACGTTCAGATGATAGAGAGGGCACAAACAGGTTCATGGGCATAGGAAAGTTTAGGCTTATTACCAGGAATGGTTAAATCACCAAGGTTCTTGCATTTTGCCCTATCTTCCTCCTTTTCCTTACCAGCTGGCAGAAAATGGTGAGTGAGCACAGAGGTAGTGGGAGAAAAACAAAGGAACTCCTTATAGTAGAACAAACAAGAGGCTGGGTTTCATGTGCATAAAACTGAAACCCCTTTCCTTCACCAGGCAAATATGGGGCCGCCTCACCCCATCCAACTCCCTGCTGCTTATTCTGCCCTGGATGTGATCAGAGCATTCAGGCAGATTACACAAATGCTGAGGGATACGTCCTCACAGAGACATACACGCATGTTTACAGTAGCATTATTTATAATAGCCAGAAGGTGGAAACAACCCAAATATCCATCAACTGATGAAAAGATAAACAAAATGGGGTATATCCAGACAATGGAATGTTATTCGGCTATAAAAAGAAATGAAGGCCTGACATATGCCATGAGTTGGATGAATATTGAAGACACTATTCTAAGAGAAAGAAGCCAGTCACAAAGGACCATGTATGACCATTATGATTCTGTTGATACGAAATGCCCAGAACAGGGAAATCTATGAGACAGAAATTAGATTTAATGGTTGCCTAGGGCTGAGGGCAGGAGAGGGGAGAATAGAGGGAGATCGCTAAAGGATTTTAGGTTTCTTTTTGAGTTGATGGAAATGTTCTAAAACTGACTGTGTTGATGGTTGCACATATCTGTGAATATACTAAAAATCATTGACTCGTACACTTTAGATGGGTGAATTATAATGGTATGTAAATTATATCTTAATAAAGCTGTTTTATAAAAAGCTGAGGGGAGCTGATCAGAGTGTGCTCACCCCTTGCCTCACGCCCTCCTCCTTGTTACCACAGTTGATGCTCCATCCTGGGAACGGCGTTCAGAGCAGCCAGATGTGCTGAATGGTGGGTATAGGACCTCTTGAGATACAGAAGCAAACCTCTTCAGACATTGAAAACCAAGTGGGACAGAACACACCTAAAGAGACAGATTAAAGGTCAGCAGTGCAGCCACTGTCCCCCCAGTCATCCATTCAGACACCCAAGAGTTATCCTGGACACTCCCTTGTCCCTCATCCTTACGTAGTCTGTGCATGGTGCCGCCTAAACGTTTCAAATCTCTCCACTTCTCTCCATCTCCACTGCTAACCCCAGGCCCAAGTCTGAAAACTCCAGTAGCCTCCTAACCATCTCCCTACGTTCAATCCTGCCCTCCCTGCCTTATTCTCCATCTTGCAGCCAGAGTGAACTTCCTGAAACCCAGATGTGACCAAGTCACAATCCCCAACGACTTTCCATCGCTCTTAGGAAAGAGGACAACTCCTTAAGCTTGCCTGGAAATCTCTGCATCATCTAGCCCCTGCCTCAACCTGCCAGCTGCAGCCTACCAGAAGCCCTTGCTTCCACTGCTCCAGCCACACTGGGTTCCCTTTAAAGAACAACGCTTCTCTATTCCACAGGGCATTTGCACATGCTGTTCCCTTGGGCAGAAAAGCTAGTCCCTAACATTTCACCTGGATCCTTTTGATCCTTCAAATTTAGTACCCATGTCACTCCAAGAGGTTCCCTGACCAGTTATTAAAAGTGGCTGTTCCCCATCCCCCACACTATTCTCCGTCACAGCAATCTGTTAATTCTCTTCCTAACGTTATCACAATCTGTCATTGGTCTGATGATTTATTAAGTATCTACTGAAATGCAAGTCTCCTCACCTTGTCCCAGACTACCTATTCTCTCCCACACAGTCACTGCCAGCCCCATACACAGAATAAATTCTCAGACTAAATTTAAGATATGAAATTCATTTTTAGCCTCCACCCTCTTCCTTCCTATGTTCTCTTTCACCTCTGAGAGGCTTTGTATCTCCTTGCTGCCCTGGGGCTTCAAGGCACATCCCCTCCCCCAACCTGGCCTGACCTATGCACAGTGCCTTCCTTCTGCCTCCTGCCCCTCCTCCATCTGTGTTGCTGCTGACCTCAGCTAAAGCGTAAAGAAGAAATTCATATCTAACTGAATTAACTTACAGAGAAGTGAGAACGTGGCTAGCCCCTTGAACAGTTATAGGAGTGATATTTCCGGAAGAGGACCTGTGTGACAACCCCTTGAGTAGAGCGGGCAGAGGCACGTGAGAGGCAGGCCCAAGGAGCTAGTTCCCCAGCTTCTTCAGGTAAAAGCATCCTTAGCTACCCAGGCTTTTCACCACTTCTCTCCTTCCTTTACTCCTGAACTTTTACATTTCTCTCCCTGCAGTTTCCATGGCATCAGCAACTCCCAGATGGATACAGAAGATGGGGCAGCGGCGTCTTCATATGTTTGGGATTTTATTTATTTATTTATTTTTGTATTTGGGGATATTTTTAAGCCTAAGTTCTGTGATTTGAAGACCATCTATATTGATTGCTGTGTTGATTTTTATGTAATTTCTCCTGAATTTCATGCCCCAAACTTAACCAGATTTTTAGATTGCTTCACATTGGACATTTTTTCCTAGAACTACAAAAAGAAACCACTGGAAAAAAGAGAAATACACTACAAAGTATGCAGTTATACAACTGCAAACTCCATAGCTAAACTAGTCTAGATCAAAGGATCCCAGATTTTGAGTGTTTGCTGGCCTCTGCATCAGGTCAAAAGCTCAAGCTGGTTTCCCCCAGGCATAAGTCCTTCGGGGCAGAGCTTCCCATGGTTTCCCCACCTAAGAACCATTTGGGACACTTGTTACAAATACATTTTCTCAATCTCTGACCTGCTAAATTAGAACCTTCATGGGAGGGACCACCGCCTTTATATATCTTACCAGGTGCCCTTCTGTTAAAGATTACAGAGTGAGAAGTCTCCTCCAGGAAAGGGTGGTGGCGGTTTTTTCCTTGATAGTTTCAGATCTGTAACCTTCATGGTGGGCCCCACTGCCAGAATTTCTGATCCAGTGAGATGGGGCCAAAGGATGTGAATTTCTAAGAAGATCTCAGATGGTGCTGATGCTGCCTGTCTCAAGGGGCAACGCACTTTGAGAATCACTGCTTTAGAGCAAAAGTCCTTGAATGAATTGTCTGTGTTGGCTGCCCCTTCTGCTTCCTTCCCGTTCCCTCCAGAACCACTCCAGTTGGGATTTATTCCCCATAACTTCCCTGGCACCACTACTGTCAAGATCACCATCGACCTGCTCATTGCCAAGTCCAGCCCTCATCTTCTTGGCCCATTTGACATGCCTGATTGCTCCCTCATCCACGAAATAGTCTCTCAGCACATCTCTAAGACAACCCTCCCACTCTCCTGGTTTTCTTTCTACTCACTTACTTGGAGACAGTCTCCTCAGCTTGGGGATCTCTTTTCTTTATTCTCTGCGCTCACTCCCTACATAATCCAGCCCCATAGCTTTAAATAACATCTATGGGTTAATGGTTCTCAAATACATACCTCAAGCCTGGTGATCTCTCCAGAACTATATAGGAATTGTACATGTTTTCATATATCTGACTGCCTTCTCAGCACCTCCACTCATATTTCTATTAAGTAGTCATCTCAAAGTTAACACTTTCAAAACCAAGCTCGCATGCCCCCTCGCCTCCACGATCGTGCTCCGCCGCTCCATCTCAGAGAACAGCAGTCCCATCCTTTTAATTGCTTAGCCCAAATCGTTTAGTCATCCCTGTCTCCTCTCTTTTTATCACAGCTCATACCCGATCTATGAAAAATCCCGTTGGATTTCAAATCTCACCATTGCTCATAACCTCCATTGCCACCACCCTGGTCCAAATGACTTTTGACTCTCTTCTGTATTATTGCAACAGCTTCCTAACTGGTCTCCTGGCCTCTGCTCTTGCCCTGCTTTGGTTTGTCCTCCACGGAGCAGTCATAGCAATCCTGCAGTAGGAAGTCAGCTCAGGTTCTGCTAAAAACTCTCCAGTAAGTTCTCATGCTATTAGGAATCAAAAGGAAGTCTTAACAGTGACCTGCAGAGCCTGCACGGTCAGCACATCCTCCCTGGTCCCCACCGTCATCCACCACACTCCCCTCACTCATGCCCGCAGCCAGACTGGGCTGGCTCAATGTGCAGGACACCACAGAGTCTTAGCACTTTGCTGTTCCCGGCCTGGGATGCTCTCCCCCTACATGTCTGCATAGCTCCCCCTCGCCTTCTCCCGGTCCTTGTTCAAATGTCAGCTTCTCAGGAAGCCTTCCCAGACCAGGCTCCCTCAAATTGTAACAACCCTACCCTCACTCCCTGTCCTCTCTAATATTTTCATAGGACTCTTTCTAACACACTGCTTAATCCTCTTCCGTTATTTGTCTATCTACCTCCACTAGATTGTAGGTCAATAAAGGAACAGATTTTGTAGATTTTTGTTTATGGCTATACCCATAAAAGCACATAACTGGTGCTTAAAAAACAATTCGTGAATGAATGAATGAGTTCTGATTTTGATATCAGGTGCTATACATACATTATCTCACGTATCCCCATTTCCCACCAGAGGAAACTGAGGTTAACAGTGGTTATGTAATCTGTCTAAGGTGAAAACAACCTTTAGGGCAAGCCCCTGTGTGTCTATGGGCTAGAAGGGTGATTCCATAACCTTCTGATTGATGTCTTTTGATGTCTTATTAGACATTGAACTTTGTCCCCAAACCTGTCATTTGTCCCCAAATGATAGGATATTCTCAGCTACAAGTACATCTGGGACCCAAACACATCTGTTGATTCTTCCACAACGCTGGCAGTCCCTACAGTTTCCCTCATATTCTAATGAATACATTTAGCTACCTGAAAGCATTCTCAGTGTATCACGTAGTAAGTAACAGTTCCCTCTGTCCAGTTCTCTGTCCCAACACTCAATGTTTTCTACACTTCCTAACTCCTGGGCCGTTGATTCCCACTCAGAGGCCTTCTGAACCACGGTCTATCTTTAGAGCTTGCAGTGGGGTTGGGCTGGAGACAGGGCCCCCTCTGTCAGTCAGTAGGAAAGTGGGTACGTGAGAAGATGTCATCCCCAACTTTCTTCTCTAAATGTCTCCTGGTCTTGTTTTTACCCTGTTCTTTAATATCTTTGTAATCACCATGTCAGCATTAGAATCTTCACAAAACTAAAAGGAAGCCTCACTTGACGGGAAAAATAAAATAAAAACAAACAAACATAAAGTTCTCCGAGGAAGGTGGCCCTCTCCCTGTTTGTCTCCAGCTACGTTTCTGCTCCTACTTACAGGATCTTTTCAGTCTCTACAGAAATAGTTCCTTTTCCACTGTCAACAAAGAACCCTAAATGGTAATACTTGGAATTATTCCTCCTGCCATTCCTTTGCTTTTCCAAAACTTCTGTGCAAAATCTCTACTTCTCTGTCATCCCCTTTTCTTTCCTGTTTACAGCCCTCTTATATCTTTTAAAATAATTGCTCTTAACAAGAGTGCTTCGAATTTTATTAAAAGTCAATGACAAATCTCAAAGACACCTAAAAATATAGAGAGCATCTAACTTGTATTAGGAGACCTCTTGATGGAGGAGGTGTTGCTGTCCTTGTCACTGAGAATTGCAGGGATCTGAGTGACAAATTCCCTAAGGAATGTATTGCCTAAGGAATACATTTGTCTGAAAATTTGTCTGAGTGACAAATTTCCTAAGGAACGTATTGCCTAAGGAATGAATCTGATGGTTTTGGTGACACCCTCTAATAGGAACACAGACAAATAGGGACTGCTCCCCCGAGGAAGGGTGCACCCAGGCAATGTCTGAAGGGAAGTCAGAGGTCATGATCCAGAAAATCCCCATGACCAGGGTCAGCACTGCTGCCATCTGGTAGCCTCCCCCAGGAATCAGAGATGGGGTTACTTAGAGACATTCTGAGGAGGCCCTGTCTACCCCACTCCCTAGGACTTCTGGGTCTGCAGAGGTCTGAGTGAAAACAGGAAGAATAAATGCAAAAGAGGCAGAAACTCTGCTCGGGGATCTGTCTGCCAACATGATCGAAACTACCCACAGTAAGAAGGCACCAGGGAATAGGCAGGTGCCCAGCAGAAGGTATGGTGCTGCTGACCTTGGTAGCCAAGGGGTCAATCACAGGAGGAGAAGGTTCGGGGACCAGTTAAGACCCGTAGAGGCCCTCAGCACTGAGAAGATACAGCGTCCTCCTCCACACAGAGTTACCTTTTAAATAAACAATGATAAGCCATAAAATAAGTATGAAAGAGTCCAAGAAGTTCTAATGTTTCTCCCTAGGACATCAAATAATTTGAAAAGGAAAAATACAGTGCCTCCAACTCACTGGTGCCCTACACACACACACACACACACACACACACACACAGAGTCTTTCTTTGGGGTAACACAGCAGTTCACGTCAGAGAAGGTTTTCCTCATATAGGAACTTGCCTGAAAGTAGAAGACATTTATTCAGATTCATCTATCCCTTATTGAGTGCCAGCTCTATGCCAGGTACCATGCTCAACCATTTTGCAAATCTCATTTTCTAATCCCAGCAACAATACAGTTTCATGGTGATGTGGGGACAAATTCCCTCCATTCCATCCAAATGGGAGTAAAGCAAAGAGTTTGGCAATACCCTCCTGGACCATAGACTGTGTTTTACAAACAAGAAAACCAAATGTGTTGGTTGGGTTCACCAAGTAGCAGAATCCAAGACAGGTTAGACCTGCAAGTGATTTATTGAAGGAAAGAACATGAGTAGTCAGGGAAAGCCTTCAGACCCCTGTGAGGAAGAACAGCAAGGAAGGGGAGTCAGGTAGGAAGAGTCTAGGGCTGCAGGGCAGTTCCAAGAAAGGCTCAGCCAGGTTTAGGAGGTCATCAAGCCAAAGCTACCCACTGGAGAAGTCTCAATGCATCCAGAATGGATCTACCTTGATCTCCACTGTGCCAGTCACTGGCTGGGAAGAGCCTGTAGGAAGCCTGGCTGGAGGGGATCCAGAAGGACAGGACCTGGCAGGGGATGGAGGAGGGGGTGGGGCATCTGTCAGTTATGCCTCTGCAGCAGGAGATCTGAATAGTGTTTCCATGGCTGCCATACCTGGGTATTAGAGAAGTAAAATGAATTTACCTCATTTTAACTACGAATAAAGTAAATTCATTTTAATGAATAAAGTAAATTCATTAAAATGAATTTACTTTATTCATAGTTAAAATGAATTTAACTATGAAATCATAGTTTCACCACAAAACTATGATTCGAATCCAGGCTTTGGGGATCCATATTCCATATTTTTCTTACTCTACCAAGCAGATCCTTTATTTGGGATGATGTGGAATTGTGGAATTTTGGGTTATTTGAATTTATCTGTTAAAGTTTTCACTTTTTAAAATAAAAAAACGGTCCCCTTTTAATGTGTTGCAGTCAGGTCACTTACAAGTTGGGGAGTGTTGCCAACTACCGGGCTGTCCAGTGTAGAATTTTATCCAGGTTTCTGGGTCCGAGCTTGAGCCATAAGAAAACATGACACCCTTGAAAAGTACCCAGGCATCTTTGTACCTCAGGCATCTCTGAAAGAGGACTTGCATTCTTGCTGGAGACACAGCATTCTGCCCTATAAAATGTCTTTCCACAGGCTGCTGCCCTAAGACAATAAAGAGAAACGTCAGCCTCTCACTGTGGCAAAGATATGCTTTTCTGCCCCATTCACCCTCCTCTTTCTCTCCTTACTACAGAGAAGGTTTTGTAGCACAATAAGCCAGCAGAGTTGTGCTGTCAATGATAGCAAAAGAAAGGTTTGTTAAGTAGATGCCACCCTCTGAGGAATTTGTTCATTCCACCAATATTTATTGAGTACCTATCATATGCCAGGAACTAGAAATGCAGTGTTAAACAGGGGGACAGACAAGGTTCTGTTATCACGAAGTTTTCCCTCTAGTGGGAGGAAGAAGACAATAAACCACAAATAAATAATACTGAATGGCAGTAACTGCTATGCAGGCTATAGAACATTACAAGGGGCTCAAGAGTGCTGGGGGAGGGCGATGATGCTGAAATAACCTGGTCAGGGAAGGCTTTTAAGCATGGAAACCAGAAGGGAGCCAGCCACATGGCGATGCAAGGAGAAGCATCCCAGGCAGAAGGAATCTAGGAGAAGAAAGACAGCGCCTAGAGGCAGGAACATGCATCCTGCATTTGAAGCACTGGAATGCAGGTCTGCGTAGCTGAAGCCTGGAGGGTACACAGAGGGTGTCTGGGTCACAGAGTTCGATAGGGCCCAGCTCACACAAGACTCTGTGAATCAAGGCAAAGATTGGATTTTATTCTAAGTGCAGCTAGAAACCACTGGAGAGCTTTAAGCAGCATAGTCCTAGGAGTCAATCTGGTGCTGTGGGGAGAATGCCCTGTGGGAAGCAAGGATACAAGGGGAGGGCTGTTTGGCAGGGATGGCCATGGGCCAGAGGGGAGACAATGGTGGCTATGGAGAAGGCGGTGAGATGTGATTAGATTCCAAATGTCCTTGGCTTGCCCCTGTGGAAGCCTATAGAAAACCAACCTCGTCTGTGTGGCATTGAGGCTGAAATAATAGTCTCTTGACCCTGACCCCTTGGGGTGCCACTGGGAGGTCAGCAGGTTGCAGCCTGGACCGGGGGAGGGGCAGAGGGTCTTAACCAAAAAGAGAGATTAAAGCCAAAAGCATGGCCCCAACTTGATGCTGCATGGCTGAAGGGAGATCTGATTCAAACAGCAAAAATTCCATTTCTTGAATTTGGGGTATGGTAACGGAGTGTGACTGCACATCCCTGGAGACACTACAGGCCACACTAGTGAGCTATATAAAACCCACAGTAGCTAACAATTATGCAGGGCTCACTATGTACTAGCTACTAAGTTCTTTACCTCTGTTATCTCATTTAAATCTCATAACAACTCTATGATGTAAAATTATTACCCCCACTTTGTAGATGAGGAAACTGAGGCACAGAGAGGCTAAGTTACCAAATCTGATTACTCTCACTTTGAAGTCTCTCTTCTGCTAAATATGAGTGGGGGTCCAATGACTCCAAGGATACTGAACCCTCACTCAGCAACCCATGGCATTTAAGGGCACCTGGTCATTCTTCTAAGATGCACAGCCACGTGGCTGGTACAGTCACCCTGGAAGTGACCTTTCCCACTCTGGGCATTGCCAATACATCCTGCCTTTTGGAAAGATCCAACAGAAGACCCTAGAAGAAGATGCTCAGCCCTCAACAATCAGAAATTGCTGGTGCGCCAATGCCATGGCCCAGCTCTAACCAATGCACTGCTTACTCTCATGGTGGAAACACTTGGCAACAAATTCAGTCAACAATTATTGATTGACCTACTGAGTGCTAGGCACTGTACCAGACACTGAAGGTTAACACGGATCAAAGCCACTCCCTGCCTTCACTATTCTTACAAGTTACTAGGGATACCAACAGGTAAACTGGCTAAAGTTTGTAAAAGACGAGAATTAACAACACAAAATACTCATCTAAGTATTTAACCAGAAACTGCAGATCATAGAAGAGAAATGCATTAGCTGCACAGAAATTAGGATCTAGAATCCATGTGGGTTGGGGCAGTCGGGGAGAGACAGATTTAAGAGAAGTAAGGGGGAAATAATTGAAATTATTCTGGAGGAATTTGGAGTATTTTTAAGGTTTCCAGACATTTCACTGAAAAAGGTAGCATCTGGCTATATTTCTGCCTGAGGCCACTGTCTTTTTGTTTTTACATCTTTGTTGGAGTATAATTGCTTTACAATGGTGTTAGTTTCTGCTTTATAACAAAGTGAATCAGTTATACATATACATATGTTCCCATATCTCTTCCCTCTTGCGTCTCCCTCCCTCCCACACTCCCTATCCCATCCCTCTAGATGGACACAAAGCACCGAGCTGATCTCCCTGTGCTATGCGGCTGCTTCCCACTACCAATCTACCTTACGTTTGGTAGTGTATATATGTCCATGCCTCTCTCTTTGTCACAGCTCACCCTTCCCCCTCCCCATATCCTCAAATCCATTCTCCAGTAGGTCTGTGTCTTTATTCCTGTCTTAACCCTAGGTTCTTCATGACATTTTTTCCCTTAAATTCCATATATATGTGTTAGCATACGGTATTTGTCTTTCTCTTTCTGACTTACTTCACTCTGTATGACAGACTCTAGGTCTATCCACCTCATTACAAATAGCTCAATTTCGTTTCTTTTTATGGCTGAGTAATATTCCATTGTATATATGTGCCACTTCTTCTTTATCCATTCATCCGATGATGGACACTTAGCTTGTTTCCATCTCTGGGCTATTGTAAATAGAGCTGCAATGAATATTTTGGTACATGACTCTTTTTGAATTATGGTTTTCCCAGGGTATATGCCCAGTAGTGGGATTGCTGGGTCGTATGGTAGTTCTATTTGTAGTTTTTTAAGGAACCTCCACACTGTTCTCCACAGTGGCTGTATCAATTTACATTCCCACCAACAGTGCAAGAGGGTTCCCTTTTCTCCACACCCTCTCCAGCATTTATTGTTTCTAGATTTTTTGATGATGGCCATTCTGACTGGTGTGAGATGATATCTCATTGTAGTTTTGATTTGCATTTCTCTAATGATTAGTGATGTTGAACATTCTTTCATGTGTTTGTTGGCAATCTGTATATCTTCTTTGGAGAAATGTCTATTTAGGCCTTCTGCCCATTTTTGGATTGGATTGTTTGTTTTTCTGTTTTTGAGCTGCTTATAAATTTTGGAGATTAATCCTTTGTCAGTTGCTTCATTTGCAAATATTTTCTCCTATTCTGAAGGCTGTCTTTTGGTCTTGTTTATGGTTTCCTTGGCTGTGCAAAAGCTTTGAAGTTTCATTAGGTCCCATTTCTTTATTTTTGTTTTTATTTCTATTTCTCTAGGAGGGGGGTCAAAAAGGATCTTGCTGTGATTTATGTCATAGAGTGTTCTGCCTATGTTTTCCTCTAAGACTTTGATAGTTTCTGGCCTTACATTTAGGTCTTTAATCCATTTTGAGCTTATTTTTGTGTATGGTGTTAGGGAGTGATCTAATCTCATACTTTTACATGTACCTGTCCAGTTTTCCCAACACCACATATTGAAGAGGCTGTCCTTTATGCACTGTACATTCCTGCCTCCTTTATCAAAGAAAAGGTGACCATATGTGCGTGGGTTTATCTCTGGGCTTTCTATCCTGTTCCATTGATCTATCTTTCTGTTTCTGTGCCAGTACCATACTGTCTTGATTACTGTAGCTTTGTAGTACAGTCTGAAGTCAGGGAGCCTGATTCCCCCAGCTCCGTTTTCGTTCTCAAGATTGCTTTGGCTATTCGGGGTCTTTTGTGATTCCATACAAATTGTGAAAGTTTTTGTTCTAGTTCTGTGAAAAATGCCAGTGGTAGTTTGATAGGGATGGCATTGAATCTGTAGATTGCTTTGTGTAGTAGAGTCATTTTCACAATGTTGATTCTTCCAATCCAAGAACATGGTATATCTCTCCATCTATTTGTATCATCTTTAATTTCTTTCATCAGTGTCTTATAATTTTCTGCATACAGGTCTTTTGTCTCCTTAGGTAGGTTTATTCCTAGATATTTTATTCTTTTTGTTGCAATGGTATATGGGAGTGTTTTCTTGATTTCACGTTCAGATTTTTCATCATTAATGTATAGGAATGCCAGAGATTTCTGTGCATTAATTTTGTATCCTGCTACTTTACCAAATACATTGATCAGCTCTAGTAGTTTTCTGGTAGCATCTTTAGGATTCTCTATGTATAGTATCATGTCATCTGCAAACAGTGACAGCTTTACTTCTTCTTTTCCGATTTGGATTCCTTTTATTTCCTTTTCTTCTCTGATTGCTGTGGCTAAAACTTCCAAAACTATGTTGAATAAGATTGGTGAGAGTGGGCAACCTTGTCTTGTTCCTGATCTTAGTGGAAATGCTTTCAGTTTTTCACCATTGAGGACGATGTTGGCTGTGGGTTTGTCATATATGGCCTTTATTATATTGAGGAAAGTTCCCTCTATGCCTACTTTCTGCAGGGTTTTTATCATAAATGGGTATAGAATCTTGTCAAAGGTTTCTCTGCATCTATTGATATGATCATGTGGTTTTTCTCCTTCAATTTGTTTATATGGTGTATCACATTGATTGATTTGCATATACTGAAGAATCCTTGCATTCCTGGAATAAACCCCCACTTGATCATGGTGTATGATCCTTTTAATGTGCTGTTGGATTCTGTTTGCTAGTATTTTGTTGAGGATTTTTGCATCTATGTTCATCAGTGATATTGGCCTGTAGTTTTCTTTCTTTGTGACATCCTTGTCTGGTTTTGGTATCAAGGTGATGGTGGCCTCGTAGAATGAGTTTGGGAGTGTTCCTCCCTCTGCTATATTTTGGAAGAGTTTGAGAAGGATAGGTGTTAGCTCTTCTCTAAATGTTTGATAGAATTCGCCTGTGAAGCCATCTGGTCCTGGGCTTTTGTTTGTTGGAAGATTTTTAATCACAGTTTCAATTTCAGTGTTTGTGATTGGTCTGTTCATATTTTCTATTTCTTCCTGATTCAGTCTTGGCAGTTTGTGCATTTCTAAGAATTTGTCCATTTCTTCCAGATTGTCCATTTTATTGGCATAGAGTTGCTTGTAGTAATCCCTCATGATCTTTTGTATTTCTGCAGTGTCAGTTGTTACTTCTCCTTTTTCATTTCTGATTCTATTGACTGGAGTCTGCTCTCTTTTTTTCTTGATGAGTCTGGCTAATGGTTTATCATTTTTGTTTATCTTCTCAAAGAACCAGCTTTTAGTTTTATTGATCTTTGCTATTGTTTCCTTCATTTCTTTTTCATTTATTTCTGATCTGATTTTTATGATTTCTTTCCTTCTGCTAACTCTGGGGTTTTTTTGTTCTTCTTTCTCTAATTGCTTGAGGTGCAAGGTTAGGTTGTTTATTCGAGATGTTTCCTGCTTCTTAAGGTGGGCTTGTATTGCTATAAACTTCCCTCTTAGAACTGCTTTTGCTGCATCCCATAGGTTTTGGGTCGTTGTATCTCCATTGTCATTTGTTTCTAGGTATTTTTTAATTTCCTCTTTGATTTCTTCAGTGATCACTTCGTTATTAAGTAGTGTATTGTTTAGCCTCCATGTGTTTGTATTTTTTACTGCTCTTTTCCTATAATTGATATCTAGTCTCATGGCGTTGTGGTCGGAAAAGATACTTGATACAATTTCAATTTTCTTAAATTTACCAAGGCTTGATTTGTGACCCAAGATATGATCTATCCTGGAGAATGTTCCATGAGCACTTGAGAAAAGTGCGTATTCTGTTGTTTTTGGATGGAATGTCCTATAGATATCAGTTAAGTCCATCTTGTTTAATGTATCATTTACAGCTTGTGTTTCCTTATTTATTTTCATTTTGGATGATCTGTCCATTGGTGAAAGTGGGGTGTTAACATCCCCTACTATGATTGTGTTACTGTCAATTTCCCCTTTTATGGCTCTTAGTATTTGCCTTGTGTATTGAGGTGCTCCTATGTTGGGTGCATAAATATTTACAATTGTTATATCTTCTTCTTGGATTGATCCCTTGATCATTATGTAGTGTCCTTCTTTGTCTCTTCTAATAGTCTTTATTTTTAAGTCTATTTCGTCTGATATGAGAATTGCTACTCCAGCTTTATTTTGGTTTCCATTTGCATGAAATATCTTTCTCCATCCCCTTACTTTCAGTCTGTATGTGTCGCTAGGTCTGAAGTGGGTCTCTTGTAGACAGCAAATATATGGGTCTTGGTTTTGTATCCATTCATCTAATCTGTGTCTTTTGGTGGGAGCATTTAGTCCATTTACATTTAAGGTAATTATCGATATGTATGCTCCTATTCCCATTTTCTTAATTGTTTTGGGTTAATTATTGTAGGTCTTTTCCTTCTCTTGTGTTTCTTGCCTAGAGAAGTTCCTTTTGCAGTTGTTGTAGAGCTGGTTTGGTGGTGCTGAGCTCTCTCAGCTTTTGCTTGTCTCTAAAGGTTTTAATTTATCCATCAAATCTGAATGAGATCCTTGCTGGGTAGAGTAATCTTGGTTGCAGGTTTTTCTCCTTCATCCCTTTCAATAGTGGCTGCCAGTCCCTTCTGGCTTGCAGAGTTTCTGCTGAAAGATCAGCTGTTAACCTTATGGGGATTCCCTTGTGTGTTATTTGTTGTATTTCCCTTGCTGCCTTTAATATGTTTTCTTTGTATTTAATTTTTGACAGTTTGATTAATATGTGTCTTGGCATATTTCTCCTTGGATTGATCCTATATGGGACTCTCTGTGCTTCCTGGACTTGATTAGCTATGTCCTTTCCCATATTAGGGAAGTTTTCAACTATAATCTCTTCAAATATTTTCTCAGTCCCTTTCTTTTTCTCTTCTTCTTCTGGAACCCCTATAATTCGAATGTTGGTGCTTTTAATGTTGTCCCAGAGGTCTCTGAGACTGTCCTCAGTTCTTTTCATTCTTTTTTCTTTATTCTGCTCTGCAGTAGTTATTTCCACTATTTTATCTTCCAGGTCACTTATCCGTTCTTCTGCCTCATTTATTCTGCTATTGATCCCATCTAGAGTATTTTTCATTTCATTTATTGTGTTGTTCATCATTGTCTGTTTCATCTTTATTTCTTCTAGGTCCTTGTTAACTGTTTCTTGCATTTTGTCCATTCTATTTCCAAGATTTTGGATCATCTTTACTATCATTATTCTGAATTCTTTTTCAGGTAGACTGCCTATTTCCTCTTCATTTGTTAGGTCTGGTGGGTTTTTATCTTGCTCCTTCATCTGCTGTGTGTTTTTCTGTCTTCTCATTTTGCTTATCTTACTGTGTTTGGGGTCTCCTTTTTGCAGGCTGCAGGTTCGTAGTTCCCGTTGTTTTTGGTGTCTGTCCCCAGTGGCTAAGGTTGGTTCAGTGGGTTGTGTAGGCTTCCTGGTGGAGGGGACTAGTGCCTGTGTTCTGGTGGATGAGGCTGGATCTTGTCTTTCTGGTGGGCAGGTCCACATCTGGTGGTGTGTTTTGGGGTGTCTGTGGACTTATTATGATTTTAGGCAGCCTCTCTGCTAATGGGTGGGGTTGTGTTCCTGTCTTGCTAGTTGTTTGGCATAGGATGTCCAGCACTGTAGCTTGCTGGTCGTTGAGTGAAGCTGGGTGCTGGTGTTGAGATGGAGATCTCTGGGAGATTTTTGCCATTTGATATTATGTGGAGCTGGGAGGTCTCTTGTGGACCAGTGTCCTGAAGTTGGCTCTCCCACCTCAGAGGCACAGCACTGATTCCTGGCTGCAGCACCAAGAGCCTTTCACCCACACGGCTCAGAATAAAAGGGAAAAAAAAAGAAAGAATTACTAGAAGTAGAAAGAAAGAAAGAAAGAAAGAGGAGGGAGGGAGGGAGGGAGTAAGGAAGGAAGGAGGGAAGGAAGGAAAACAAGAAAGAAAGAAAATAAAGTAAAATAAAATAAAGTAAGATAAAATATAATAAAGTTATTAAAATAAAATAATAATTATTAAGAAAAAAATTGGGGAAAAAAAACGGACGGATAGAACCCTAGGACAAATGGTGGAAGCAAAGCTATACAGACAAAATCTCACACAGAAGCATACACATACACACTCACAAAAAGAGGAAAAGAGGAAAAAATTATAAATCTTGCTCTCAACGTCCACCTCCTCAATTTGGGCTGAGTCGTTTTCTATTCAGGGATTCCACAGATGCAGAGTACATCAAGTTGATTGTGGAGCTTTAACCTGCTGCTTCTGAGGCTGCTGGGAGAGATTTCCCTTTCTCTTCTTTGTTCTCACAGCTCCCAGGATCTCAGCTTTGGATTTGGCCCCGCCTCTGCATGTAGGTCGCCGGAGGGCGTCTGTTTTTTGCTCAGACTGGACGGGGTTAAAGGAGCCGCTGATTCGGGGGATCTGGCGCACTCAGGCTGGGGGGAGGGAGGGGCACGGAGTGTGGGGCGGGCCTGCGGCGGCAGAGGCCGACATGACGTTGCACCAGCCTGAGGCGCGCCATGCGTTCTCCCGGGGAAGTTGTTCCTGGATCCCTGGACCCTGGCAGTGGCGGGCTGGACAGGCTCCCCGGAAGGGGTTGTGGATAGTGACCTGTACTCGCACACAGGCTTCTTGGTGGCGGCAGCGGCAGCCTTAGCGTCTCATGCCCGTCTCTGGGGTCCGCGCTTTTAGCCGCAGCTCGCGCCCATCTCTGGAGCTCCAGACTTTTCCCCGGACTCCCTCCCGGCCAGCCGTGGCGCACTAACCCCTGCAGGCTGTGTTCACGCCGCCAACCCCAGTCCCCTCCCTGCGCTCCGACCGAAGCCCGAGCCTCAGCTCCCAGCCCCGCCCGCCCCGGCGGGTGAGCAGACAAGCCTCTCGGGCTGGTGAGTGCCGGTCGGCCCTGATCCTCCGTGCGGGAATCTCTCCGCTTTGCCCCCCGCACCCCTGTTGCTGCGCTCCCCTCCGTGACTCTGAAGCTTCCATCCTCCACCCCCCGCAGTCTCCACCCGCGAAGGGGCTTCCTAGTGTGTGGAAAGCTTTCCTCCTTCACGGCTCCCTCCCACTGGTGCAGGTACCGTCCTTATCCTTTTCTCTCTGTTTGTTCTTTTTTCTTTTGCCCTACCCAGGTACGTGGGGAGTTTCTTGCCTTTTGGGAGGTCTGAGGTCTTCTGCCAGCGTTCAGTAGGTGTTCTGTAGGAGTTGTTACACGTGTAGAGGTATTTCTGGTGTATCTGTGGGGAGGAAGGTGATCTCCGCGTCTTACTCTTCCGCCATCTTCCCGGAAGCTCTCGGTCATTATCCGCTGTCTTCTTTTGAGGCTAAAAGCACGGGCCATCTGCTTGATAAAGCTAATGTTAATTCAGGAAGCCATTTTGCTTCTGACTTCTATTCTGCCCAGGAGAGATGGAAGCAAATCTAATAGTACATGAAATGGGGGAAAATATGTTCTGGGCAGGCTCCCAGGCTGAAATCTGACTGCTCTTAAGAACTTGTCATGAGGCAGTGAGCAAGAATTGCTTGGGAATCATTTGTCAATAATTTGTATATTGGGAGAAAGACAAATCTTCTTTGGCAGAAGGAGGAAAGTTGGGAATCTGAGAACCCCAGGGTCCTAAAAAAAACCTCCCTCATCCACCTGACTTTTTCTCAGATATACGGAAAACCTTTGGGTCTTCAGTGGTGAAAGAATCACTTGATAGGATGGAGAAGAAAACAGGGAAGGTTTCTAGTGAAGGTCCCACCCTTTCTTCTAACTTAGAATTCCTCATCTGGGTCATATCACAGAGGTGGGAACAATGTTTTCAGAGGGCTGCATGAAAACATTCTCTGGGAAAGAGAACTAGAGGCTCTTAGGGTCCCTTTCTTCAACTCCTTGGCTGGATTATTGGTTTTTGACACCTTGGAGAGAACAACAAATCTGGGTTGACAGGGAAGCGAGGGCAGTTCTGGGTAGAGCCCCCAGGCATCTACCAGGCATTTATAATAGCCAGCAGGAGCACACTGCTTTATCTTTCTGATGAATAAGAATTCTTCTATTCATGATAATATTGACTCTTTGCTATTTAAATTGCAAATACTTTTATTCCATTTTTTGTTGCCTTTCAGCTCTGTTATGTTCTTTTTTCCTTACTGAAGGATTTTATTTTCATTTAGTCAGCTTTACCTTAGTCTTCATAATTTCCACTTTTGGCTTTATACATAAAGAAGGCTTCAACACCCAATATTGTAAATTATTGATATTATTACCCAAATCTAGCCAAATAACCAAGAGCCCCTTTCTATAGTACACCTCCTGCAGGAGGATAAACTCTACCCTGTTGAACTCAGCTGGGGCCATATAACTTGTCAGTCAATGAAATGCAAAAGGGAATGACATGTATCATGTATGAACAGGAGCTTAGAAAACCAGTGAGTGGCTCCTGTGCTTCTTTCCCCTCTATAACAATGTCATTAATGTGTCTAGAGATACAGCTCCATCAGCCCGGGCCTGAGGATGAAAGCAATACGGAAGACAACTCAGCTTGACCCATGATGGATATACAGCTCGAGCAAAAACCAGAACTTTATTGTAGTGAACTCCTGAGATTTGAGGGGCATTGTGACCACAGCACAACCCAGTCAATCTATCCTGACTTAAGGTATGTTTCTGGCCTTTCTCTTATGCCTACTGTTGTATTAGAAACACAGAGTCTTAATCCTTAATTACCTACATCTCACCCAACTAAGACTTAAAAGAAGCATAACCTCTCATCTGAAAGTCCTAGGAAACAAACAACAACAAATAAATATGTATATACAAACCACCTCCTCAAAGGTTTTACATGTTTGCTATTTTCTTCCTAAATTCAGCATTCCAGAATGATGCAGAGTGGCAAAAGGTGGGAATTGAAAAGGAAGGATAAATCCTTGGGGGAAAAGCGAGAGTTGCATTAAAACTATCTTGAAAACACTTGGTTTTAGGGTCTTAGTGTTGCCTTTCTTCCACTCACACAAGAGCCCTGGAACAGAATGGGTTCTCCCTGGGCAGGTCTGCATCACCATTTCATCTGTGACCACCTCCCTCTGTCAATTCCTCCTCCATCTGGGCCTGACTCAAAGCTCCACGTCCAGTGGCAACATTGGGTTGCCAGAAGAGGTTTGGGACAGTGAAGAATGGAATTTACCCAGGGGAATGCTGAAAGGTAGTGAAGCAGCAAGTCAGTAAACATTTGCCAAAATCCCATTTCTTCCAGCCTGTGGCTGCTGTTTATTCCTCGTGAATGCAAACACGTCTGGAGAGGCTGCTGTGTCACCGTCACCCTGGAATGCAACGCGCTTCCTCAAAGGTGGCATTGTGACCTAAATGCCACCGAGTTTGGAATGATCAGACTCACAAGCCAGGAGAGATTTTCAGGGGAAGATTTTTTTAATGCTCTGCCTCTATCTGGAAGTGATTCCTCCATCCTCAAAGGGGTGGAGCAGCTCTGGGAGATGCCACAGAGGTCCTGGAGAACGTTCAGAATTGCATCTTCTCAACTTTGAAACCATCTTCATAGCCTCTGAGTTAGCCAGTAATGAGAATTGATGGATTCTAGTCAGAATCCCATTTCTGTATGAATAAGACCTACTTCCGCTCTTCTGCCCAAATTTTGACATTGAAGAGCAGCCAAAATTTGACTCTCTTTTTTGTTTGTTTGTTTGTTTGTTTGCGGTACACGGGCCTCTCTCTGCTGTGGCCTCTCCTGTTGCGGAGCACAGGCTACGGACGTGCAGGCTCAGCAGCCATGGCTCACAGGCCCAGCCGCTCTGCGGCACGTGGGATCCTCCCGGACCGGGGCACGAACCCGTGCACCCTGCATCAGCAGGCGGACTCTCAACCACTGCGCCACCAGGGAAGCCCTGACTCTGTTTTGAGCCCGAAGTCGGGGCAAACGATACTGTTCCAAACCCCTCTGCAGCGCCCTCCACAGCTCAGCAGAGATTCACAGACATACAAATCAGCATTGGCTCCATGTAGAGGAGGTTGGAGATCCGGGCAGCTCCCGGAGAAGTCATACCCAGAACAATTAGTTACCAGCAACACGCATTCCAAACAGCGCATCACAGAAAACAGGAACCTCCCAAATTTGGTGCACTTAAGAACAGAAGCAGCTGGAAAAACAGAAAAAAAAAAAAAATTGGCAAAGATTCTAACACAAGGCTACATTTTTGCTTGAGACTGAACATTTGTGTCCTCCCCAAATCCATACGTTGAAACCTAATACCTAAAAGGATGGGATTTGGAGGTGGGGCCTATGGGAGGTGCTCAGGTCATGAGGATTCTGCCCTCATGCATGGAACTCGTGCCCTTAAAAAAGAGACCCCAGAGACCCCATGCCTCTTCCACCATGTGAAGACACAGAGAAAAAACAGTTAAGAACCAGGAATCAGGCTTTCACCAGACACCTCTATAACAATGAGAAATAAATGTTTGTTGCATATAAGTCAGTCTGTCTATGGAATTTTTGTTACAGCAGCCCAAACAGACTAAGAGAACTTTGAACAGTGAGAAGAAGAAACAGAGAAGCCGCTGCAGCTGTTACAGGAAGCCCTACCATGAGAAAAGGACATTCCAAACGGCATTGGAAGAACACATCAGTGAATTAGATGATGGAGAGCAGGAAAGGATACAAACTGGACCAAATCAAAGATAGTCTCATCACCTCCTTCATGGGAAGGAATCCAAAGGGAAGTATTATACAAGTTAGTTTTTACCATGGTAGTCATACTGAAGATACTATGTAGTAAATTCGATATGGCTCTCACTTCATAGCTTATGTGCAATCATTCAGAATTAATAAAAATATTTTTTCTTCCCAAACTCCCAGGGTAAAGAATCCCTTCAGGTTTCTTTTAGATAGGTATCTGATAGGTCTAGATAGGTCAACCCTGCCGCCAAGTAAAGTCAGGATTCTGGTGCTCAGACTGGAGAGCTCAGATAACCAATGCTCCCTACAGAACTGCACCAGGACCAGGCTTCGTCCCACCTGGGTGTGCTCCAAGCTACCCTTCACATCTACCATCTCCTTTCATGCTCACAATGCTTTTGTAAGGCAAGTAAGGTAGATATTTGACACGTAAGGAAAATGAGACCCAGGAAAGCGAGGGTCACGAAGTTGGCAAATGACGATGCTTTATCATTGAAATTGACTCTTGGGTCCTTTCCTCCAGCCCCTACTGCCCACCTGGCAAACCCTTCCAGAAAAATGCTGTGAATACTCAATGTTCAAGGCAACAAAGAAAGATGTGTTTTAGACACTTCTGAGGATGGCTTCACAGTTTCTTTGGGATCTACCCTGAGCCCAGAGGTGGACCCTCAATAGACATATCTAAAACATGAGATCTTGCTGCACCCTGGCCATGACTGATGGATCCAGGTGGACACCTGTTTCATTCAGAACATATCTCACAAACACATACACACACACACCCCAAATTCAGAGAGAGGGAGTTATTGGAGCTAGATTCTGTTGGGGGAGATTCTCTGAACCAATTCTTCTTGGATGCTGGTGAAATACTTCAGTATCCATTCAATTTTTTAATAGAATTTAATTTTTTTAAAAAATTTGCCTAATAAATCACTTTCTGCTACCTGCAATCAAAGAACCATAATTAATACAATACAATTTCTGCAATCTCTCCCATTCTGGGTCTTAAACGTGTTTTCACATAACACCTCTTGCTTTTATCCAAATGCAGTTCTCTCCTCTTGATTATCTTCTCTGCATTTGTCTAACAATGGCAAAGTTGGGGTAATTTCCATTTTGGCCACATTTTCCTTAGACTCACCAGCTATTGACCTTCTCAGATGACCAAGAAAACAAATTAGAGGCTGGAGAGAAAAAACACACTTAGGCACTTAAGAGGGATGAATGGACTGGCAGAAAGCCAATGGGATTGTGAAATTCCTGTTAAATTAATAAACTCCCTGTCAAATTGCCTCAGTTCCTCTGAAAACTGAGAAGGCCCACCAAAACCAGCTGGTTGATTCACATTGCTGGCTGGGTCAGTTCAGTATCCTTAAATCACCTTTCTTTTGAGTAGAAATTGCAGTTCACATAATACCAGATCAGCAGGCTGGTAGGTAAAATAACACTCATAAGAAGAGTATTATGAGCTCTGAGCTTGCGAGTGGAGTTGTACATATCTTAAAAATCATCGTTTAAACCTTAATCCCTGCCTTTGCTTGAACTAAGGGAGACAAGAATGGACTTTCAGTGGCTCTTCCATTGGATAAGGCTGAGTGCAGTGGCTATAAATTAGAAAATAACAAGTAGAGCTGTGAGGCAGCACTTGCCGTGCCCTGGAGATTTCCCACAGCTTTACTGACCGCTCCGCAGGATTATGGGGAAAGCATATCTGGCCTGGACTCTAGGGAAGGGGAATGATTTGCACAAGTGCCTAAAACACTGCACACAGAGCCCTTCTCATCCCTAGGTGGCATCAAGCATGGGTGACCAAGAGGGTATTTTATGAACCTCCAGAGGACTTCAGTGTAGCTAAAGGTGCTCTTAATTGGTTTTCTATTCAGAGGCATTAAATTAACTTTACCTAAAAATATTGCTTACTTAAGTCAATGAAGGCAAATTGGATTTAGATTTAGAGACTCAGTACAGCTGCAAAATAAGCTCTAAAACCTTCACATTTGTTCCATATGGGCGAAGCGAAGAGCAAATGACTTTGCAATTCTTGATTTGAGTGTAAGTACTATTGTGTCTGACACCAACTACTTTTTCACTCTTTCAGTTTGATATTGGGGGAAGATAAAAAAGTTAAAGAAACAGAGTCAGACTTGGATTCCTCTAAGCCGTTAGTCACCACAGATGGCTAAGCCACCCCACTGAGATGGAGCCAATAGAGAGCAGCCTTGCTCTCTTAGTTGGATATATTTAGACACAAAGAAAGAGCACTGAGGAGTGAGTCCTGAGGCTCAGGTCCAAAGCCCAACTTAGACAAGCACTTTCTCCCGAGTGAGACTACAAAATAAAGGATCTCAAGATTCAGTCATCTCTAAATCTCCTTCCAAGTCTGAATCATGCTTATAAATGGCCATTTTCTTTATTATTCCTTATTATCCTAAAATTTGGGTAAATTTTATCTCTAAAAGTTCTATGCAAAATCTGAACATAATAAATTCTTTTTTTAAAATTTTATTGACGTATAGTTGATTTAATGTTGTGTTCATTTCTGCCGTACAGCAAAGTGATTCAGTTATACATATATATATTATTTTTCATATCCGTTTCTATTATGGTTTATCACAGGATACCGAATAGAGTTCCCTGTGCTATACAGTAGGACCTTGTTATTTAGCCTTCCTATATATACTAGTTTGCATCTGCTAATCCCAAACTTCCAATCAATCCCTCCCCTCCCCCTCCCCCTCCCCCTTCCCCTTGGCAACCACAAGTCTGTTCTCTGTATCTGTGAGTCTGTTTCTGTTTCATAGATATGAACATAATAAATTCTTATTTATCTAAAATCTAAGCACCCCAAAATTTCAAAGAGTCAGAATGATCTTTGTGAAGACATATAATGTTCATATTAATGGTTACTACATTGTACAATATCCTAAATGAGCTTCAAAATCATAAAGAAAAGATAAATTTCTGTTCAGTTTGGCTTTAAGAAGTATATTCTAATTCTCTTCCAGGGAAATTCTGAGGAAGTGAGAGACAAATCAGAGTGGCTCAAAAAATATGAGCAGGGCTTCCCTGGTGGCGCAGTGGTTGAGAGTCCGCCTGCCGATGCAGGGGATGCGGGTTCGTGCCCCGGTCCGGGAAGACCCCACATGCCGCGGAGCGGCTGGGCCCGTGAGCCATGGCCGCTGAGCCTGCGCGTCCGGAGCCTGTGCTCCGCAACGGGAGAGGCCACAACAGTGAGAGGCCCGCATACCGCAAAAAAAAAAAAAAAAAAAAAAAAAAAAAAAAATATGAGCATCCTCTATTATTCCGCCAGATTCTCTAAACCTCAGCAGTGAGGCTGTGGCTTGCATTGATTTTTTTCCCCCCTTGTAAGTAAATCTCCTTTCATTTGAACTTGCCTCATTTCCATCAGTTTATTCTTGGCATCCAGAAAAGAGATAATGGTTTGTGGTTTTTTTTTTAATTTGTTTGTTTGTTTGTTTTACTAAAATTAGAAAACTGCCAGGCCAGGAACAGGAAGAAAAGAGTCACAGAGGGCTTCATTTCTTTGGATCTTAAAAGGAGTGACCCAACTTGGAGGGAAAGTTTCCTTTAATCCAAAATTGTGGTAGAGGAAACTTCTTTTGTTTTATCATAGAGAACTAAGTGCAACCATTTAAGTTTATTCTTTCCCAGAGCGAACACAGATGTTCAGTAAAGATGCTCAGAGAGCAGCACGAGCCAGGCACCCAGCGGACCTTGGGCACATGGTGATTGTGAGAAGCTGTCCCCTCTTCAAGGCCATACCATCTCTCTGGGAGACAGACAAGTCCACCCTGGCAAGCCCCTGGCTCGGGTAAACACCATGTGCCATGGGGCAGCAGAAGGATGGAAAGAGAAGGCCCCCTGAGTGCTATTTGCATTAGGGGAAAACTTCAGAAGGGGTTGACTTTACCCTTTCTTTTCATTCTTTTTTTAAGGCATTGTATAATAGTGATCAAGACCAGCAGACCGTAGAGCCAGGCAGGCGGGATTCAAATCGCAGTTTAGCCACTTACTAGCTGAGTGACCCTGGGTAAGTTATTGAACCTCTCTGTGCCTCACGTTTCCCACGGTCAAAAGGAGATAATGACAGTGCCTGTTTCCTAGGGTTGTTGTGAAGATTTAAAGTGCTCAGACCCATGCCTGGTGCGAGCTACTTACAGGTTCCTATTTGCCTTCAAAGTTTTAGGTTCTAATGGCTGGCCCATTTAACCTCCATCTAACACTTTCAGCGTTCTCACACATAGAAGAGAAGGTGAAACTGAGCAGCAAGCTCTCTGAAGAGTCAGCGTGGTTTCCAAGCAACCTGGCCCCCATCTACCTTCCCCACCTCCCCGCTCACCGCTCTCCGCAGTGAGCTCCTGTCTGCCCCGTCCTTCTGCCCTTCTTCCCACCCCAATCCCTCACCCACCCAGTGTTCTGGTCGCCTACTGCTGCCCCCTTGGAGGCTCCCTGATGACATCAGGCCGCGTTCCCTATCTCTGTGCTGCTCCTCAGGACACTCTATTCCTTTTAGGGTCCTGCTTTGCATACTACTCAGTATTGTAGTTAGTATTTTAATACTTCTTTTAATCTCCTAGTCTTACTAGATTGTAAATTCCTTAAAGGCAAGGCCATGTCTTACTCATATTGGTATGAGTTGCGAGCACAGTGGGCTTTCAAGCCGTTGTCCCTGAATTTGTTTCATACATAAATGTATGAAATAAAAACAAATAAACAAAACCCATAAAAAACATAGCGAAGTAGAGGGCAGCTTCTGAAGTCAGACAGACTTCAGTTCTGGCTCTGTCAATACTGGCTGTGGGACCTTGTGCAGTAATTCTATCTGTTCCTAATCTCCCCATCAATAAAGAGGAAATCACAGGACCTCCCTTACAGGGTTGTTGGAGGATTAAATGAGATAATGTGTATAAAGGACCTAGAAGGGCACCTGGCATTTAGTAAGAGTTCAGTAACTGTTAGCCATAGTTGCAATTGTCTTGTTACCTCCCTCTTTATTATAACAAATCTGGGGTAATTTTGTTTATGGGAGAACATCCCTCCACTTACCAATGACCTCTAAGGAGAAAAATGTATTCTAATGCAATACAGCCATTAAGGGTAACGACTATGAACCTGAGTTAATAAAAAAATAATTCTAAATATGCTAAGCATATCTGCTTAAGAATTCCAGGAAGTAAGTTTAGTATTTTAGGAACCTGTCCATCAAACAAACATTTTCAAATGTCAGCACTTCAGAAGAGCTCCCATCTATAAGTCATTCTGTCCCTAGCCATATAATAATACGATCTATACCTCACCTGTCTGAAGGCTTTGTAAAGGTCACTTGGTGGCAGGTTCTATTTTCCCTTAGTATAGCTCGGGGAAAACAAGGCACAGAGAAACATTTGGCTCCAAGATAATAGAATTAGTGGCAAAGCTTATCCAAAAAATCTATTCATTCCCAAGCCCTTGTCCTAATACCAAATGCAGAAGCAAATCTCATTGAGTTGTTCTTTTAAGGATAACTTTTAGTAAAAGGGCATATCATTAAACTGAATCTTCAAAAATCCCAATCTCGGGCTTCCCTGGTGGTGCAGTGGTTGAGAGTCTGCCTGCCGATGCAGGGGACGTGGGTTCGTGCCCCGCTCCGGGAAGATCGCGCGTGCCGCGGAGTGGCTGGGCCCGTGAGCCATGGCCGCTGAGCCTGCGCGTCCGGAGCCTGTGCTCCGCAGCGGGAGAGGCCACAGCAGTGAGAGGCCCACGTACAAAACAAAAAAAAGTTGAAGAACTATTGAAGTAAGATGGAAGAAAACCAAAAAAACCCTACTCTCTCTTAAGTATATATACCTGATGTTCCAGATAAGAATTTGGAATGCGTTTCCCTATCATGTTTTTAGGTTTGAGCACAGAGTCTAGCCTTTAGTTGGATATTCAGTAAATGTTTACTGACTGAAAGAGTAAAGGAGAAAGAGAGAGAGAGAAGATATAAATATACATATATAAAAAATCATCTTAACTATGATTCTCCTTTCCTTTATAGATGAGAAAATTGAGGCAAGTGAAAGATTAAATATCTTGTCAAAAGTCATGAAGGAAAACTATGATAATGCAATTCTCTTTCC